>NC_057825.1:17040051-17343081 GCF_910594005.1 Cervus elaphus
GCTGCAAACAGAGGATTGGCCTGAGGGGTCGTCCTGTTACATCCTGCGAGGTCTGCACGCCAAGCTGTTTCAGAGCATCCCCATGGTCATAAGGCAAATGGGACCTGCTGACCTAGAGACCCTCACGTGCTTACAACCTCAGAGCTGGAGAACCTTCCCAAGTGATGTTTTATTTTTTCCATGACAGAAGTTTCTGAAGGGAGGATTTGATGATCATATATAAAAGCTCTCACCCACACGTGTTTTTAATTTGAGCGTCCATCTTGAACACTTTAAGCTTCAGAAACTTAAACGAATATAATTTGTTTATTGTACAAAGTTTACTTTAGCTTATTAATTTCTTGCCTTATGGCAATTCTGGAATATTTTATGGTGCAAACTTAGAATTGCAATGAATGTGTGTTCTGTTTTCGATTTATTTATTTTTTAAACTTAAAATATTATTAATTTCTGGCTGGGCTGGGTCTTTGTTGCTATGTGGGCTTTTTCTCTAGCTGTGGCGAGCAGAGGCCACTCTCTAGTTGTCATGCGTGGGCTTCTGATTGCGGTGGCTTGTCTCGTTTCAGAGCATGGGCTCTGAGTGCATGGGCTTCAGCAGTGGCGGTGTGTGGGCTCAGTAACCGTGGCTTCCAGGCTTTAGAGCACAGACTCAACAGTTACAGCACAGGGGCTGAGCTGCTCTGTGGCATGTGAGATCCTCCTGGATCAGGGGTCAAACCTGTGTCTTCCTCATTGGCAGGTGGATTCTTTACCACTGACCACCAGGGAAACCCTCTGTTTTCAGTATAATATGATAAAATCTTACTGGGCTGCTACCATAGCTGCTGCTCAGTCAAGTCCCAGGGTAAGAGGTCAGTACCAGGCTCAGGAAAGTTTTCAGTCTAATGAGGGATGCGGGTCATACATAAACGGATTTGGTACTTGCCTTAGATAAAGAACTGAAGAAGTGGAGAGAAAGTTGAAAAATTCTGATTTGGGGAAATGGCAGTCAGAGCAGCTAGAACTGAAGACATAGGTTTTGGTCTAGATCCTGAATGATTTTTCAAGGGGCAGGGATGGGAGGGGGTGATGGTGGCTCATTGGGATATCACATCTTGTTTGGGTTTTCTTCTGGGAGTCACTCAACAGCCTATGGGCAAAAGGACAAAAATAGTCATCTGAACTAGATTTTGTCACCATTATGATAAAAATACATGACATACGCAAGTCAAATGGGGAGTTGGGCATTTTGTGTTAGATGCTTTGCAAAGGATCATTGCTCAGTCCTTGGATATTTTAAAATCTAAGAAGTCTAAAATTTCAGCATGTAGCCCTTTCATATTGTGAAATAAAAAGGTATTTATTATCTGTCAATATTTTTGAAATTATGCTAATTACTATGACTTTGATTAGCACAGTTCTACTTGGTTCTTTCTTCCAGTTCACTTGTCGATTTTGCATATTGACTCATTCTTTTCAGTTAGTTTTGGAACCTTCTTTTATCCTTTAACCACTAAGTTTATGACCTCCTTCAGCATCTTGTCTTATCATTTCAAGTACTTGAGATGCTAATGGTCCTTTTTCTGTATCTGCTTCCCGTGTTCTGGATGGAATCCCTCACATGTGTAACTGTGTGGATAGACTCCTCAGGTAGATGTTGGGTCTGGTTTCACCTCCATTGGGATCGAGGAAGACTCTGTTGAATGATTTTCAACTCATTTCTTTGGAGGATGTCACCATCCTGGGCTACATTTTCTATTTTAGTAACACTGATTCATAGTTTGAGTTTTCTTTCATAATGAGGGAAATATAATTTGGGAACCCAAGTCTATGTGAAGTCATGGCTTAGTTTCTAGTGGATGTTTCTAATGAAATACACTGTTATTCCACAGAGGGCAAGCTCGTCTTCTCTTTTTTTTCTCTCAAGGCTGTTAGACAGGTTTCACTGGTTTTCATTTCTCTTTGTCAGTAGCACTTCGGGAGTTCTGGTTTTGTGCAAGGATATTATTCCCGGTCCCCCACCTCTCATGGGCTCCAGCCTTGTCCCCCACACGTATGTGGTCATGAAGGATCAGGACTCTTGTGGGGCTACAGAGGCTCCATAACGACACCAGAGATACTGCTCGAGCCTCATGCTCTGCCGGTCAGCTCCTTCTTCATGTCTGGTAGTTCAGTGTAGTTCAATCGCTCAGTCGTGTCCAACTCTTTGCCATCTTGTAGACTGCAGCACACCAGGCCTCTCTGTCCATCACCAACTCCCGGAGTTTACTCAAATTCATGTCCATTGGATCAGTGATGACATCCAACCATCTCATCCTCTGTTGCCCCCTTTTCCTCCTACCTTCAATCTTTTCCAGCATCAGGGTCTTTTCAAATGAGTCAGTTCTTCGCATCAATGTGGCCTAAGTATTGGAGCTTCAGCTTCAGCATCAGTCCTTCCAGTGGATATTCAGGACTGATTTCCTTTAGGATGGACTGGTTGGACCTCCTTGCAATCCAAGGGACTCTCAAGAGTCTTCTCCAACACCACAGTTAAAAAGCATCAATTCTTCGGTCCTCATCCTTTTTTATGGTCCAACTCTCACGTCCATACATGACTTCTGAAAAAAACCAAAGCTTTGACTAGACGGACCTTTGTTGACAAAGTAATGTCTCTACTTTTTAATGTACTGTCTAGGTTTGTCATAGCTTTTCTTCCAAAGAGCAAGCATCTTTTAATTTCATGGCTGCAGTCACCATCTGCAGTGATTTTGGAGACCCCCAAAATAAAGTCTGACACTGTTTCCATTGTTTCCCCACCTATTTGCCATGAAGTGATGGGACCAGATGCCATGATCTTAGTTTTTAAGTTTTTAATCTGGTAGGAGGCCATTGTAATAACTAGGCAAAGGATGAAGGTGGTTTGGACCAGAGCATTTAGTGATGGAGGTGGTGCAGTAGTGTTAGATACCTGATGTATTTTGAAAGACAGGATCTTCTGACAGGCTGAACATGTATTCTGAAAGAAGTAGAGGAATTCAAGTAACATCTAGGTTTTTGGCCTTAGCAACCAGAAGAATAGAGTTGCCAGAAACCAAGATGGGAGATGACTTCAGATGAAACAGGTTCTGGGGAAGAATAGAAATCTGGATTTGGGTATGAGAAGTTAGAGAATAACTGGAGATGTCAGACTGGCAGTCAGATAGATGAGTCAGGAATTCAAATGAGACAGGTGGATTAGTTCTGTAAATCTGAGAGAAGTCTGGCTTCTGACTGATATTTACTTTTTCTTTTTTTTTTGAGGATGTTATCATTTTATTTATTTATTTTTTTCCATTATTTCTATCTGTTGGAGGCCAACCACCCTACAAGATTGTAGTGGCCCCTGCCACACACCAACATGAATCAGCCATGGATCCACATGTGTTCCCCACTCCGATTGATATTTAAAGCCTTAAGGGTGCATGACATCACTAAAACACAGGGATGGGGAGAGAGGTGATCTGGGGATTAAGTCCTGGGGATTCAATGACTAACAGTTTGGAGAGGTGGAGAGTAGCCTGAGAAGGAGCCCCTGGTGAGATAGGAGGAGAACCATTGCAGAGTGGAGTCCTGGAGACCAGATACAAATTCATTCTTCACGTGACTGTCTGAGCGGCTGATCTAAAATGCAGATCTGATCTCATCACCCCGCTGATGGCTTGACAGGGGTGCCCCTATCACCCACAATGTTTCCACACATCAGCCTGGGCTTCAAGGTGGTCTATGACCTGCAGACTTCCTACCCTCTCTTCGTCCCCGCTCACGGTCCACTCCCTTGCTTTACATTTCAGCAGCAGCAAACGATCTGTGTGTTTCCACTTCTGGGATGCCCTTTGTCCCGTTATTTTGTCTTCTCTCAGCTGGAACTGCCTCTCCTCCCTCATCACTTTGCCCAGTCCTTTGTCTAGCAACATTCAATTCATCAAGTAAGTCTCTATTCAAGAATAATCCTATTTTCTAGGAGGCTCCCAAAGCAAGAATGGTTGACATATTACACCAAGGGCAAATTCTTTTTTTTTTTTTAATTAAACTTTTTAGTAGATCAGAAATATATGTGAAATGGAGTAATAATTGAATAATTGGGCTTTTTCTTTTTACACTTTGGGTGAGTTTAACTAATAGCAAACTAAGATGCTTTAAGACATATATCACTTTTTGGGGGGTAGTTGTATATTGGAAAGTCAGTGAAAAGGAAATAAGATGAAACTAGTATTTTATATCACTCTAGTTAGTCTGAAACAATCCAAAAATGCAAGTCCTGAATGTTTATTTTTGTTGTTGCTGTTGTTTTGGCCATGCCTCCTGTCATGCGGGGTCTTAGTTCTTCTATCAGGGATCAAACATATGCCCCCTGCATTGAAAGTGAGGAGTCTTAACCACTGGACTGCCCGTGTTTAAAGGGGGAACGGCTCACAGCTCACAGTATCCATTTGCAGGAACCATTTCATAGACTGTGACCAGGCTCTGAACCATCAGCTTTGTGTCCTCAGTAAGACAAGGAGCTTGCACCAGCCCCCAAATGCATAGCATTCACACTCCGAGGGACGCCACTTAGTTCAGCCGCCATGGGTGTTGTAACCAGACTTTGCTGATGATTTACACCATGGCATGAACTCCTTATCTCCGTGTTTTGAACAGCATCGTCTGCGTTATTGTTCATCTTATCAGTGGGGAGACTGAGGCACAATGAGAGTCACGTAACCTGCATAAGTCACAGAGAAGTTTGCTGCACTCCCGTCTGTGACTCCTCACTCACACCCACCCTTCAGACTCCTTCTTAGATTTGTCTTCAGTTTTAATCATCTGACTTAGCTTTTATTTTAAAAAAGTTAAGTTCACTGCTCGTCCGTAGTATTCTTCAGGTTTATTTTTCCCAGAAAGCCTTTTTTTTTTGTTTTTTTTTTTCTTCCCCTTCTTCCTGGTGGAAAAGAATCAGCATGTGTTGTGGTATTATTATTTAAATGTTTATAGTCTGCCATTTTCCGCACACCGAGTCCCCAGCAGCGCCGAGTCAGACGGCCCCGCGCAGGTATCGTCTGCTCCATCTGGTCCTCGCATTGCTGCAGGCGGGCCCCTGTATGGTGCAGCAGCTGAAGGCCCATATGGTCTCAGGTGTAGCCCCAGGTAAAGCATATTGCAGCCTGCCAGTCTGCAGGCCTGAGGCAGGCGTCGCTGCCAGGAGGCACACATCTGAGTGAAGTGGCCACCGCTGTGCCCAAATCAGAGGGCAGAAGGTGTTCTTGGCCTCTGGGATGCCCTGGCCTTCCAAGACTGGTTGGGGACCAAGAAGCCATAGTGAACTGCAAATGTCAGTGCCCAGCGACATCCAGAAAATCTACCCTCCCCATTCCCTTCTCTCAGTCCCTCCAAGGCAGGTGAGGAATTTTGAGTTGGCCTGGTGGTAGAAAACATAGGTGAGGGGAATCATGGACACCTAAATCTCAAAGTGGGGTGTTGACAGTTGAGTCTTCAAATTTGGCCTTTTTATTTTGGTGTTTTGCTCTTTGCTTCATTTCTAAATGTCTAGGAAGACGATCATACTCTGAAGGGAAATCTGGTTTGGGGTTGAGAATTCTTGTTCTTATTTAAGTCTGGATTTTATCAATAAAGTCAACATATAATGAATGAGTTGTGTTCATTAATCTTTGAAAACTAAGAATTTCACCTGAAGTGTTGTGTCAATTCTTGTCAATGGCAGAGGAAGATAACAAAAGAGACATGCGTGTTCAGTCTTTCAGTCATGTCCAACTCTCTGGGACCCCATGGAGCCTGTGAGGCTTCTTTGTCCATGGAAATCTGCAGGTAAGAATACTGGAGTGGGTTGCCATTTTCTCTTCCAGGAGAATCTTCCTCACCCAGGGATCAAACCCACGTCTCCTGCATTGCAGGCAGATTCTTTACCCCTGAGCCACCGGAGAAGCCCACAGGAGAGACCCTTTACAGTGATTTTGCCGTGAGGTCAATCCTGACGGCCTCTCAGAAGGGCTGCCCTTCTTGGATTCTCAAACAGGTCACCTTTAACAAAGATGTCACCTCTGGATCACTCTTCAGTGGCTTTTCACAGTGGGGATGCAAAAAAAGCCCTTATTATCACACTTTACCATTCCAGATGAATCGCTGGGTCTTTTAAAGTAATTTTTAAAAGTCATCCATAAGGCCTGAGGATAACTCTATAATGAAGCTTCCAAGGGTACTTAAGGAGTTGGATTACATTTTTGGTGTGAAATTGGCTAGTCATTTTTAGAATCCTTGGAATTTAGTTGAAGCTCCCAAGGCAAAGAAAATATTAATGTACATCTATGTGTAAGCCTTGAAAAATGGACAAAGCAAATAATTTTAGGAATGTTCATTTTTATATCTATATAAAAATACATTGAAAAGCATATTTCACTTCCCAACATTCATAAAATCATGTTGTTTTATGGAAACAAATCCATTTACTTTGTGAAACTGCACCTGTCCAAACTTTACCAATAGCCAATATCCAGGTGTATTAAAGGGAAGATTTTAAATTACTTTCACTGCCTATGCTCCTCAATGGGCTGAGAAAACGGGGATTAAACCACTCAAATATTTAGGGGTGACATAAATGGAGGGCTGAACTCAAGGAGCGAGGGTCAGAGATGGGATGCTAATAGAATTTTACTGGGAATGTGCATTATTGGAAATGAGAAATTGAGTCTTAAGTTGATAAATGGTGTAGGATTATGCTGGTGGCTCAGAGGTAAGGAATCCGCCTGCCAGTGCAGGCAACTCAGGTTTAATCCCTGGATGGGGAAGATCCCTTGGAGGAGGAAATGGCAATCTACTCCAGTACTCTTGCCTGGGAAATCCCATGGACGGACGAGCCGGGCAAGCTACAGTCCATACGGTCACGGAGCGTCAGACCACAACTTAGTGATGAAACAACAGCAACAAGGATTATGAAAGGATATAGAAGTGTATGGTTATAAGCAAAGTAAAACATGTTAGAGATAATAATGTGAAAATAGAATATTCACTATTTTTATAATTATCTCCAATGTACTGATGAAGAAACTAGGGCTCAGAGAGGATACTTGGTTTATCTAAGACCACAGAACCCTAAAGCTTGAATTCCCAGCCATCACATACGGTCACTGCCTCCAGTCTTTGGAGAAAAAGTTAAAGGAGAACTAAGGAAAACTTGGGTTTTGAAGCCAGTTTTTCAAAGAACATCCAACAATTCAGTACAATATTAAAATGTTTGATTTAGGTGTGCCTTCTGGTCATTCTGTGTGTAACTAGATAAGTAGAAGACTGGAGGGCATCAGAGCTGGGAGTGAGTCCTGGACTCCGGGAGTCTGAGTCCTGGACTCCGGGAGTCTGAGGCCTGAGGTTGCAAAGGTGGGTGTAGCTAGTCTCCCACACAGGGTGTGCTTACAGGATGGTGGTGAGGTTTCCATGTCACATGATCAAACTCTGAGATCCAGTTCCCCGTGAGCAGCCTGGCAATATGAGAGTAAACCCTAATGGAAACTATGGACTTGAGGTGATAAACTGTGCCCCACAGACTCATCAATTATAGCAAATGGACCATCGGTGGTGGGTGGGGGACGTGATCAAGGGTGACTCTGCCGTGTGGGGGCAGGTATGTTTGGGAACTCTGTAGTTTTCCCTTGATTCTTCTAAGGACCTAGAATATAATAAATGGCTCAGGTGGTAAAGAATCTGCCTACAATGCAGGAGATCTGGGTTCAATTCCTGGATTGGGAGGATCCCCTGGAGAAGGGCATGGCAACCCACTCCAGTATTCTTGCCAGGAGAATCCCATGGAGAGAGGGAGCCTGGTGGGGCTACAGTCCACGGGGTTGTAAAGAACTGGACATGACCGAGTGACTAACACATAAGTTGATTTAAAAGAAAGAAAAGAAATTAAGGTTAAATGTAAAAATACAATCCCATTTAAGGTGTTTTCTAATGTAAAAAGAATGCTGAGGACATCTGAGAAATGACCTTGGAGAAACTATCTTAAATCAGACTATATAACTCATTTTGAATGTCAACTTACCAAGGTAATCAGGTGGGTGCTACATTGTTTATTACTTTCTAAGCAGATAGCAATATTATAATAGTTCATCTCTGACTCTGAACACATTGAAATAGGAAATTTCTTTTTCTTCCCATGAATTATTTGCCTGTGAGGTCAGTCTTCAGTAATGCTAGGGGCATTAATGCAGTCAAAACCGCACTAACGATGCCTTGCCACTGGAAGATTCCTAGGTTCTGCAGACCCAATGCAAAGCAGAGTGGTTATAGTCAATGAGACTGTTACACACTTCAGTATTACTAAGAGACTAGATCTGAAATCTTCTCACCACAAAAAAGAAAGGATGGGACTTCCCTGGTAGTGCAGTGGATAAGAATACACCTGTCAGTGCAGGGGACACAGGATCAGTCAATCTGGGAAGATCCCACATGCTGCGGAGCAACTATGCCCATGAGCCTCACCTAATGAGCCTGTGCTCTAGAACCCAAAAGCTGCAAGGACTGAAGCCCACGAGCCCTAGAGCCTGTGTTCCACAACAAGAGGGATCCCTGCAATGAGAAGCCCCCGCATCACGACAAAGAGTAGCCTCACCTGCCGCAACTAGAGAAAGCCTGCGTGCAGCAATGGAGACCCAGTGGAAACAAAAAACAAAGACTAAAAAAAAAAAAAAAGAAAGATTATGTGACTATGATAAAGCTGTTCACTAAAGCTATGGTGGTAATCATACTACAATATATAAATGTAACACGTTGACATGTTGTACCCCCAAAATGCTGCATATAAATTATATCTCAATTTAGAAACTGTGCTTTATTTCTTTTTATTATTTCTTTTCTTCCCTTCTCAAGGTCCAACAGTGAAGAATGTCTAGATTTCAAGTCCTCCCACCAACTAACCTTTTGGGAACTTTCCTTGTTCACCTACTATGGGCAACCCAGGGCAAAGGAAGCTTGTTTCATGTCCACCCAGCCTTTAGACTTCTGTTTCCAGGATTAAAACCCTAATTCAGGGAGTCTTTCACTCTGAGTCCTTAACTACCTATATTTCCCACCTTCTCTCATCTTCTTACACTTTACCAATGACTATACCTTCAACATGGGCCTTCTTCACCCAGAACCAAGTGTGATATTCTCAATATTTATAGTACAACCCACTCTGCTACTGAAATATTCCTGACAATACCAAAAAAAAAATAACATCTGCTTTCCAAGAAGTGTGTGTTTTTGAAATCCACCCCAAAATGCATTTTCCCTTACACCTCTGTTGCCTGTGTTTACACTGTGAATATCTTAGCCCACTTATTTGTGGGGTGCTGCTGTCTGAGAAGGGGTTTGGGGACACCATTCGTGGAGAAGATTCTTCTTGAGACCGCCTTGCTTCATGATTCACACATTTCACTGAGTCTTGCCGTGACAAAGGGTTAATTGCTTTTGATAGCCTCCGAGTGGCAGAGAAACTGGTCATTTGGAGAGCTTCATGCTGTGGTTCAGCCTCTTTCCAAACAAAAGGCTGGGTAGCAGTGTTATCAAAGGTTTGCAGACAGGGACTGTGGAAGAATGCTACTCGACAGGCGTGGAGGAAGGGGCTGTGGTCTGGTATTTGGGCTTGTGGGCACACGGTTTCCTGATAATGTTCATTTCTGTGCTGTACCCATGTGAATCCTCAGCCAGGGCACAGAATGGTATTACTTCTAATATCAATCCTAAAGGAAATCAGTCCTGAACATTCATTGGAAGGACTGATGCTGAAGCTGAAACTCCAATACTTTTGTCACCTGATGTGAAAAACCGACTCATTGGAAAAGACCCTGATGCTGGGAAAGATTGAAGGCGGGAGGAGAAGGGGACGACGGAGGATGTGATGGTTGGATGGCATCACCGACTCGATGGACATGAGTTTGAGTAGGCTCCGGGAGTTGGTGATGGACAGGGAAGCCTGACGAGCTGGAGCCCATGGGGTCACAAAGGGTCAGACACGACTGAGCAACTGAACTGAACTGAACTGACCTGACCTGTTGCAGAATAGAAGGGTAATTACTAATAAGAAAAGAAAACTCTGGAATGGGGACAGGAGGTTTGATGGAAAGGAAGACTTGAAGAAAGGGAAAATAAGATCTGAAGAGAAGGAAAAATTAGGTATTCAGCCTTTTTGGAAATATCTGAGAACCTCTGGAGGAGGAAGCTTGTCTTTAAAGTGGAGGTGCAAAGTTATACTCTTGAACAGAGGTATTAAATTACAGGTGATGCTATGACTTTGCTCATGCCCTTCTTGAATTATTCTTCAAGGTGTAACTTAATGATGTAAGCTGCTCCAGTTCTCAGAATGAAATCACTCTTCTACTCATCCAAGATAAGATCTGTCTCTCTGGGAAGGCTCTTATGTCATTCACAGAACATGTGTGGCCCACACCTGGTTGGAGTGCTCTTTTGTTCCTCTTGGAGTCCATCCTGGAGTGGGTACAGTCATGTACACAGAGTAGGAACTCAGAGAGTGTTGAGGTGATTTTACCGTGGATATTTTGAATGCCAATGATGGAAGAGCTCTTGGGAACACAGTGTTTCAGCTTCTCCACTTAAGAGACAGTGAACTTGGGAAGAGCAAAGATGATGAGAGATGCAGTCAAAGAACAATTGATCAGAGAAAAATCCCCCAAAGGCAACTCAAAAACCCTCACGGTAAGTGCCACAGGTGGGATAAAAGGCGTGAAAGAAGGGTATATTCATGTGTCAAATGTTATTTTCTCAACGGAGGTAAAATTAACAATTCAAAGTAAATATTTGAGAACAGAATACTAAAAAAGAATCTTGAAATGAGACACAGGCATTTCTTTTTATACCTATAACTGTCTCAAACCCGTCCTAAAGATTATTGCAGGGGAAAAAAGCAGATACTTGAGTAATAGTTACTGTGTGCTCAGTCACTCAGTTGTGTCTGACGCTTTGGGACCCCATGGATTGTAGCCTGCCAGGCTCCTCTGTTCATGGGATTCTTCAGGTAAGAGTCCTGGAGTTGGTTGCCATTTCCACCCCCAGGGATCTTCCTGACCCAGGATGGAACCTGCGTCTCTTGTGTCTCCTGCACTACTCCTTGTATACTTAACTGGCGTGGGAACTCCATGACGTCAGGAGTCTTGCCGTTCATCTTTGCATAGCTGCTGTCATGCCCAGCTGTCCCCTATCGTACACTCGTGGGCACACACAGGCCCTCTCCTGACACAGTGCCTGGTGCAACACAGGTGCTCAGAAAAGTTTTAAGTGAAGGGAATTATTCAGCCATTTAACAAATATTAAGAAGCTACTTGGAGACGATCCTTTGGTGGTATTTTCACAGTAAGTAACATGAAACATCTGCCTAATGGAGTTCATCGTCTAGTGGATGCAAATAAATTTTCTGTTTGTAATTTTCAGTGAACTATGATGGGTACCCTGCCCAAGGGGATCTCCAAAGAACAGTTAGTTAAATCTACTTAGAAAGGTGCAGTAATCTGCACAAATGAGACAATCACACCATATTTTGAAGTAGGAATTTTCCAGGTAATCTGGAAAATATCATCTAATGTGGAGGAAATAGTAGAAGTCATATTGTGGATGCAAAGAAATCAAATCTGTTAATCCTAAAGGAAATCAGTCCTGAGTATTCATTGGAAAGACTGATGCTGAAGTTCCACAACTTTGGCCACCTGATATGAAGAGTTGACTCATTGGAAAAGACCTAGATTCTGGGAAAGACTGAAGGCAACAGGAGAAGGGGACGGCAGGGGATGAGATGGTTAGAAATCATCATGAACTGAAGGGACATGGATTAAAGCAAACTCCCGGAGACAGTGGAGGACAGAGGAGTTTGGTGTGCTGCTGTCCATGGGGTTGCAAAAAGTCGGATACGACTTAGCGATTGAACAACAACGATAATGACAACCTTGTGGATGCAGAGTGTAGAACGTGCCCCACTGTGCCATAGTGGCTAATCTACTGTGTACATTCAATAATCCTAAACTTCTGGATTATGTTGGGAATATGGAACTCACACTCATCTCTGTAGCCCCAGAACTTTCTAGAAAAATGCCTGGTGACTAGCTGGTGCTTCATAACTGCTTGCTGGATGACTATGCAGCAGCAGATGAACAGCCCCAAAGACACTGTTGGACCATTTGCTCAGTTCCTCTTACCTCATTTTAAGAACTTGGCATTTAACCTGATCTCCCCACATATGGCTTATCTACAATTGGGGGTAAAAATCAAAAAATTGTGCTGAAGTGACTTAAATTTCTCAGAAGAGAGCAGATGGTGATTTTAAATAGTTGTGGAAAGAATGTAATGGGAAAGAAGACAATGGCAAGAAAAAAACCAATGCTTTCTCTGAGGCATATGTCTGGGTGAGGTCGCCAGAGGGCTTGGCTCCTCTCTGGACCAACCTCGTCCTGCAATCAGTCCCCAAGGACTCTGACTCTCAGTGACATTCACTCCAGCCGGCACAGAGAATGACAGGCAGGCCTATTTTTAGGTGGCAGTTGAGTTGAATTCATGTCAAGAGGAGAGAGGGTGGATGGCAGGGGGGGGAGCATGAAGGAGAGAGGGGAGTTTTAAGAGGCTGCGTGAGAAGCCTGTCAAGACTTCCTGGGGAGGTCTTTCCTGTTTGGGAAACAGTCAGGGCAGAAATGAAGTTCAAGTTCCATCTAGCAGTGCTTTCTGTCCTGACGACCATCCACAGCCTCACACTCAGCGTGGGTTTTCTTTGAAAGCGGATGGGGCCAGACAGTGGGGTGTTCTGGGGGTTCCGGATATTGTGAGACCACAGAGATGCTTGGAGGAATCCTCAGGGACCCTCAGCCCAGGGCCACCTTCACACTGGATAAGGACAGACATTGCTGAAGAACCAGTGTGTGTACCTGTGTTTGCAGGGGAGGGGAAGGGGTTTGCAGAAGGCAGAGAGTTGGGGAGGGGGGTGATGTCTCAGCACAGCCCCTGCCATGGCAGTTGGTATTAACTGAATGGTTAATAGGCATCCGGGCTTAGGGTGGAGTTTAGAGCCTCAACTTGTCCTTAGTCTGGAGAAATTCCAAGGTTCAGGGGAAGAAACAATAGGCAAAAATAACAGAAAAATTTGAACTTAGTTTTAAAAAGGCTTGTGGGAGATACCAGAAAGAAAAAAAAAATGTAACCCTGTCATAGACTTCATATCACATTAGCTAGCTTCAACATTTTTTAAAGGTAGTCATATTAAGAAAATGGCAGAACAGGAAGTAGAATGATAAAATCAAGGCCATTCACCTGTCTACTCAATGAGACACATTTTCTCTTGCATAGGGACAAGAAGAGGGTTGGGAACCCTCATGGAAGAGGCTTGGCTTATAAGAGCGTGAAAAAGACAGAGGAAGTGGTTGGCTGGGGCCCTTCTTCTAGATATCAGGGAGTCTTAGCTTACAGCTCCAGTTTCTGGAATTTTCTGAGACTCCAAGTCTTGGTTTGTGGGTTTGGCATGGGTGAAAATAGACAATGTGGGTATGAAGTTTACTACCATCTATCAACATCTTTGGACTCAGGGAGCCCAGATAGCTGGTCAGACACTGTTTCTGGGTGTGTCTGTGAGACTGGCATTAGATTAGCAATGAGGGGGCTTCCCTGGTGGCTCAGTGGTAAAGAATCTACCTGCCAACGCAGAAGACATGGGTTTGATCCCTGGGTCAGGAAGATCCCCAGAGGAGGAAATGGCAGCCCACTCCAGTATTCTTGCCTGGGAAATCCCATGTACAGAAGAGGCTGGCAGGCTACAGTCCATGGGGTCACAAAGAGTCAGGCATGACTGAGCATGCACACACACACACACACACACACACACACACAGAGTGTTATTGGTATTTTAACATCTTCAGAATTCATAGACATCATGAAATATGCTGACTTCATTCTCTTTCTCTCTCTCTCTAGTGATGTGGCAGATCAACTCAATAATCTTAGACTTGTATATATTTTATAGGCTGATTACAAATGGGTTTTCTTGAATATAGCTGACATTTTGGGATTAGCTTCTTTTAAATACAGTGATACATGGATTCTGCAGCATGCTCCAAAATGATTTTATTTTATTTTATTTTTCCAAAATGATTTTAAAACATGAGCCACTCTGATTGAAATTTCAGGTCACCTGCCAGAAATCCTGTATAGTACATTGCAAGGAATAGGGCATGGATTGGATGAAGCTGAACATTCATGAGGGATTCAAATATAAGGGACCAAAATTAGGAGAGTAATTTATCTAAGACATACTCAGCTCCTAAATCCCTCAATTCCTAAAATAATTACTAAAATTGTCCATGCAATTCTTTCTGTGTGTCCAGAATCACCTATCCTCTTCTAATTCATTTCCTTTGAAATTTTCTCTCCAGGCGTTTTCACTTTTTATTCTGCTCCCCCGGAGAAGAGGCGGCACCAGGAACCAGGAAGTTGGGGCTAGGCGGGCTGTCCCTGAGAGGCAGGCTGATCACTGGTCTCTGGATCTCAGTTTCTTACTTGCATGGGGAGGGGCTTAGACCAGGCATTCCCTCCAATCCCTCCTGGCTGGCAGAGCTGACATCTTATGTTCCAGTTCAGAGGGGGAACACAGGCCAGGCATCATTGGCTGTGCCTTCGTACAGCTCAAGTGGAATTTGACATTATTCAGGAAATGGGCTCCTGTGAGATTCATCAAGACTGGATGTCCCCACCCTCAATTTTTGCAACTGGGAAGCACTCAAATGCATATGTCGTCCCTGATTATTAAGACTCCTCATTATTGTTGTTGTTATTGATTTTTAAAGTGTGTTCATTACTCAGCTTCAAAATCCATTACAAAGAACAAATACGTATTTAAATATTTATTATTATCTGAGATTGTGGTCATACACTTCCTTATCCACCCACTTCCATCTGCTCTGTGATTGACTGAACAGATGGGTGTTGCACCCAGTTCCAAAAGCCAGAATACAAGGGCTCTGTGTTTTATACTAAAAGAAACTATGTAACAAAGGCAGAGGAAGGATGCAGTTTTATCATTTCTTCTTTTAGGTCTTTCCTTATTAGTTGAGCAGGAATTCTGTGTGTTTTTGAAACTCACTATAGTATGTCAAAGAATACAGCAGAGGAGCTCATGGCTATTGAATTATTTAGCTCTTCTCCTGGGTTTCTTTGCTCCATTTGGCAACATTTTTCACCCACTCTTCCAAGCTAGAAGTCGTGTTGCTACCTTAAACTCCCTTGCCTGTTTTCATCCACCTTGGTAACTTGATTATCGAATTCTAAGCACTTTTAAATCTGCAATACTGCTGAAACCTATTCCCTTCTCACCAATTTCCCTGGCTTCTGCTGTACAGTCAAGGCCCGCAGCTCTTCTCTTCAGTGTCTCTTCTGAATCTCTAATTTTCTATTGAACAAAGGTACACGGAAACGCCCTGGAAGGTCAGAGGGAGAACAAGTGATTGCATGGCCATTTTCACAGAACAGCACAGTCTTGGGCCACAGCCTGGGTGCACAGGTACAGGGCTAAGAGTGTCCAGGACTTTATTTCCTGGGAGGCAGTTTGGACCAGCTGTAGTGGGCTCCAGGGAGCCATTGGGGGGCTTATTGAGACAGCAGAAGTCACACGACTGCTTCTATTATAAAAAAGATGGATCTACCAAAGAAACAGAGAAAGGACTGGAAGGGGGAGATTAACTATCACACAAGTTTAGATGAGCCATTCTCAGATGCTGGGCTATGAGAGTGCTGGTGCGCACAGAGAAAAGCAATGAGTGAGAAGGTCACTGTGATGATGGAATTAATAGGAAAGAGTAACCAAGGATGGAGTGGAAGCAAGAGAGGAGTTTTGGGTTGATGACTCAGTCTCTTACTTGGATGACGGTTGATATTGGCACAAGAGCACAGAGAAGGAGCCCAAAGAGAAGAATCAAAGGAGGAAAGATTAATACTAGTTTCAAAACTGTTGTGTTTGAAAAGATAGGATGACCCAGGTTATCCTACCAAAAATACTGAATAAGCAGTAGAGAGTTAAACCTAAGTCTGTGTTAGTCGCTCAGTCGTGACCAACTCTTTGTGACCCCATGGACTGCACCCCGCTAGGCTCCTCTGTACATGGAATTCTCTAGGAAAAAATACTAGGGTGAGTAGCCATTCCTTTTTCCAAGGGATCTTTCCAACCCAGAGATGGAACCCTTGTCTCCTGCATTGCAGGCAGATTCTTTACCATTTGAGCCACCAAGGAGTAGTCTTGCCTGCTAAACTTTAAAATATCCATAACTATTACCCAGGAGTCTACCTCCAGACCTTGTATACTTGAAAAATACACTCGTTCAGAGGAGATATTTCAAAGCAAATCCCCATCATCTACATACTTTGGCTGAAAGTGATTTCTAGTCCGCTGCCTAGGCCCCAGTTACTCTCAGAGATCCTGTGTACCTCCTCCTCTCCTGCCTCACAAGTACCAAAACATTAGATGACCTTTGTCTTGAAACACTGCATCTGCCTCAATGTTGTGTTCCCACAGCAGGTTCCCAAGTAGCAGCTCCAGATCCCGGTCCTCAGGGGGCCATCCATCACAGCTGGTGAAGAGCAGTTCTGATGGACTTTCCATCTTTCCAAGTTCCTCAAGACTGGACAGATGGAGGCCCAGCACCCAGCACCGAAGGAAGCTGTGCTGATCATGATGTATGCGCCAGGCAACGGAAAGGACCACACATTTTAGGACAGAGTCAAGGGCAACTTTGGGCTTCCCAGGTGGCTCAGTGGTAAAGAATTCACCTGCCAATGCAGGAGACACAGGAGACTCAGGTTCGATCCTTGGGTCGGGAAGATCCCCTGGAGGAGGAAATGGCAACATGCTCTAGTATCCTTGCCTAGAGGATCCCATGGAAAGAGGAGCCTCTCGGGCTAGTCTATGAGGTTGCAAAGGGTTGGATAAGACTGAGCATGCATACAAGGGCAGCTTCTTTTTCACAGATAAGCAAAATAGTTATTTGGACTCATTGCTATTTTTTAGCATTGAAGAATCATGGTAATCAATGGTTACTTGGCATCTATTATATAATAAATAAGACATGACTTTATTGCAATTTTTATTTCATAGACTGAAATAAAGGCTCTATCAGAGGTGTAACACACAGATTTCCAAATTAAGTAATTTTGACTTGGGAGATTTAAGGCCCCTTGGAAGAAGCATCAGTTGAACAAACCCAACAAGATATGTAGGATTTCATCAACTGGAGGGGAAGGAAGGTCTGGGGATCTTATATAACAGCTGCTTGAAGCCGATGCATTCTCCTTGGACTTATAATTCAAACGATGTAGAGAAAATCACTGCTCCCTCCTGTCAGCTTAGTGGAAACAAAATAATAGTTGAATAGTTTGGCAAGAGGAAGACAAAATAACCAGCAGATTCACCAAACTCTGTGCTACTTTTCAGGTATTGCATTGATATGCACATTTGGACACAATCTATTGTTTGAAGAGCTCCCTTGCAGACAGAAAGCAAATAGGTTTCTGTTTGTTTTTGTGGGCAGCTTGGGATATTCTAAAGAGGCAATACAATGCAGAGAAATTGCCCTTCAAAGATGCAATCTGGCTTATTTTTAACTGTTTTTCAGTGAAGTGAGAAGAAAAGTGTCAGGATTGTCTCTGCCGGCAGGGTGCACATTGGAGGGTCAGTCACACCCCCATTTACCTGAACAGATGCTAAAAGAACCGCATCATTCATGGATCTTAATCTTTTCCAACCGAGCAAAATGTTCAGCATGAACTTTTAAATAGAGTGACACCTTGTGTGTCCAATCTGCTGAAATTTGCAGCAGGAAACCTGTAATGGGGAAAGCTGTGAAGGTTTGTCATGATTAAATGCTGCCAAGAGGCCACATTTTCTTCAGGAAAGTGGAGATGGTTGACTTGGCAATTGACAATCAGATATGCAGAATTATTTAGTTTTTTTTGGTGATCCATAATTATATTTGGATTATTTGAAAGGAGAAATTAAAGTGAAGTCTTAAAACTGTAATGTTTCCAGTGGTCAAAAGGATTTTTAAAACTATTTTTTTCAAAGTAGTGATTTTAATCAATATAATTATAAGCACTACACTACAATGTATGCTACATTGTAGAATTTTCCACCAGTAGTTTGATAAATGGAAAGGCTAACATGATTTACTGATGCAATTGATAAGGCCTTTTCATTTCTATTGTGCCCACTCTCTTTAATAAACCAAGAATTATGCACACACACCTTTTTTTAATTGAAGTATAGTTGATTTACAAGTATAGTTGTGTTAGTTTCAAGTGACAGCAAAATGATTCAGTTATATATACTATATGCAATATTTTCCCAATTTTTTTCTCTAATGTTATTACAAGATATTGAATATAGTTCCCTCTGCTATACAGTAGGTCCTTTTTGTTTATCTACTTTATATAATACTGCCTATCTGTCAATCCCAAATTTCCAATTTCTCTCTCCCCGTTTCCCCTTTGGTAATGATAAGCTTATTTTCTCTGTCTGTGAGTCTGTTTCTTTTCTGTAAATAAGTTCATTTGAATCATGTTTTTATGTTTTTAGATCCCACATGTAAATGCTATTACCTGCCGTTTATCACAAACACACTTTTGATGTAGCATTTTCCTTGCACAACCTGAGAGACTGAGGCGCACAGTGGTTAAGGTGCCCATTCACTGGTCATATTTCTAGAAAGGTGTCCATCAATCAGCAGGTATTAAGCATCTAGTAAGGAAATAAGGAGGCTTCCCTGGTGGCTCAGATGGTAAAGAATCTGCCTGCAATGCAAGAGACCCTGGGTCCCTGGGTCAAAGAGACCCTTTGATCCCTAGGTCAGGAAGATCCCCTGGAGGAGGGCATGGCAACCCACTCCACTGTTCTTGCCTGGAGAATCCCATGGACAGAGGAGCCTGGCAGGCTACAGTCCATGGGGTCGCAAAGAGTTGGACACAACTGAGCAACTAACACTTCCACTTCCAAGAGAATAAGGATGCAGGAAGAAAGTCCCACCTTTCGATGTCCTCACACTGAAGGGGTGGGAAGAGCCATGCTCAGACCTGCTGAATGAAATCTGGTAGCTGCCTCGGCCGGGTGGAGTCCAGAACTTACAGAGCCTGTAGGAGGGGTGATGGATGAGACAGGACCAGAAAAGGATGCCATGAGATGTAATGGCCACGCTGAGCCCTGGTTCTCAACCTGTTGAATCCCCAGGGCCTGAGAACATTTTTAATCAAAAAGCAATTGTTAACTGAATCAACCCCTATGAAACGGCTGTGTGACTCTTAGTGCTCTATAAAAATGTCAGGTGTTGTGATAATGCATCGCCTTTGGCTGTGGACCTCACACCTCAAGATCATCTCCTCTCCAGACTCTGCCTCTTCAACTTGATGTAAGCTCGCCACAACCTGGACCTCATGCCTGCTGTCCTCCTCCCTGCATTGTCACCTTCCCCTTGTGCTTCCAATATATTCACCACCGCTTCTTGTCACTTGCTCCTGGCTTGACACAATCTTCGCCTGAACTTGACCCCCAAGGATCCACATCCGGGGAGATGTCACACAGTGAAGACAGCTGGTAAAACCTAGCTTCAGGGAACCAGCAGCATACTTTGATTTATTCCTAGTAAATTCAGATTAATCATGGTGAAGATTGTTTTGTGTTTTGCTGATGCTTTTGAGCCTCATGTACCTGTAACTTAGGTTTCACTTTGTCCACTGTTTCCGTTTCAAACCTCTGAAAACCAAAACTTAGAAAGTCAAAGAAATGGCAACACATAGAATCAGGTTTTCTAATTCCCAGTTCAGGGTCCCGCCCTGTTTGGGTAACAGGAACTTGCTCACCAGCGAGATGCTGGACAAAGGGTACGGTGTTTGAAGCAAGAAGGATGAGGAACCGGACACCCAGGCAACTTGAAGCCAGAGGGCAAATCACACATTTTCTCCAAAGAAGATCCAGTCTTCAGCTGGACCTTTCAATATGTGATGAGAGATGGAGGTTTTATTTCAGAGAACCCGATAAAGAGTCGCAGAGGGTGACTTTGACATTTCAGGTTATGTGCTAGGGAGGCTCTGACATCTGTGACCTCCATAATTGGAGGATTTCGCCCTGCTGTGAAGGGGGCCGGGGGCCAGCAGGCAGACCCTGTCAGATCCCATGTCAGATTGATGAATGCGTTATCTGGGGCTCTGTCAAAATGCTCGTGCGAGCTGGGCGTGATCTCTCTCGCGCCTGGAACACGGGTTGCACCATCTGCTCACTTTGGAAGTGAGATCTTGAGCCCATTCTCTGTGCCCAAGCCAGGCCTGAGTCTCGCCCCTAACACTGGAGGACGGGTGTGTTCAGAGAGCTGCCAGGCTCCGACCTGGTGCGCACATGCCTTGGTTCGCACCGGGACATCGGAGCGTCGCTGGCCTCAGCGTGCGGTCCTGGGTTCTGATAAATTACCATTGATGTCCCCCCTCCCCCGCCTGGCACTCGGGATCGCAAGCCTTGCTTGAGTGCTAATGCTTTTATAATGTGCCGCCTCGGCGTCCGATTGGGATCAGAAAGCAGGCTGTTTGCTGCCCTCTCTTTCTTTTAGGAATCGCTGCTGTCACCAAACCAGGGTCGGTGTCTGCGTGGCCGGGCTGCTCGTGACCACTGCGCGTGCTGTTCCGTCACGCTCTGCCAGCTCCCTGCTGCAGGGGTGCCCCAGAGAGGTGTCAGGGGAAGGAGGCACCAGACACTTGATTAATGTTCGCGTCCTCTCCGCACTCTGTCTTTGTGTCTAAGAAGCACCCGGGCGTGGCTGGGATGCTGGGGTGGAACCCTTGACCGTGATGAGTGGGCGCAGGGTCTGAGAGGAGGTGGTGGGCTCCAGGAACCCCCAGACCTGCTCTGACCCCGCACCCCCAGCTATGCTGTATCCTCTGCGCACCTCCGGGGAAGCCTCCAGTTCTCTCAGCCTCGATTATCCCCATGAAAAGGATCCTTTTTGATTTGTGGAATAAGGAACGCATGATGACTTAGCCTTTCCTGACGCTTGGCTCCCGACCTAACAAATGCAGGTTTCCTGCTGATTCGTGTTGCTGGTAGCGGAGGGTCCCGGTGTGGCAGAGGTTGTGAGCTAAGTCAGGAGGGAAAGTGCCCGGTTGTGTCACATGAATGGGCCACAGGCACATCACTGATGCACTGCTCATTTTTTTTCTGAGCCTCAAAATTGAAACTTGTGCGTACTTAGTCATTCCAGTCATGTCGGACTCTTTGTGACCCTGTGGACTGTAGCCCACCAGGTTCCTCTCTCTGTGAGATTCTCCAGGCAAGAATACTGGAGTGGGTTGCCATTTCCTCCTCCAGGGATCTTCCTAACCCAGGGATCGAACCCACGTCTCTGAGGTCTCCTGCATTTGCTCTTCCCCCCTAGCGCCACCTGGGATTATTTGCTTTGAGGTCATTATAAGGACAAAGAGGAGAAGACAGCGCTTCATTGACAGTACATGGAGAAGACGGACGACCCAAAGCCTCTTTTCAGAGGCCAACCACCTTCCCTGCCAATGCGGGCATCATGGTTTTAGTGTTCTCAGCTGATAGGCACCAAGACTCGAATGCTTCCACTGCCAGGCAACTCACTGTCTCATCACAGAGCTGAAAACATCTGTGAATGACTCAGTACACGTTGATGGCGCATCACCAGCCTATTTATAAGAGAAGACAGGACACCTTAGTAGTGAGAATTTCTGAGGAGAAACCTGCAATAGCAGGGTCCATATGTCTCCTGGTGTTTGGAGAATGGAAACCATGTAATAAATATGTCAGAAGAAGATCTTGGTCTCCAGACTAGAAAGGTCTAAAAGGACAAAGCAGGCTGGGTATGCCCCTGACGGCAGAGCACTCAGCAGGCTTCTATGATGGCACACTGATTTTCCGCTATTGGGGACACAAATGTATGAAGTATTTCCCTTGAACCAGAATGGCACTCACATAAACAGGCTTGGGCAATTCTGAAAAGTGTCCACCACAAAGACCTACCCACTAGGGCAAGGCGATCCGTACATAAACGACTGATCCCAAATAGGTGCTCGGGAAGAGCTGGACGGGATCTGATGAAGAATGCATTACCTGCATTAAGGGAAAGATGATGTGGAGGAACATTGAGCACGTCTGAGAACCCACAGGTGGGCTCCATATGAAAAGTTCACATTCGAAGATCTACTGCATGGAAGAATTTCGTGGCAGAGGCAGTTGTGGAAGTCAAGATTGCGCTGTAATTTATTTATAATTCTATATGGTTATAGTATACACAAAATATATAATTCTATCTGTATACTAATATACAAATACACAGTTTTGCACACACACACAATGAATATTCATTGGAAGAACTGATGCTGAAGCTGAAGCTCTGATACTTTGGCCACCTAATGTGAAGAGCTGATTCACTGGAAAAGACCCTGATGCTGGGGAAAGTTGAAGGCAGGAGGAGAAGGGGACAACAGAAGATGAGATGGGTGGATGGCATCACCGACACGATGGACCTGAGTGAGCAAACTCTGGGAGATAGTGGACAGGGAAGCCTGGTTTGCTGCAGTCCATGGGGTTGCAAAGAGTCAGACACATGACTGAGCAACTGAACGACAATGACAGCAACACACATACACACACACACACACACACACAGACACACAGACACACACACACACACACAGACACACACACACACACACACACACACACATTGGGAGACTGGGAGCGGAGAGGAAAGAAGTGTCTCCCATTGCTCATCTTCAGAATCACAGACCTGGCCCGTGTGAGGAGGTGGGAACAAAAACTTTATATTGCACGGCAGACTGAAGTTTCAAAATTGGACTCATTTTTGGCAACTTAAGGATGAGAGGGTGTGTTAATATCTAAAAGTGATCCAATAAGTTATGGGATTATGTTTTATTTGATGAGTAAAAGAGAGAATAGAACAGGTTTAAAAGGCAATGATGGGAAATAATTGAGTTATAAGTTGCTTTTAACCTAATATGGTGTGGCTGGCATGTTTAATAAATAAGTTACAGAGTGGATGCATCAATGATCTGGAGTTTGGATGGCGTCCAGCAAAGACTTGCCCTCCAACAATTTTGTGCCTAAAAGACACAGTGCTGAAATTCTCTTTTATGAAACGTGGCATATGCTTCTTGGGGAGTGAATGTGACTGGGTTTTCTTCATCTCCCTTGTGTCCTAACCCAGGAAAGGTTTACACACGAGATTTCCCCAAAGCATTCATGGTTAGAAATTGGCCATCAGTGATAAGCAGTGGAAACCCGCTATCAGCATCAAGGCTGGTTCTGGGCTTCTTTCTGCATCCTGACTCCTGGAGCCCGGTTCACATTGAGCTCCTTACCACCTAAGCCTTACCAGGTAAGCCTTCCATCCTTCTCTGTGTTGTTATGAACCTTCCCCACCTTTCATGTGAAGGTCAAAGCTTCCATGCTCTGAAAATAATTTTCTGGCGAGCCCAGCCCTCAGAGAGTAACTCTGTGGAATCTCACAGTACTCACTCCGAATCTCCTGTGAACCTCAGAGTCTAGCCAGCAACTGTGCTGACTGTTTAGCCATAGTTACATTTGTTCAAAAAATTGAAGGAAGACATCTTACTTCAGAAATTCTGATACTTACATCTTTAGTAATAAAAAGACTATATAGGTTATTAACTGGTTAGTTTGGCCCTTTTTAAGAAAAAGAAAACAACATATTTCTTATCCAGTGCCTCCTCTGTGCCCAGCACAGGATTTTTTTGCTCATTTTTTTTTTCCTTCGTGTTAGTGCTTTGAGCATGTAACACTATTCCTGTTTCACCTTTGATAAAGCAAAGGTGACCAGAAAGATAAGGGCTTTTTCTGTGATTACAAAGATAGAGATTGAAGCTATCGCTTCAGTTGAAGTATTTGTTACTTAAAGGCATGAGATGGGATGGGGGGTGGGAGTTGGGAAGGAGGTTCAAGAGGGAAGGGACACATGTATAACTATGGCTGATGCATGTTGATATAGGGTAGAAACAACACAATATTGTAAAAAAATTATCTTTCAGTTAAAAACAAAAATATTTTTTAAAATGCAATGCTCTATACTATAGGTTGCAAATTGTAAGTCAATATAGACCACCACCACAAAGTCTAGCAAATGGTAGACACTTAAAATATGTTTATCAAAGCAATGAATAAATACAAGAAGGAATGAATTTTTATATATTGAATTATACTCTCCAATTCCTGATTGGAAAAAAAATGTGCCGTATTTTATTATCCTGTACAGGCAAATTTGGCCTTGGAATACGGAATGAAACAGGGCAAAGGCTATTGGAGTTTTGCCAAGAGAACGCACTGGTAATAGCAAACACCCTCTTCCAGCAACACAAGAGAAGACTCCACATGGACATCACCAGATGGTCAACACCAAAATCAGATTGATTATATTCTTTGCAGCCAAAGATGGAGAAGCTCTATACAGTCAGCAAAAACAAGACCCAGAGCTGACTGTGGCTCAGATCATGAACATCTTATTGCCAAATTCAGACTTAAACTGAAGAAAGTAGGGAAAACCACTAGACCATTCAGGTATGACCTAAATCAAATCCCTTATGACTATACAGTGGAAGTGAGAAATAGATTTAAAGGACTAGATCTGATAGACAGAGAGCCTGATGAACTATGGACAGAGGTTCATGACATTGTACAGGAGACAGGTATCAAGACCATCCCCATGGAAAAGAAATGCAAAAAGGCAAAATGGTTGTCTGAGGAGACCTTACAAATAGCTGTGAAAAGAAGAGAATCAAAAAGCAAAGGAGAAAAGGAAAGATATTCCCATTTGAATGCAGAGTTTCAAAGAATAGCAAGGAGAGATAAGAAAGCCTTCCTCAGCGATCAATGCAAAGAAATAGAGGAAAACAACAGAATGGGAAAGACTAGAGATCTCTTCAAGAAAAGTAGAGATACCAAGGGAACATTTCAGGCCAAGATGTGTTTGATAAAGGACAGAAATGGTATGGACCTAACAGAAGCAGAAGATCTTAAGAAAAGTTGACAAGAATACACAGAAGAACTGTACAAAAAAGATCTTCACGACCCAGATAACCACAATGGTGTGATCACTCACCTAGAGCCAGACATCCTGGAATGTGAAGTCAAGTGAGCCTTAGAAAGCATCACTATGAACAAAGCTAGTCGATGTGATGGAATTCCAGTTGAGTTATTTCAAATCCTGAAAGATGATGCTGTGAAAGTGCTGCACTCAATATGTCAGCAAATTTGGAAAACTCAGCAGTGGGCACAGGACTGGAAAAGGTCAGTGTTCATTCCAATCCCTAAGAAAGGCAATCCCAAAGAATGTTCAAACTACCACACAATTGCACTCATCTCACACACTAGTAAAGTAATGCTCAAAATTCTCCAAGCCAGGCTTCAGCAATACGTGAACCGAGAACTTCCAGATGTTCAAGCTGGTTTTAGAAAAGGCAGAGGAACCAGAGATCAAATTGCCAATATCTGCTGGATCATCAAAATAGCAAGAGAGTTCCAGAAAAACATCTATTTCTGCTTTATTGACTACGCCAAAGCCTTTGACTGTGTGGATCACAATAAACTGTGGAAAATTCTGAAAGAGATGGGAATACCAGACCACCTGACCTGCCTCTTGAGAAACCTGTATGCAGGTCAGGAAGCAACAGTTAGAACTGGACGTGGAACAACAGACTGGTTCCAAATAGGAAAAGGAGTATGTCAAGGCTGTATATTGTCACCCTGCTTATTTAACTTATATGCAGAGTACATCATGAGAAACGCTGGGCTGGAAGAAGAACAAGCTGGGATTAAGATTGCCGGGAGAAATATTAATAACCTCAGATATGCAGATGACACCACCCTTATGGCAGAAAGTGAAGAGGAACTAAAAAGCCTCTTGATGAAAGTGAAAGAGGAGAGTGAAAAAGTTAGCTTAAAGCTTAACATTCAGAAAACTAAGATCATGGCATCTGGTCCCATCACCTCATGGGAAATAGATAGGGAGACAGTGGAAACAGTGTCAGACTTTATTTTTTTAAGCTCCAAAATCACTGTGGATGGTGATTGCAGCCATGAAATTAAAAGACACTTACTCCTTGGAAGGAAAGTTATGGCCAACCTAGATAGCATATTAAAAAGCAAAGACTTTGCCAACAAAGGTCCGTCTGGTCACGGCTATGGTTTTGCCACTGGTCATATATGGATGTGGGAGTTGGACTGTGAAGAAAGCTGAGCACCGAAAAACTGATGCTTTTGAACTGTGGTGTTGGAGAAGACTCTTGAGAGTCCCTTGGACTGCAAGGAGATCCAACCAGTCCATCCTGAAGGAGATAAGTTCTGGGTGTTCATTGGAAAGACTGATGTTGAAGCTGAAACTCCAATACTTTTGCCACCTGATGCGAAGAGCTGACTCATTGGAAAAGACCCTGATGCTGGGAGGGATTGGGGGCAGGAGGAGAAGGGGATGACAGAGGATGAGATGGCTGGATGGCATCACCGACTTGATGGGCATGAGTTTGAGTAAACTCTGGGAGTTGGTGATGGACAGGGAGGCCTGGCGTGTTGCGATTCATGGGGTCACAAAGAGTCGGACACGACTGAGCGACTGAACTGACTGACTGACTGATTTGATATTATCAGTGTCAGCTAAGAAAATCAAACAGACAAAACCTCTTCTATGTTAGCTGAAAACAGGGGGGACTTGATAACTGAATGAGAAAGCAAATAAAAAGTCCTATTGAAACAGACACTGTTTTTATGATTTCATTTCTGATTGTTGCCCACGTTTCAGGTAATTAATGACCTCCAAAGAGATATCCAGACATGCCCCCCAGACATACACTATTTAAGGGAACCGCAAACAAATCTTTTATGGAAGCAATATAGAAATGCCTCTTCTTTGCTTCTAGTTCTATTTACTTTCTTCACTCTCTTTTCTTTCCTTAGTCAGCCTGCTTTGTGTACCCAAAGGCAATGCACTGGCTACTATGGTGAAAAAGTCAAAGTCTCTGCCTCCAGGAGCATATACAGTGGAGCCGAGACTCAGTGGACATGAGTTTGAGCAAGCTCTGGGAGATGGTGAAGACAGGGAAGCCTGGCGAGCTGCAGTCCATGGGGTGGCGAAGAGTTGGACACGACTGAGGGATGGAATAGCAGCAACAAGGCATCTTTCAGGCTTTTGCATGTTAGCATCCTCAGGCAGAGCCCAGGGGTATGTGTTGTGTGCGCCTTTGTACTGTAGGACCGCTCCCTTTCTGGCTCAGTCCTTCTTTGTTTTCGGCTCCAAGTAGATGCACGTGTGTGTGTGTGTGTGTGTGTGTGTGTGTGTGTGTGTGTGTGTGAAAGTGCAGTGAGCTGCACAGAGAAATTCTTTTTCTCTGCAGATTTTGTAGGTGTAACATCTCAGCCCACACAGCCCACCTGCTCTCGTCTCTCTTTCATCTTTTACAACTGGTGTTTTTAACAGCGGTGCTGACTCTGGTTTAGTTACTGAAGCATGAAGCAACCAGATAGAATTGACTTACCCGGCCTGTTGAGGGGAACGTGGAGCCAGCTGTCCAAAGGATGGTGGCCAGACCCCCACCCTGGCAGAAGAAAGACTCCTGCCTGGCCGGGCCTCCAGTGGGGAGGGAAGTAAACACAGGAAAGGGGTGGAATCGTGGGGGTGTTTTGTGTGATGAAGTAAAACCCTTCTCAGCATGCAGGTGTGTGGCGAGCACTTCAGTTTTCTTTTCACACGCTTTCATAGGAAATTTCAGGTGTTTTTCCATAACAAGTGATCTTCTGGGACAAGAACATGTTCCCTGACTGCTGAGAGTCATGCTGGATAGCTTTGAGTCCAAGAAGGACTCTCCTCCACCTGATAGATGTGGACTGCTCAGTTAGGATCGTAGCCAGTTAGAAATTTGTGGGAATCCTGGGTGATGGCAAGTGACTCAACAACTCTGATGCTGAAGCTGAAACTCCAATACTTTGGCCATGGGAACTGACTCATGGGAAAGGACCCTGATGCTGGGAAAGATTGAAAGTGGGAGAAGAGGATAACAGAGGATGAGATGGTTGGATGGCATCACCAATTCGATGGACATGAGTTTGAGTAAACTCCGGGAGTTGGTGATGGACAGTGAAGCCTGGCATGCTGTGGTCCATGGGGTTGCAAAGAGTCAGACATGACTGAGTGACTGAACTGAACTGAACTGGGTAATGGCCATGCCAGAGACTTCTGGAAGCCTCTTGATGCCTGCCTGTTGTAGCTGTGGTCCTTTCCTCTGATAGGAAGGGGCCTCCTTTCAGCCTGTTTTCCTTCCTGGGATCTTCATATCCATCTGCCTTCTGAGCTCTCATCCCATCCCCTCTGCCTCATATCCCAGCCTCTCAGGCCAGCTGCTGACTATGCTCTGGTAGCCTCCATTCTCTGCAGAATGATTTTTTCTCCCTCTTTCTGTAGGCTTGGATACGTCTGCATTCCCCACACCATCAAAACTTAGCATATCTGTGACTTGCCATGTTATTGAAATGCGAGAGACAATCATGTGTACCACTTCTGAGAAAAAACATAAAGGTCTAGTGTGTAACTTACCACACTCTGGTAACTTTCCCTTCTGCCACGGTTCAGTTCAGTTCAGTTCAGTCACTCAGTCGTGTCCAACTCTTTGTGACCCCATGAACCGCAGCACGCCAGGCCTCCCTGTCCATCACCAACTCCCGGAGTTCACCTAAACTCATGTCCATTGAGTCGGTGATGCCATCCAACTATCTCACCCTCTGTCGTCCCCTTCTCCTCCTGCCCTCAATCTTTCCCAGCATCAGGGTCTTTTCAAATGAGTCAGCTCTTCACATTAGGTGGCCAAAGTATTGGAGTTTCAGCTTCAGCAACAGTCCTTCCAAAGAACACCCAGCACTGATCTCCTTTAGGATGGACTGGTTGGATCTCCTTGCAGTCCAAGGGACTCTCAAGAGTCTTCTCCAACACCAGAGTTCAAAAGCATCAATTCTTCTGCACTCAGCTTTCTTTATAGCCCAACTCTCACATCCATACATGACTACTGAAAAAACCATGGCCTTGACTAGATGGACCTTTGTTGGCAATGTAATGTCTCTGCTTTTTAATATGCTATCTGCCATGGTAACCAGCAGTAAATGAGACCTTCTGTCACTTAGGATCCTTGAGTGACAGCAATAATAATGGAAAGTCCTTGCAGAAGCAGGAGGGACAGTCAGCATGGAGGAAACATAGGTGTTTTTATTGCTGAAGCTCATCCCCACTAATGCAACTACCTGAACACGCTGAGCCTCCCCCCCATAACTTCTTCCTGTGTCAGTTACTTGTTTTCTCAAAGTATCAATTACTTTGTTTTCTCATCTCTCTTGCAGCTACATAGGGGCCTGTCATTGGGTCCTAGCCAAATACTGTTTCCAGCAACGAAGCTACTACAAGGTTCAATAGTGGTGTCTCCAGCTAACTGCTAAGTAATTCTGCCAAGCAAAATCATAGACTCAGGCTTCCCTGGTGACTCAGTGGTAAAGAATCGGCCTGCCAATGTAGGACACACGGGTTTTATCCCTGGTCCAGGAATATCCCACCTGCCAAGGAACAGCTAAGCCTGTGAACCACAACTACTGAGCCTGTGCTCTAGAGCCGGGGAACTGCAACTACTGAAAACCACGCACCCTAGAGCCTGCTCCTCAAAACTAGAGAAGACCCAGTACAGCCAAAATAAATAAATAAAATCATCGACAACTTAAAAAAAAAAGCATATAGTCTACAGTCAAATCCCCTATTCTCCAGGTTAGTCCAGGAATAGATTTTAGGGTATTTTTGATTTAGACTGTTTAGAATAGGCATTGGCAAACTGTGGTCGCAGGCCCAGTCTAGTCCGTCATCACCTATTTTTGTAAATGATGTTTTATTGGAATGTGACAGGCTCATTCATTCACATATTGTCTATGGCTGATGTCACACTACAGAGGCAGAGTTGCATGATGGTGACTGAGAAGTGATGGCCCCCGAAGCTGAGAGTATTTACCACTCCCCCTTTACAGAACATGTTGGCTGGAAGAATAGTTAAGAATCTTCCAAATACATTGACTTTCTTGACCAAACTTTCAGAAAGTATTTAGTTGAGAGGGTTCATCTATATTTCCAGAAACACACTAAGTTATATGTGTTAAATAAAGTACCATCCACAGGCTCCAATAGCAGATACCATTAATATTTTGAACTTGAAAGGTCTTTTTCCTTGAGCCTTGGAGTCCAGTGTGTCTGTAATTGCTCTCTAGCTGGAATCAGGATTACTTTGGCATCTTTGTGTAAGATGAGGGACTTGAAAGCTTTTGGAAATTCCTTTCACCTAGGATGCTCTTTTCTCTCCTATTCCCTGACTTGATCAGGTCTGAGCTTAAAGATGGCCCCTCAAAGAGGATTCCCTGACGTCCATATAAAGCGAGGTCTCCTGGCCCAGTTCCCTGTTGGCATTCTACATTTCCCTGTTAGTTACCTTGTCTCACCAACAACTTCTCCCTTCCTTGTTGGGCTCTCGGCTTCATAAAAGCAGAATCTGAGTCAACAATCTACACCCTGAGGACCTGGCATAGGGCTGAAAGCATAGAAGGTACAACCAAGCACTTCAGCACGGATGAAAACCAGTCCTAAAGGCTGGGATCACAAAATGCAACTGACTACAAAGTCTCAGGAATGTTAGTCCAAAATTCAGGGGCATAAAAATGTAACTTGCTTTATTTCCCTACACCCAAACTAAAAAGCTTTATGGACAATGGAGCTTGTATGCTCCACTTCTATTTATAACAGGATATTTAACACATGTATCTTAGCAGGCCCTCAGTTTAGAATTGCTTTCTCTTCAAAAACCATTCGGTTAAGTTCAAGGTCCTTGTCTTTTCCTGTATTCCTCTAAGAGGATAAGGTATTACCTTGGCTCTACATGAGGGTCTGCAAAGCTCCTGGTTTGCTTTGGACACACTTCTGTGTTCACTGCAGACTTGGCCGACTCTTCTCGTTACACTGTTCCTCAATTCCCCCACTCCCTGATATTCCAAAATCTATATGTTCTGAAACTTTCTTTCAGTGACCATGGCTTCTTTGAGACTGCTGGCCAGCTTTCAGGCATTACTCTGCAGATGGTGAATATGGTTGGGTGGGACTCATCAGCTTCCCCCAGATGTCATGATTGGCATGGATCCTGAGAGGTGAGGCTCAGACAAAAATGCCCGAATCTATTGTTCATATGTCATAGTGGGTGAGAGAGGACTTTCCAGAAGAATAAAAGTCTCCTGGAAACACTGTGGAAAGCTGTCCTGTGCCCTCCTGTTTCGGGATCCCCCCATTACCTAGGGACTCCATTTGTCCTGGTCTTCTTTTCCCTACAGGCCTCGAACAATTGAAGAGCATTAGGACCATGGATCTTAACAAGACTCTTGGCTTTTCAGTTGCATCTTCTCTGCTCTTCCTTCCTCCCATCCAGAGGTTGATGGTTGAGGGCCCTTGCCAGAGGTGGGAGAACTTCTTATCCCATCAGCCTGTTCTTATAGAGAATGGTATGGAATAGACATCTGAGCTATGTCCCCAGGTTCTGAATATATTTTAGAGGAATGTTTTTCTCTTTCATGTGCCTAGATCTTAGTATAAACTATTACACTTTCACAATTACAGTCTATCAAATGAGTCTATCAAGAACCTATTTTGGAATATTGTTGTCCAAGGCCATCCTTATTCTAATAACTCCCATCCTCTCAGCTAGTCTCTAGCTGATTTAAAAAGAAGAGGGTGCAAACACTGCCCACTAAATGCTCACAGACCAGCGGTGGTAACAGAGCTATAAACAGATGCTCCAGTGTGCCAATGTTGGGAGGAACCTCTGATGAAGAGACGTGCACACTGCAGCCTGTGATTAAGGCAGAGTATGCTCTACTCCTTGTCCTGCCCTGACTTCACATATGATTTTCTTCTACCCACTTGGACATCCATTTCTCCCCTGCCTCTCACATTTGCAGTGTGCTCAGTTGGCGTCAGTTGTGTCCGACTCTTTGTGACCACATGGACTGTAGCCCACCAGACTCCTCTGTCCATGGGATTCTCCAGGTGAGAATACTGGAGTGGGTTGCCATTTTCTTCTCCACCACATTTTCAATCCTTTCCCCCAAATTTTTATTGCATAGGAAGAAAAAAGACTTATGAAGAGCTTCTGGTTTGTCAGGCATTATGGTTGGTGCTAAGTAAAATGAAAGATGAATCAGGTCTCAAGGAGGGACCACAAAGACACAAGGATGAGGGTTCAGCATGAGGACAAGGCTTTGACTGTTCAGGATTCATTTCCAAGTGAGTGGGGCAATAAATTCTGGGATCCCAGGGATGGAATAGCCAACTGAAAAAGAGAGTTTTCTGGACATTCCTATGGAGGGAACTCCATCACTTAGACATGCTGACCTTAATCTGCCAAATCACCCTTGACTTGAAATCTGGGGACCCTAAGATGCATCCTTAGATTGAGCCAATGACTTAACCTGAGCTTGATCTTCACTCCCACATGACTTACCTCTTGCCAGGGGTACCCATCCCAGCTTGGGCATCAGGGCCATTGAGTCACTCTTTTTTCCCTCTTCCAGGTCATGTAAGTCTTCTTCCCCAATCTTGATATTGCTTACATGGACTCATTTGCACTTGACTCTTTCTGGCTCAACTTCAGAAGCACAGTCATGAATTTTTCTCTAAACAGAACTGGTAGCTAAAATCCTGCATCCTCTGGTCTGTTTTATTCACTGGCTGCAACCCCAGGAATTAAAGTGTTGAAGACAAGATGACGAGTGTGGTTTGGCCTGTAGAAAGAATATGGACCAGTGAATTAGTGGATTATTGATGCTTCCTCTGCTCTTCTGTGGCCACCAAGATGGAAGTCATAGCTTGAGACTAAGCTCTCTACCTTCTGTGGATGCCCAAGGGTTCTGTCCCTCGGGGCTACGAGCTCTGTCATTAATCATAAACACAGGCTGTTCCTACTGAGAAGGATGTGGGAATTCCCTTTCACTGAACACTCTCATGGCCCCCTCCTTTGATATAGAGTCGAAGAGTTTGGAACATCTAAAACATTTCATTTTGCAGATGGAAAAGCATAGGTGAAGACAGATGAGATGACTTACCAGGACAAAAAGTCAGTACTGGTTTCAAACTTGGCTACATGTTGTAATCACTTGAGAAACATTAAAAATGCTGTTTTGAGGGTACTAACCTCACAGATTCTGATCTAACTGGTCGGGGATGTTGGGGGGTCAGTGAGTTTTAAAAGCTCCAGGTGATTCTCATGTGCAGACAGCACTGAGAACCCGAAGGCAGTTAGCGGTTAACCAAGAAATCAAACACAGATGTTCCATCCCAAGACCTACCCTGAGTAATTAATTTTCAAGAGGAGGGACATGGGTTTTTTGCATGTCACTGTGTCATGGAAAAGTTGGAGGGGGAACCACCCTCAGAATTCTGTCTGTGGTTTTTACCATCAAACTGAAACTCTTCCCACTGCTCACCAATAACTTTTTAGCTGCCAACTCTGGGGAGGAATCCTCTGTTTCAGTACCTCTGAAGAAGTTGCAGTATGTTTTCTCATAGGGTAGGAAGCTATCATAAAAGTTATGGTTTTTTCAGTAATCATGTACGGATGTACAAGTTGGACCATAAAGAAGACTGAGTGACGAAGAGTTGACGCTTTCGAACTGTGGTGCTGGAGAAAACTCTTGAGAGACCGTTGGAGAACAAGATCAAACCAGTCAATCCTAAAGGAAATCAGTCCTGAATATTCATTAGAAGGACTGAGGCTGAAGTTTCAATACTTTGGCCACCTGATGCAAAGAGCTGACTCTTTGGAAAAGACCCTGATGCTGGAAAAGATTGAGGACAGGAGCAGAAGGGGGTGATAGAGGATGAGATGGTTGGTGGTGTCACCGACTCAATGGACATGAGTTTGAGCAAACTCTGAGAGATGGAGAAGAACAGGGAAGCCTCATATTCTGCAGTCCATGGGGTCATAAAGAGTCAGACATGACTTAGTGACTGAACAACAAGAAACTTAAAAGTTTCTTAATAAAAATAATGAAAATTATGCTTGCTGTTACTGAGGAGAAAATTTTTCACAGACTCCTAAGGTAATTTGGGCAGAACTAATATTTCAACATGGAACCCACTGTAGTAGATATTGGAGAAGAACCATAATAAATGTGCACCAGTCAAGCTAGTTAGCAGTCAACCACAGGCACACGCCTCTCTTCAGCTTTACAAGCTGTCAGACTTTAACAGGACACACAATAGTTTAAGCTGCTGCTAAACTTTTCTAGCAGAACCTCAATGTGTCAGACAACAAGGTGGCAGCAACGCCAAAAGTAGAAACCAGTTGTTGGTGAAGATGGAGATAGAGCTCAGAAAGTCCGATAAAAAGTTCTAGGATTTTAGTCCTCTCCCAGGAATGATAACTGATGAAAGTGACAGGATTCCTTTAAAATCAGATCTGCCTGGGATTCGTCAAACCAATAGCATAGCAGCTTGGCAACTTTTTAAGAATTTTTTTTTTTTCAGTATTTTCACCTTCTCTGTTGGTTAGAAATACAAGTCTGTCTACTGCTTGACATTAAGGTGTTCCTGAAACATCACAAGGAGCAGTGACTGCATTTTATCACGTCTGTTTTCTTTTGAAAGGAGCATGTATGCTATAGACTCTGTATGAAATTTATATTAACATATCCACATCTAATTATGCTACTATTGCTACTGCACTCCTAAACTCTAATACTTTAATTAGTATAATAGCATTCAGATTGGTGGACCATTTCCATACTAAAAGATTACACTTTTTATCCTTATGTCTCCCAACTTTCCCACATATATAAAGACTGATTTCTTTCTTGTCTGTATTCTGATAGTTCTTTGTTTCATCCCAATTAAAGCACTTACTACCTTGAAATATTATAGTTTATCTTTGATATTTTTGTTCTGCTAGTTCATGAGTTCCTTGAAGTTATCTACCATGGCTTTAAAATATTTTTCTATTTATTATTATCATTAAATTTTTTTTTTTTTATTTTGTATTGGGGTATAGCCAGTGAGCAATGTTGCGGGAGTTTCAGGTGGACAGTGAATGGACTCAGCCACACATGTATCCATTCTCCCCCAAACTTGTCTCCCATCCAGGCTGCCACGCAACTTTGGGGAGAGGTCCTATGTTATGCAGTGGAGCCTCGTTGATTATTCATTGTCATTATATCAGTGCATACATGCTCATCCCAAGCTCAGGGAGTATCATTTTAACCTGAAATATTAGGGAGAAGAAAATTAATTCCTGGGTTTTCAATGAGAAAGTAAAGGAGGCTTGAGAAAGCTATCATCAACTTGAGCTATCTCTCAGAAGAAATGAGAGGAAAACTTAAAAGTTCCCCAGTGAGGAAGAATCAGAACAGAGATCAGATAGTCTTTGCCTGGGACAGAAATGTATGAATAGGTGGAGTCTTTACATTTTGAAAAATAAAAGCGGGAAACATTCCATAAGGGTGGAAAGAATTAGCTACTTCATTCATTGATATACAAGCCAACTCCAGTTTAAAACTGGTGAATAATCAACCAATATATGTTTTGATTAACCAGTGAAAATAATGCATATTACTATCCTTGCATTTATTACAACCTTGCAATGTAAATTTTCTATAAGATGAGAAATAAAAATGACATGCAAAAGAAAAACATACAATTCAATAAAATATAGCCGATAATGCAGTTTCTATATATAAATATGTCTAATCAGTGTATTCACGTGTATGCCATAAATATTCATTTTAAAAATGAAGAATTAAGTTAAGACACATGTCTGCTTTAGAATGGAGATATATGAGTTTTAGATGAGATTCTGAGGATTAGACAAACTTGTGTTAGTCTGTATTTTAATGGACTTGTAAATGCCTTTGCATATAAGTAGCCCAATATTTGTTTTATTCCTGAAAATACAGCTAGGGAAATCTAGTACTAACACTTGCCATGCATCCACAAGGACAAATTAAAGATCCAATACTTCATTGACATATAAAATTCCTGGTTTAGAAATTGCTCAACTTCCTATGTATTTTTAAATATTTAATTTAAAATAATTAAAACCTTTAAATTGGGTAACAAAATTGATCTTTCAAGCGCCTGCAGTTTCTAATGAGGTACACAGAATTGTCAGTGTGGTGTATATCAAAGAATTTTTTGTGCTGAGGTCTAATAATAGAGTTTTCTTGTCTGGTAGTTGTTCAAAGGGAAAGAATCTAAAATGTGAAGGTGTGTTTTGGCAGCAGAGTAGCCAAGCACAGGCTGCACCCCTGGAGGACATGGTCATAGGGGTCCCTGGCTGCACCCCTGGAGTACGTGGTCATAGGGGTCCCTGGCTGTACCCCTGGAGGACATGGTCATAGGGGTCCCTGGTTGCAACCCTGGAGGATGTGGTCATAGGGGGTCCCTGCTGGACTGGACAACCTCACACTTCTGCCAATAGTCGATTATTAAAGTATATGTGTAGCAGAAAACTTTCTCTGCCAAGATAAATGATTTAAAAAAGGACTGAATCCAGTGGTGCTGAGGACGGGAGTTTTAAGGCAAAACTGAGCCACTGCCATGGCAATTCAAAGAGAGATATTAGCACTTACTATGGAAAACAAGAACACAGCGTGCCAAGGAAAAGCTGGGACCCAGAGGAGAAAATAACCGTGATATAGGACGTCTGTGAAAGATCACGTCATCATAGAGAAAGAGAATTTATACCATGGGATTCTTCTGATATTATGTGATGGTTTCCTTTCCTTCACTGTTTTTTAAAAATTTTTATTTATTGGAGTACAGTTGATGTGCATTATTATATAAGTTATGTGTACAATATAGTGATTCACAGTTATACTCCGTTTATATGGGAGCTTCCCAGGGGGTTCAGTGGTAAAGAATCCACCTGCCAATGAAGATGTGGATTCCATCCCTGGGTCGGGAAGGTCCACTGAAGGAGGAGATGGAAACCCTCCAGTATTCTTGCCTGAGAAATTCCATGGACAGAGGAGCCTGGTGGGCTACAGTCCATGGGGTCCCAAAGAGTCAGACATGACTGAGTGACCGAGCACGCACAAGCACACATACTCCATTCATAGTTATTATAAAATATCGGCTATATTTCCTGTGTTGTACAATATATCCTCATAGCCTATTTTATATGACAGTCTGTAGCTCTTAATTCTCTATCCCTATGTTGCCCCATTGGTAAATAAATGAGAATTAAAAAAAACAAAACAAAAACACAACATAAGGTACTTCCCTGGTGATCCAGTGGCCAAGACTGCACTCCCAATGCAGGGGACCCATCTTTCATCCTTAATTTAACCTAGTTTGAGTTTGTACCTATTTCTTTTGATTAATATCCCCAAGAAAAATATAAGCAAATAATGTCCAAAATAAAAATTAAAAACCAAAAATATTGTTTGCCAGGATCTCTACAAGAAAGAGAAATGAGTGGAATTCTGAAAGGAGCAGCAGCTAAGATTGGGGAACATCAATTTCAGATATGACATCAGTCACTTAAGTCTATAGCCTGGAAGTGTCGAGATGGGACGAGAGCTTCGTGTGAGCCCAGGAAGGGCTGCTTCTTCTAGACAAACATAAGACCAGATACAAATCAACAGACCCAAGTGCAAATAATCTATATTTGATATAAAATCAAAGCTTTCTTACCATATCCCTAGATCGCACCTGTCTTTCTAAAGGAAAAACTGTTAAGGGATATGTGTGAACCAGGAAACTGTCGAATCTGGAGAAAAGAAAATCTACAAAACTAAACAATGACTATTCAGTTTGGAGTGGTAAACCTGTCCAAGAAAAGAGCAGTTTTGTTGGGAAGGTTATTAAAGGGCCGTGTTGCATCATCACCAGAGCAAAGAATCTCAGAAACTAAAGTCCTGGCTTTGCCTTCATTCTCGCAACTACTACATATTTGAATAATCTTGAAAGTGCATAATAAAAGCATGACTTTGCTTTTATCTGCTAATATACTGAAATGTGAGACCTTAAAAAAACTCTACAAATAATTCATATTTCATGCTGTGCCATATCACTCAGTATTTGAAGTAGCTCCAGCTATAGAAAAAGGAAATGGCAACCCACTCCAGTATTCTTGCCTGGAGAATCCCAGGGACGGAGGAGCCTGGTGGGCTGCCGTCTATGGGGTCGCTCAGTCAGATACATACAACTGAAGCGACTTAGCAGCAGCAGCAGCCAGCTATAGAACTTGCCATTTCACCTAATATCTATACCAGTTATTCATTCATTTATTTATTCATTCAAAAAGCCATATTAGCCATCTATTGTGGGCCAAATAAGTGACTGGTAGTGGTGGTTTAGTTGCTAAGTCATGTCCAAATCTTGCGACCTCATGGACTGTAACCTCCCAGGCTCTCTGTCCACGGGATTTCCCAGGAAAGAATACTGGAGTGGTTACTCTTTCCTTCTTTAGGGCATCTTCCTCACCCAGGAATCGAGCCTGTGTCTCCCGCACTGCAAGTGGATTTTTTTACCTCTGAGTCATCAGGGAAGCCTGGATAAGTGGCTAGGTACTATAAAAACCATAGCAGGGTGAAATTCCTGTCCCAAGGAAGCTGAGAGTAGACACAGAATAAAAATGAAGATACAGAAGACAATCTAGTCTCAGGAATCCAGGCTTCTGGGAGGAAGTTACCCTTAAACAAAATCCTAGATGTAAGTCGAATTTCCACGGATGAAAGTTGGGTAGAAGGACAATAAAATTAATAAATGATCATTTCAGTTGATGATTTCTTTTGCCCTAGAGACCCTAGCAGGCATTTGACAAGCATTATCTTCCTTAAACCTTGTTGTGGTCTTAGAAGGTACAAGCAGACGATGGGTGGAGGTGAAAGGAGGGAAGTGGGGCAAGACGACTAATTAGAATTATTCAGCAGCAAAGTGAGCTGCTTGAGGAATGGTGAGTTCCCACTATCTGGAAGAGCTCAAGCGGTGGCTAAATAAATTGAGAGCTGAAACAGATGATCGACACTTTCGGTCAAGGATGGTGCTTTATCCAATGTTTCTGAGGACTCATCCAACCCTGAAATGTTCTGACACTGCAAATGTATCCTTGACAATTTATATAGCAATATATTTGCTATGCTAATATATTTGGATGATGATTAATACTGTTTTATGTGCGAAGATCTGATTAATCTGAGTAATAATAACATATATTGGCAACAAAATAAAGAGTGCAGGATTTCCAAACATTTGTTACATCACCAAGAGATTCTATGTCCTGAGGACAGAAGATTTTAATGATTTTGACCCAAGGAGCCCATATGGTAACCACGAGTTCACATTTACTATGCATATATTCAGAAAAATATGTTTATTGATTGATAGCACATTCATTTGGATTTTAATGCTAGCTGTAACAACAGCAGCACTGTCCTATATTGTGACCTGCCAAATTTGTCACAAGAAGACTTTCATGTCGTTCTCTCTTTCTCATATCATACACTAACTAAAAATCAAACTGAATTTGAGTCAAGTCAAAATTTACAACTTCTAAGAGCCAAGAAATTAACATATATGTAAAATGATTAAGGGATTTACATTATTTATCATGGAATACTTAAATACAGGTTGCTTAATTGTAGGCTGCATTTAACAGCAAGGCCTAGATTTGCTCTATAAAGCTGTTTTATTTTTTGATTTAACCCATGAGGAAGGATATGACTGGGTGAGTTTAAAATTCCTACATTCAGGCAGGAGAGGAGGCTTCTACCGATCTCTGCAGAGCTATGGGAGTTGAGGTATAGGGGCACAAAATAGAAAAATGGACTGTGTCATTTAGACCAAACCCAACAAACAAACCAAATAGAAGCAGAACAGGAAGTGAAGCACTTTAGAGAAGAATCGGAATCGGGGCCACGGTGAAGCACTTCAGAGAAGAATCGTAATCGGGGCCACGATAAATGAAGTGAAATGTCCCTCTCTCTCAGGCTTCATGAGGACCAGCTCTAGGACTCCAGGATTTACTGTGAAATTTACTGTAACCCTCAGCTATGGGGTGGCCTACTGGGGGAGGAGGAAGGTAAGACTTTTTAAACTCTCTTCTACCATACTTTATCTAGTCAAATGAATTGGGAGGTTGGGATTGACATGTATCACTTCCTTGTGTAAAATAGATGGCTAGAACGAACCTGCTGAATAGCACAGAGACCTCAGCTCGGTGCTCTGTGATCGCCCAGAGGGTGGGGTGGGAGTGGGAGCCAGAGTCAGGAGGGAGGGGGTATATGTGTACACACAGCTGATTCATTCTTGTGCAACACAAACTAACACATTGTAAAGCAAATACACACCAATACATTTAAAAAATGAGTAGTTTATTTACACTTTAATAACTTCAAAATGGATCAGCTCATTTTAATTGATGTTATTAGAAAGCATTATATCATTGCCTCATCAGTAACCTTTCCTATTTCTTTGTTCTTGTTTAGCTGCTAAGGCAAGTCAGGCTCTTTTGTGACACCATGGACTGAAGCCCACCAGGCTCCTCTGTTCAGGGGATTTCCAGGCAAGAATATTGGAGTGGGTTACCATTTCCTTCTCAAGGTGGTCTTCCTGACCCAGGGATCAAACCCACATCTTCTGCATTGCCAGGCATATTTTTTTCCAAACTGAGCTACCAGGGAAGCTCTTTTCTTTCTTATTGGTACACAAACCTTGTAAAGATTCCATATATGATATCTTAAATTTTCTAAGTGGTTTATCTTCTAAGTCTGATTTCTAATTGAACTATTTGGTTTCTCTTTTATTCTAAAAAAACAACTTATCTCATATCTTCTCCCTTCTCCTTCCCATTCATCCGTGTCTCATTCCCACATATTACGCCTAGACAGCGGTCCCTTTTCCTAAGTGTCTGCTGTAGGGGGATGGTCCACTGGACACTGGAGATCCATGGGCCCCTTCCAGACCTTACAGATCTTTCTGAGAAGTAGCTTCCCAGCCAAGGACTACTTTCTCCTATCTCCCTTGCATTTGGGTGAGACCATGAGACTAGTTTGGGCTGATGCAAGGAAAGCAAAAGTAAAGTGGGCTCGTTCCAGCCTAAAGGGATGTGGCTGTGCCCCAGTCCTCTCTTTGCCTGATCTGAGAACCTGGGTTAGCATAACCATAATACAAAAGGAGTTTCTGTGTAAAATGATCTAGATTAAGATGTGACTTATTTTGTACCCCTGATAAGCGGAAGTCAGCTTTGCTAGTTAGAACTCATATGCAGGGTGATTAAGTGCCTTTGTTGTTGTTCAGTTGCTAAGTCATGTCTGACTCTTTGCAACCCTATGGACTGTAGCACACCAGGCTCCTCTGTCTTTCACTATCTCCTGCTGTTTGCTCAAATTCTTGTCCATTGTGTTGGTGATGCCATCTAACCATCTCATCCTCTGCCACACCCTTCTCCTTTTACCTTTAATCTTTCCCAGGATAAGGGTCTTTCCCAATGAGTCAGCTCTTCGCCAAAGGTGAAGCCACCAGGAGGTGGCCAAAGTATTGGAACTTCAGCATCAGTCTTACTAATGAATATTCAATGTTGATTTTCTTTAGGACTGATTGGCTTGACATCCTTGCTGTCCAAGGGACTCTCAAGAGTCTTCTCTAGCACCACAAATCTAAGGCATCGATTCTTCGGTGCTCAGCCTACTTTTTGGTCAGACTCTCACATCCGTACATGACATACTGGAAAAGTCCATAACTACATGGACTATTCGTCAGCTTAAATAGGTCTAAATAAAAGGCTTGCACTGTCATTGTCAAGGATTTCCCATCCAAATTCACCACATGGAGAAAAACACAAGGACAGAGTTCTTCTAGATTAGATGGAGTTGTGTATGTGTCTGCTTGGCAAGAAATACAAAGTAAAATATAAATATCTTATGCTTTAGGTCATCAATGAAGTATTGATGCCATGAGACCTAAAGGGGCTAAGGTCTCAGGGAGGAGAGAATCTTGTCTAAGCTGATACTCCAGAGCCATGTTTCCCCAGGTGCTTTCATCAAATCTGTTCATAGAGGAAGAGGCTGAGAATCTGGAATGTGCCCAGACAGGGCATTGGACCTTAAGGACCAGAAACACAGGAGAGCTTTAAGCAGAACTATGGAGCTAGAGATACAAAATTAGAGCATCATGTGGCTGCAAGCTTTTTGTCTAATAAACTGTACAGACTAACAGGCTCAAAAGCACTGATGAGAAGTTTCTGAAAGCAAACTTTCAGACTCTACAGAGAAAAAGCAGATACTAGAAAGAGAGCTACAGATCATTCTGATATTAGAAATAGTAGAAAGTGGCTTGAATACAACTATGATTAATGCATACTAGAAAACTGAAAAAAAGATGAGTGAGAAGAAAGAATTTCAACAGAGTGCCAGAGTTTCTAATTAAGATACAAATAAAATATACGTTATCTGAAGTTAGGAATTCAGCTGTGAACTTAACTGCAGGATTAGTCTTCCAGAATTTAAGTAAATTGAAAAGAATGTTCAAGTGACAGCAGTTCAGTTCAGTTGCCCAGTCATGTCCTACTCTTTGCGATCCCATGGACTGCGGCACACCAGGCCTCCCTGTCCATCACCAACTCCCGGAGTTTGCTCAAACTCATGTCCATCGTGTAGGTGATGCCATCCAACCCATCTCCTCCTCTGTCGTCCCCTTCTGCTCTGCCTTCAATCTTTCCTAGCATCAGAGTCTTTTCAAAATGAATCAGTTCTTCGCATCAGGTAGCCAAAGTATTGGAGCTTCAGCTTCAGCATCAGTCCTTCCAATGAACGCCCAGGACTGATTTCCTTTAGGAATGACTGATTGGATCTCCTTGCAGTCTAAGGGACTCTCAAGAATCTTCTCCAACACCACAGTTCAAAAGCATTAATTCTTTGGTGTTCAGCTTTCTTTATAGTCCAACTCTCATATCCATACATGACTACTAGAAAAACATAGTTTTGACTAGATGGACCTTTGTTGGCAAAGTATTGTCTCTGCTTTTTAATAAGCTGTTTAGGTTGGTCACAGCTTTACTTGCAAAGAGCAAGCATATTTTAATTTCATGGCTGCAATCACCATCTGCAGTGATTTTGGAGCCCCAAAATATGAAATCTCTGTCTGTTTCCATTGTTTCCCCATCTATTTGCCATGAAGTTGTGGGACCACATGCCACGGTCTTAGTTTTCTGAATGTTGAGTTTTAAGCCAGCTTTTTCACTCTCCTCTTTCACTTTCATCAAGAGGCTCTTTAGTTCTAAAGACCTAAAGAATTTTTAGTTCTAAAGATCTAAAGAGTGACAGTAGAGAGAGTAAAAAAGAATCAAAATATATGAATACACCATGAGATAAATGCCAAGCACATTAAAAAGATCTCCCAATGATGCAATTGAAGTTTCTGAGGGAAAAAAGATCGAGAATTAAGGGAATATGACTAAGAATTTTCAATACAGAAAAGCAACTTCAACCTACAGATTTATGAGGCTTGGCAGTCCCCAAGTAGGAAGAAATATCTATGCATGCTACAGTAAAACTAAATTGTATGTTATAAGCAATTTAAAAACAGAAGAGGAAAATATTTTTTTCCCCTAAAGCAGTAATATAAGTCTGAGGGATAGCTTCTCAAAGAAAACAATTGAATACAGAAGTCAATGGGAAGATATTTGTAAAGAAATGATCAAAAATGAAACCAAAACTTGCTAACCCAGATTTCCACAGCTAATTAAAACATCCTAAAAATGAAGGCTAAATAAAGCTATTTTCCACAAACAAACGTTGAGAGAATTGTTTGCCAGAATACCTTCACTAAAATAAGCACGAGAGAGAAAAGGAAACTACCTCAGGGAAGAAACGAAAAAATGCACAAAATGGTCCACAGTAGCAGAAAGGTGAAGAAGTAGGCAACTGTAAATAAATATTGATTACACAAAACAATAACAGGTCTTGTGGAGCTCAAGACGTGTGAAAGCAATGATTCAAAACCCAGAAGGTGCGTGTGGGTATGTGTGATCGCAGGGCTTTGCCTCCTAGAACACTTGCGGGGCTTTATTGTCTCTGCTGCCTTAATTGTACTTTCGTCACTCAACTGTGTGCCATAGGAAGGCAGAGGTGAGTTCTATCTGGCAAATCCTTGTCATGTCCCCTGCAGAGCAAGTTACCTGGTGCAGAGACACCATCACTGATTTTGTATTAATATTTTCTGACTGACTGAATGATTCTGTGGGTATGCCTGCTTTTTCAGGGTGCTTATTCATTTTTATAAGAAGAATCCCTTATACTTTAAGCTCTAATAAACATATATTCGGACACCAGTAGAATAGCCAGCCATACTGATCCACTAGCCCCCTTGCCCTGTGAAAGATAAAAGTCTTGACAACCTGACACCTACTTTAGGTTGCCATCTGAATTCACCAGAGAATATCAGACCTGCAGGGTTTTACGGCATCACAGATTCTGTTCTTATTCTTCGGCAAGAGCAAATTCTTACTCAGAATATTCATCTTTTACCTTGCCTGTGATGAATAATCAGATGAGTACAGAAACTCTGCAAACAAAAGATGGGAAAAACACTTGCAGGTTTGTTTTTTTTTCTCTGCCGTTTAGAGATACTCAATTTGTCTTATGTTCTTCTGTGATTTGTCTTGGCCATCTCTTTGTAACCCAGTTAAACAGCACTGCCAGGTCAACTGTGAGGGGACTCTGGCTGTATCCTGTTACAGACACTGATCCCCTCCAAGGACCAGATTCTGTTCTTGTGAATGGGCTTGCTGTCTGTGATCTGAAGGACCAGACAAGCAGGATATGCTTCTGTGTGTTTCCTTCTTTACACTTGAGCCTAATAGTGAGTGTTAAACATACCAACTGTCTAAACATGATGGTGCAGAAAATATTTGATGACTCCAACATGATGAAACAATATAAATATAAGGAGAGCAAACCCATGTATTATATATAAATACATAAGTTATTACATATAAGTAAAAGTGTTCTATATGTGGATGAACATATTTAGACATTTATATAAAATGTTTACTATTGGACCTGGAGCATAATACTGTTATATTAATGCTTGTGGTCTTCACTTTTATTATTATAATAAACATGTAAACCTGTAGGGTATATTTATAGTTATTCGTAGGGGGATAATGTAGTTTTCCAGAAGGACTATAAGCTTCTTATTAAATTAAAAAATACTAGTTTGTTGTTTTTTTCTAGGTTGTGCTTTTCAAATAAAATCTCAATACAAAACCTGGCATTGATATAGGTCCTGCCTACCTCTGAATTAGAAAAGTAAAAAAAAAAAAAAAAAAAAAAAAACACCATTAATGCGACGCAATCTAGGTAGTAAATTTTAAGGAAACTGAAAAAAAGCTTCTGGAACTAAGAAGTGAATTAAGCAGTGTCATAAGATAGGGCAGTATAAAAGGATGTATTTCTATATACTAGCAATGAACAATTAGAGGTTGAAAAATACGTACAATTCTTTAAGATATGGGTAATTGGGGGCAAGTTTAACCAAACTGTGTATAAGATCTATATTAAAAACTTCAAAATATTTCTAAGATTGAATAAAATATGAATAAATAGATTGTGTATAGTTAGGGACAAATTGTGTTCCCAACATTCATGTGTGAAACTCTATCTCCAATACCTTAGAATGTGGCTGTACTTGAGACAGAGCCTTTAAAGAGGTGGCTGAGTTAAAATGAGGCCATTAGGGTGGAGTCCTATTCCCATAGGACTGGCATCAATGTAAGAAGCGAAAGAGACACCAGAGACGAGTGTACACAGAGGAAAGACTGTGAGGACACAGGGGGGTGGTGGACATTTACAAACCACAGAGAGGGGCCTCAGGGGAAACTAAGCCAGCCAACATCTTGATCCTGGACTTCTAGACTCCAGAACTGCGAGAAAACAAAGTTTCATTGTTACAGGCACTCAGTCTGTGGTATTCTATTATGGCAACCTCTGCAAACTAATATATACATACATTCATGTATTAAAAAATTCAATATTGTTAAGATGCTAGTTCTCAGCAAAGAGATCTATTGATTTAGTATGAACCCAGTGAAAATATCTTGCAGACATCGACAAGCAAACACGAAAGTTTATATTGCAAATTCAAATATGCTTATTTTAGGCAGGACAAATTAGAAAACTTAAACTACTTATATTAAAAACTTACTATAGAGCTTCTGCAATCAAAATAGTATGAATATATATATTTGCATGTGTGCATATATGTATATATGTATATATATATGTATGAGAGAAAGAGAGAAAGAGATGGAGAAAAGGCATTCAAACAAAAAGGAGAATCTAGAAATAAAACCACTCATATGTGGCTAATTGATTTTCAACAAAGGAGTAAAACGAATTTAATGAAGACTAGATAGCCTTTTCAAGAAATGGGATTGGGAAAACTGGATAACAATATGAAAATATCTAACTCTCAGTGCCATGTCATATACACACAAAAATAACACAAAATATATTGTTAAACTAAATTTAAAAGTTAAAACTACATTTAGAGAAAATTTAAGAAACAAATCTTTGTGGCTTTTATTGAAGAAAAATGCATAAAATGCTTTAAACTTCTGCTTTTTAAAAGACGTGTTACAGAAACAAAACAAAACAGAACAAAAATAAGCCACATACTGGGAGAAAATATTAGCTATATACTTTTTTCCAAGGAACTTGTCTATAGAATATACAAAAACACCCTTACAATTCAATAATAAAGAGGCAACTAACCCAATCAAAATAAGTTGAAGAGACAACTAATCCAACAAAAGATATGTGAATGATTAACAGACACTTGAATAGCTGTTAGACATCATTAATCACTAGGGAATTTCAAATTGCAATGAACTAAGAGTCAGACACGACTGAGCGACTGAACTGAACTGAAGACTACACACCCTCTTGGATGGCTAAAATGTAACTATAACTGACAGTACCAAGGGTTATCAAAGATATGGAGCATATAGAAGTCTCACACAATAGAAATCTCACACATTGCTGATGATAGTGTAAAATGATTACAACTGTTTTGGAAAATTATTTAGCAGTTTCTTATAAGTGTAATCAGAAACTGATTGCATGACCCAACCATGCAAAGCCTAGGTATTTATACAAGAGAAATAAAAGTACATCCTCAAAATTCGTACATTCACAAATACATCATCCACAAAAAAAAAAATCACATCCATGTGCACACAGATGTGCAAAAGTTTTATTCATGACAGCCTTCAACTGGAGACAACCCATATGTCCATCACCATATGAATGGATAAACAAGACACAATACAATGGAATGATATTGACAATAATAAGAAATTAAGTACTGTTATGTGAATATGAATCAATCTCAGAAATATGCTGAACAAAAGAAGCTAGACAAAAGAGAACACCCTCAGTGATTGCATTCTAGGAAAGACACGTCTAATTTGTATTACTAGTAAGCAAATCAGCAGTGTCTTGGCTGAAGGGGTAAGAATTGACTAAGAGCACAGAGACACTTTGGGGATAATGGTGGCATTGTACATTTTGATTGTGATTTTTGTTTCATCAAAATTTACTGAACTCTATGATTAATATATGTTTCATTGGTTGTAAATGAAATTATGCCTCAGTAAACCTGACTGAAAAAAAACAAATGAAACCTTAATCCACTCTTTCCTCATACTTCTGCTCATCAGAATGATATACTTCACCCTTGATACTGGCCTAGCTTCATGTTTGCTTTCTATTTAGCAGTTACATCATTGTATGTGTCCATAATTAACTGGTTTCATTTATATGCTCCCATTTAGATGATAAACTTCTAGATTCTTAGGACAGTTTTACTTATATCTTTGTGCCTTTAACAGTGGATTCTTCATAAATGCTTGTTGAATTGAGGTAAATCACTGTTTGATGAGCTGTTGCATGGTGACAGTCCCTATCTCTAGGAGACAGGTTTTGAGAAGGGTGGTAAGTCGCATTGTTCAGGGTCATATCTACCAGATCCTTTTGTGTGGCTGATTGAACCTCTCTGACCAGCAGCGGGAAGTTGGCTGGGGGTACTCCTTGACAGGCCAGAGAGGGAAGGTCAATGAGATCCATGGTGCGTCAGAATCGGGACCAGGTGACCCTGCAGCCTGGGTGTTTAGGGTGGAAAGGACCAGGACATACCTCAAGCTGGAGGTTAGGAGAGGGGGGTGCAATGACAATCCCTCAGCTACAACTTTAATGCTTTCCAGCCGTCATCCCCTGCATCTTCACATCACTTCTGCTAGGAGTCCTGCTGAGGACCTCTGACAAGTCCCAGGAACAGGGAGACAGGTTGAGTTGCAGCTGAAAATCCTCCGGAAGCAGGCACGCGGCTTGTCTGTGGGCCAGGCTGGACCTAAGTGAACAAAACTGTCAAAGCTAGACCTGTGTGGCTGTCTAGAAGCTGCAGGAGGGATAGCACTCCGGGGTCTTGTTATACTACTCTGTGTTCTGGGCCAGCCCTCGGGTCCTTACCAGGGGTAATGAGCGAGAAGAAAGCTAGGCGTCAGTGATTGTCAAGATAAGCTGTAAATCTGTTCCACCTTCTTAACCTCCGAGGCACAGAGAACTGTGCTGATGACATTGATCCTGCATTTTGTTTCCTCTCAGGAGAGCCATGAGAAGATAATGACACACATGTCAACCTCCGTGTGTGAAACTGGCAATCAGAGGATTAAACCTTGGGAGTGTCTTTTGGAAAGTCTCAAAATACGACTATGGGTTGTCTGAACTCTGCCAATTTCACCTCCTAAATGTGTGTCTTCCATCTGTGCCTCCTCTCCCCGACCTCCACCCCCAGCGCCCAGCACAAGCCTCTAGTCCTGGCTTCGGTCACTGCAGGATCCTCATTATTGACCCCCTGTCTCTAATCGATGGCCTTCATCCATTTGCTCTTCATTCAGAGTAATTTATGCAAAGCATAAAATGGGCTGAGACACTGCTTTGATTAATAACTTCAGATGGCTCTTTAGTGCCCGTGGGAAAAGATCTAATTTCTCAGGCTATGGGAATATTTTCAACATGCCTCCAATCCCCAAACACCTTATAATCTTACCTGTGGTGTCTCTTCAATTGGAATCCTCTTTCTCTCTGAGGAATTCTCTCCGAATTCCCAAGTCCAAAGAGAGGAATTGATGACCCCCACATCTTTTGTTAAAATCAATAGGTTTCTGGAAGCTTGTGGGTGGGTTTTTTTTTTTTTTTTTTTTTTGCATATCAAGTGTGTGCTCATGAACTGTCTACCTGGGGGTGGAAGTAAAGGTTTTGGGGAAGAGGAGGAAGAACTGGGTGGGCACCCAGACTCTGGACAAGTGTAGGTCTTCCCCTTCTCCACTATCCCCTCTTCTTTCCTTCTTTCCTTTTCTTCTCTTTCTTTTCAAAGCTATTTTCTTTTTAAATATTATAATAACATTTGGTTAGTTCTCCACCAGCATCTTTGAACATAATCTTAAAAGTACTTATAAAAGTCTTATAAGTGCAACAACAAAATACATGGCTAGGAAAATTTCACTGTGTGCTTTTTGGCTGCACACATAACTTTTCACTCAGTGATTTCTGAGTCGAGGAAGCAGACTGAAGCTGTGTTGTTATTCAGTTGCAAGTCGTGTCTGGCTCTTTGTGACCCCATGGATGGCAGCATGCTGGGTTTCCCTGTCCTGCAAGACTAAAGGTTACTTATAACCAACTCAACCCCATGGAGAATGGAAATAGAGGAATTAGAAGAATCGAGAGATATCACCACGTATCTTAAAAGAATGACCACTGAAGCTCAAAGAGACAAGAAGAAATCAGCGGAACTGGTTATAATGATCCTGAAACCAGTGAAGCGTTTTGGAGCACACCAAACCCTTTCCTGCCCCAGGGCCTTTGCCAGTGCTGTGGCCTCTGGGACTGCATCCCTCACTCCTTTCTGACTTTCTGATCCTTTCAGACCCACCCTCCTTCTTTTCCTTCTTTTCTTCCTTCCTTCTGCCTTCTCCATTTTGAAACACATCTATTCATCCAAATTGTTGCTTAATCATCACTAAACACACCCCTGTTTGTGACTGAACCTGATATTCCACTACGGAACTTTTCAAAACCAAATTCCTGAAATTTTAACAGTGATGAAGAAATAAGCCTCAGCATCTGAGAGGCCCGCTCACCAATGTTGTTTTCATTTTCTCCTCTTTGTTTTCATTCAGATGCCAGAGCAATTTGCATCTCCTTCTGAGTGCTCCCTGTAGAAGAGCTAAGTGTTTCAAATAGGATGGGCAAGATTCAAGGCACTGCTCCACATCCCAGCAAGTTAAGGACATACCATCTGACCATTAGCACCCCGCTGGGCCTCAGAAGGACCGTTTTGCCTCGGCTGAATGTCATTTCAGCCAGTAACAATTATTTACTTCTGGAAAAAAATTTGCTAAGGGATGTGGAGCCAACTGGTGCTTTCGATTTCAAGACCTGCTTGGTTATTCCTAAATTTCAGCTTGGGAAGGAAATTTGCAATTACCTCTCGAGAACACACCATTTCACAGGAACCATAACGACATTTCACCGCGAGAAGAGAGCCTGTTTTATTGTGTGATGTGCCACGAGGTTCCTCATCAAGGAAACGGCTTTTCTCAGACTCAATTTACCGTAGGTGCTGCAAAACTCACCAGTTCTCCAAGTCTAAGCCTTTTCATCATATAAAACTTATGCTAAATTCACAGTTCTCTTATATGCAAATAAGAAATTAAAAAAGAACACAAATTTCCAACCTTCCATAATTTCCACAGTTCTTTCCAGCAAAACAAAAATTATTTTTTAAAATAATTTTAAAGCACTCTCTCTTCAGTTATGGTGGTTACCCTATCTCCACTGTACTATTTGCAAGCTTAACTTGAGCTTTTCTGCTGTCTGAATGGTCCTTGGGGACTGCAGTGTGAACCCCTACACTGTTTTGCACACTGTCTTTCATCTAGTAGATACAATTATGTGTTATATATGGTTATATATGAATTGTATATTATAATAGTATTGAATAAATTAGTGACAATTCATGAATTATGAATTATATACATGTGTTTGTGCATTTTTATGTATATAACCTACAGGCTCCTACAAGTCTTTCTCAATTCACCCAGTTAACGCCAAATAAGCTGGAAGCACTAGACATATTAAGAGTCAATGGAACATGAGTGGACCTAGAGACCATCATACTAAGTGAAGACAAATACCATATGATATCACTTATATGTGGAATCTTTAAAAAATGATACAAGCAAAATTATAAACAAAACAGAAATAGATGTACAGACATAGAAAACATGATTACCAAGGGGGAAAGGGTGAGGAGAGAGAAATTAGGAGTTTGGGATTATTATAAACACACTATTACATATACAATAATCAGCAAGGAGTTACTGTACAGCACAGGAAACTGTACTCAATATCATAACCCACAATGGAAAACAATCTGCAAAACAAATAGATAAACTTTGTCACTTCGCTCTATACCTGAAACCAACACAACATTGTAAATCAACCACGTGTGAAGTCATTTCAGTCGTGTCCGACTCTTTGTGACCCTATGGACTGCAGCCCACCAGGATCCTCTTCAACTAAAAAAAATTAAAATATATAAACTCTCCCCTTCTCCCAATCTCATTTTTGTTTAAATTGCAGTCTTTTACCACCTGTGACAATTGTCATTTTATATAGAACTCAGTAGATCAAGGCTTTTGTTTGACTTAGTTTGGTTTTGGTAGGAGAAATACCTGTGAGCCTAAAGAAGTATAATTTAATGTAGCTGTTAGATTTGCTGGTCTTGTAGAAATATAGCCTAAATTGTTCTTTATAGGAAGAACTTCATCCTGGTCTTTCTATAAGCTCTGTAGTAGGACCTTTAGATTATCACCCTGATCGCTCTCTGTGCTCAGAGCTCTCAGAGACAGCTCAACTCATTCTTCCATGAGTTTCTACAATGTTGTCCAGCAGAAATACAGTGGTATGGAAAAACCAAGCCCTTGGACAATCCAGCCATAGTTGTCAACTGCAGGCTTCTTTTTTTCTCTCACCAACTTCCTCCTTCTCAAGGCATCCTCAAGTGATACAAGAGTCAACTCTTAGTACAAATTTGTCTAATAGAGGTGCGTGTAAATGTTTTAGCATGTGTGTGCACGTGCATTGTCTATTTTTCTGTACAACAAAGTATTATTTACATATCACGAGGTAGGGGTTATTGTCAGTATACTTTATGCAAATTTAAGCCTGGTAATCTAACACAAAGAGGTCAGACATTAACAGGATTCAGTGGAGTTCAAATATTTTTCACAGTTGTTCCTTGACGCTGGTCTTAGATGTAAGTCTCATTCCTGTTACTATTATGTGTCTGTAAGTACATCGACACAGGCCACCAGACCTCACAGTCTTTACCTGCAAAGCGGGAAGGACATCTCCCTTTATGGCATGGTGTGATATGCTTAGTTGCCCAGTCCTGCCTGACTCTTTGCAACGTCATGGACTGTAGCCCACCAGGTTCCTCTGTCTATGGGGATTCTCCAGGCAAGTATACTGGAGTGGGTTGCTATGCCCTCCTCTAGGGGATCTTCCCAACCCAGGGATTGAACCCAGGTCTACCGCATTGCAGGCAGATTCTTTACCTTCTGAGCCACAAGGGAAGCCCATGGTGTGATGATGTTGTGTAAAACTGAATAGGGGAGTACTTTGAAAACTCAAAGGCTTTAAGGCATCCTTATAATTATACTGCTATCCTGGCACCCAGCTATGGGTGTGGATTGTTTGCTTCAGAATAAGGTTATGGTAGGGAATAAGGAAGAAAAAAAAAGCAGTATGTATGAGAGTAGGAGAAAAAAAAATGGAGCAGAAACAGCTGGAGGACCTGCACCAAACTTGGTGACCTGACATTAGAGCGTAGAGACGACTCCAGAGGTGGGGGTGGTTGGATGTGGAAGGTTACCCAAAGAGCTCAGAGGTTACTAAGAAAAGTGGGCATTTGATCAGCTCAGAATCCTAGTGACCATCAGGGTGTGAATTCAGGAGGATTTTGTTGGTTGGTTATTTTGTCTTTTTTTTTTTATAACATAGTTGATATTTCCTACTTGTCACTGTTGGAGCCCACTTACCTTATGGTATCAGGATTAAGGGTCAGCATCTTAATACATATGAAAAAAGCATCTCTTTATTGTCAGAGAAACAAACAGATTTTAAAATTATGAACATTGATTGCGACATTAAAACTAGACTGTTTTTATTCTCTGGGAGTATTTAGTAGAAAGGATGTATCCATCTCTCCCTGAAGCAGTCTTTCGGTTTTTCCTGAGTCTCTTGCTTTCCATCAATAGATCTTTGATTATCAGACAAGTTTTGAGGTTTATCATGAATTAGGAATGAGGTAGACTTCTGAGATGTAAAATGAATAGAAAGACTGTTGACACCAGCTGTATTAAGGAGAGGGTCCAGCATGAGTCACTTTTCTATGATGAAATGTTTCTTTCTAAGACATGCCGAATCCTCTTGTCTGCCTCTATGCTTTCACGGGATCATGGCCCTGTCCTTAACTCTCTATTTCCTGTTGCTCTGCTTTTGTCTGGACCTGCATTCTAGTTCGTCATCTCTGAGTCATATGCTCTTTGAACATTTTATGGCACCAACAAACTTTCCCAAGTTCACTCTCTGTCTATGACACTGGGATTCTCCTTCACAGGCTTCCACCTGGCAAAAATCACAGTGCCCAGATTCACTGTAGCATTCAGGTGAGTCTGTCTCATTTGTCTTTCTCAACTAAACATGTTTTCTTTAAATTTAGTTGCCTGGATGGAAACGTAAATTTTTAAATATCCCAAGTGTGAATCACTAAGCCCTGGTGATTAGCCTGTAGTGGAATTTTTGCACTTCTTATAGTTTACAAAGGTAAAACAAACCCATGATGGTTGGAGAGAAGTGAAATTATGTGCGATAGATGTATCTCCACTATGATATTCTAAATCGCCATCCTAACCCCAAACCATGCACTCTGCATTGTGTATATAAATATATTTGTTTTTGTGCTGGTCTCTTTCCATCGCATTTCCAGAAAAGGATAATTTTCCCAAACAGATCAGCCTGCCAACAGATGATGGCAAACTAGCAAACAATACATATCGCTACAGTTGTTGGATCCGTGGTGTGACACGCTGCACAATCAGTAGAAATTACAAGGTTGTAATTTGTCTGTGTTTCCCTCAATATATGGAAGCCTGAACTCGGGCAGAGAGGTGGATTGACTTCAAAATGGCCAGACTGTCTACACTTAAGACAAAGGGGCTGCCGCAAACCAGCTCAAGTTTTAGTTCAGTTTAAATGCAAGATATTCATATTGCAAGTTATCCTTAACTTTCCACAGCTCTTCAGAGTACTGTGATCATCACTTTTTCTCACAGGTCTGGCTCACAAACCTTGAACTAGAAGCACATAGAGGGAATAATGATGAAATGAGATAAAGAAAAGCCACAGTTTTGTGATGTCGAGGGAAATTGCAAGATTACAGAGGAAAAAAATGAATCAGAAATAACAAGAAATCAGTGACTTCAAACGGATATCATTCAACTCAGCACAACAGACATTTCTTGAAGGAAAAGCTGAAGGACGGCTAGAATGAGAAGATGGTTCCCGAACCGTTTTGTTCCAATCTCATTTACTGTGAAGATAAATGGTGGTGAAAGATGGTCTGGTTTCCTTTTCCAGAAACCAGGAAGTGCAGGCGAAGATGTTATTTCTACTGCTGCCCCGGTTGTTAGGACTTCTTTGACAAGTTCTCATGTAATAGCTTTTTAGGTTTTCCTAGTTAACTACTTTCAACTACAGTTTCTCATTTTTTTCCCCACAGTTTTCATTAGTTATATATTTAATACATAGTAGTGTACATATTGGAGAAAGAAATACAACCCACTCCGGTATTCTCACCTGGGAAATCCAATGGACAGAGGAGCTTGGTAGGATGCAGTCCATGGGGTCACAGAGAGTTGGATACTACTGAGTGTCTTTCAGTTCATATAAAAATATCTGTATGTGTGTGCATGTGTTTGTATGTTTACAGGCATATTTTAATCCATATGCCAGCAGTAGTTGTTAGTATTAAAAGCACCTTAATTGTGAATATGCAACCCCAGGGTAATTCCTATTTAAAACAGTCTAATCAAAAACCAACATCACAAGAATGTAAAATGGTACAGCCACTTTAAAAGACAGTTTGGCAGTTTCCTACAAAACTAAATATATTTTTACCATATGACCAGCAATTGTGTTTCTTGGTATTTACCCAAAGGAGTTAAAACTTATGTCCACACAAAAACCAGCACACAGGTGTTTATAGCAGCTTTCCTCATAATTGCCAAAACTTGGCGCAAAGAAGACGTCTTTCAGTGGGTGAGCTGATGAATCTGGAGTCTTGGTGGTATATGTCTTGCTCTCCTTCTCCTGATCCCCACCCTACCCATCCACCGGCTACACGGTAATTTTGAGTTTGAACCTGTCCAATCCCAGGCCCTTGGTCCAGAATGAGGCTATATAAGAATTCCTCCACTCTTCATCCCCTTTCACGTAAAAACCAACTTGCTCCTTAGAAGAAGGCAGGCTATAAATATTCAAAATTTGTTTTTAAAATGCCTGTCCTTATTCCCTTTCTGCTCTGTTTTGAGATGGATGTGACTCATCTTACCGAGAACCCAGTCAGTATAACAAGATACCCTAAATAGACATGAGGAAGAATGTGAATCGGGTTAAACAAAAGGAAAGTGAGTAAAGGGAAGCAGGATGGATTCAGAAGCGTTCACACACAGATTCACATTAAGCTTCTGGGCATCCAGTGCCAAGATGCAAACACGATCTGTAATGCGTCACAGAGCCCAAAAGGTAGAAAGACAAAGTCTTTGCTCCTAAAAAACACCATAGCTTCTGATAATGAAACTTGAGCAGAGATGTCATCATTATTCTTACAGATACATGGTATCACATAATCAGCAAAGTCCATGATGACATCTTTACAATAAACACAAGGCTAAGTTTTATGGGGCTACTTTTAATAATATATTTCAGTTGTTTCCACCACATGAGAAATAAAGAAAAAAAAAACCCAAAAAACAAAAAGCCCAGCAAATTAGGAACAGCAATCTGTGGGTTGTTGGGAAGGAGAGGTAGTATGCTGGCTCTCCGTCTCTGGTTCTTCAGCTCCATGGACTTCAGGGTACTTGGAGCTGAGATCCCAGACTACAGGGCTTCACTGAGCCCACAGAGAGGGTGTCTTTATGCTACAAGATTGGTTTCTATAGTGTCTATTAAAAAAAATTAGATTCTAAAATAAAAACTAGGCAAGTTCACATACAAATCCAGGTATTTTTAAGTAAATAATTTATTTTCACTGTCAGAAAAATTAATGTATCATTGGTATGCAATATGTTCAGGTGTACAACCTACCAATTTGATATTGTATACATTGCAAAATGATCACCACAATAAGTCTAGCGAACATCAGCCACCATGTGCGGGTTGCTTCAGTCATGTCTGACTCTCTGTAACCCCATGGACTGTGGCCCATTAGGTTCCTCTGTCCCTGGGGTTTTTCAGGCAAGAATACTAGAGTGGATTGTGGTGCCCTCCTCCAGGGGATCTTCCCAGCCCAGGGATCGAACTTTCACCTCTTATATCTCCTGCAGTGGCAGGCGGGTTCTTTACCACTAATGCCACCTGGGGAGCTCCACCAGTCACTGAATATAGTTATAAAAGAAAAAAAAAACCTCCAGATTTTCAGCAACTGTTGTGAACACTGACAACACTGTTTTTGTTCCCACAAAGGAATCCCTTTTGGAGAGCTCCTCCAGTTGTATTCGCCCTGCATGCACTCCCCTGCTGGGCTGGGGGGCCATCCCTTCACACCCAGTGCAGGGGAGACCCATGTCACTCACCATGTGGCCTCTGTCCCAGTAGATCTTCACGTTGATGACCTTTTATTAACACTGCTCCTCTCTGCCCAGCTCTGTAAAGGTTTTGAATGACTCGAGTCTAAGATCGCTCCTCCTTCAGCTCCCAGACCTGTTGCCAGCCGAGTGTGAACCTCTGTTCCCAGCTTCAGCAGAGCTGGTAGAGTCCAGTCCTCAGCACGGGTTGCATTGACTAGAGGGTTCAACCACAGAACTTGTTCCTGATTCATGCTCCCCACACACTTGAGAGAAACGGCCCGTTCTTACCAACAGCAGTGACTCAACGAGGCACTGATTTCTAATAAGAGGGGGATGCAGAGTTGTTGACAAACAGTGTTACTTTGGGGATACATTCTAGGATTTTCTTCTGGGTTGGGTATGAGGAATTGGGTGATGGGTAGGGCTATATTTTGAAAAGTACCAAAGGGATGATGTGGTAAAGAATCTGCCTGCAATGAGGGAGAGGCGGGTTCAGTCCCTGGGTTGGGAAGATCCCTGGGAGAAGGAAATGGCAACCCACTCCAACATTCTTGCCTAGAAAATCCCATGTCCAGAGGAGTCTGGCGGGCTACAGTCCATGGGGTAATAGAGAGTCCAACAACACTGACTATACATGGAAAAGGATGATATGTTCCCGTCCACCAGCTAAAAAACAGTGCTATCCTTTGCGAATCACTGCTTAGTGTATAATGAATTAATGTTTTCATGTAAAAATGTTCATTAAAAGGTAAACGCAAGCAATTACTTTTTAAAAACCAATATTCTCTTAATTAGAACTCGTTAACCAAATAGTTCCCTCAGAGAATACTTACAGGTGTGTACTTATTTTGGGGCATCTAAAATTTTCTCTACCAAATGGATCCTTGCTAAAAATGAATACGCTTACAGAAGTGGCTACTTCTTATGCATGAAATTGCCTGGGCACTGGGGAATCAGGATGAAATAATGATAAAAACACAAAGTAAAAAAATTTTTCCCATTGATTTGATCCAGTTAAGCTTTTGCACAATTTAAGTTTCACATCTTAGAGAAGTAAGTGTTGTCGATCTTTTTTTTCCAATTAGTAAATTACCATATGTCAATATTCTATACATTCTTTAGAACAGATTTTTGTCACGTTTTACATCAGTTTAAAATAATCTACTTCAAATCATTCAAGAATCGTGAATATTTATTGAGTTTATTGGATCTGATTTCAGTTTTCTTCAAAAGATACTTTTTTTTTAAAGCTTTGCCTGATCCACTGTAATTAAAATTCAAGCATTGCCAAAATCCTTTTAAAACTAACCATTAAACCCTTTAGACTATACCCTTCATCTTTCTCTGATACAGCATACAACATGAAACAAAAGAAATGTAAGTAATATATATACCTTGGAATTATTATAATTCAGTGCTTTCAGGTAATGTAATTGTGGCATATTTTTTTTTCAAGTGTGTTTTTGTCCTTAAAATTCATTCATTCTGTTTTGTCTTCTGCACCAGTTCCCGAAGGCCACTACCTTCCCATTAGTGATCTCTCAGTGCATCTTTTTCCTGGGTCTTTGATCTGTCATGAACTTTCACATGTACTTTTCGATGGTATTCTGGGTCCCTGCAATGCTTCCCACCTCCCTACATACTCAAAATGTAAAAGGACACACTTTTTAAGGGCTGCTATATGCACAGGTGTCTTTTTATTGAAGGACCTTATTAGAATAAAGGTTCACAATCGTCTTCCTGTACTTTGCTACCTTAACAGCTCTCAGTTTCATCCTTTTTGTTGTTGCTTTTTTTTTTTTTTTTGGTAAATTGGGTCACAGATGTTTTATGGCTGCAAAATGCTTTGAAACTTTTTCATATGATCAGTGGGAAAAGATGCCTCTTCAAAATTCATGCTGAAATAATTAAGCTTTTTAATTTCACTGTCAATTTATCAGCACGTGATAAATCTCTCTTTATACTGCCTGCTTCTACACACATGACTTCTCAGGCCATTTACTTCCTCGGGGTGTCTAGAGTGTCTTCCTAGTGTTGCTCAGCATGCAGTACGGAGACAAGAACGTCGGTGGGCCAGCTCACCCCAGTTCACGCTCCCTGGAAGCTGAAGCAGCCAGACCCCGGCCACCCCGCAGGGACGGTGCCCTGCAGCCATGGCCTACGATCAGGGAGCCTGCCTCTTCCTGACTCGGTTCCCTTTGTGCCCAGGACTGGAAATCTCAGCTCATTCCAGAGAACGTGCTGTCCTTGTGGACACAGCACATTCCAATCAGTTTTACTCTACGTGCTGCACGGCAGTGAAGGAGGTAAAGGTTCTGCAGGATTCAGGCTCCGATCAGGCCCCAGCTCTGCTCGCAGCTCCATGAGAGCCTGTGCAAGTCCCTTCATGTTTATGACCTTCAGTTTCCTCACAGCAAAAATAAAGGATCCTCAAATGGCCCTTGGGAGGGCCACAGGTATGTAGAGATTCTGTATGGGTGCCTGACACACAGTGAACATTCAGTCAACATCAACTCCTTTAAACAGTGGTTTTCAGTCTGTCCACTTGGAATTTGTTGAACTGTTCCATGCTGCTGATATGGTCAGATTGTGGAGCTACGAGGGTTCAGTTCAGTTCAGTTCAGTTGCTCGGTCATGTCCGACTCTTTGTGACCCCATGAACCGCAGCATGCCAGGCCTCCCTGTCCATCACCAACTGCTGGAGTCTACCCAAACCCATGTCCATTGAGTCGGTGACGCCATCCAACCACCTCATCCCCCGTCATCCCCTTCTCCTCCTGCCCTCAATCTTTCCCAGCATCAGGGTCTTTTCCAATGAGTCAGCTCTTCGCCAAAGTATTGGAGCTTCACCTTCAGCATCAGTCCTTCCAATGAACACTCAGGACTGATTTCCTTTAGGATGAACTAGTGGAATCTCCTTGCAGTCCACGGGACTCTCAAGAGTCTTCTCCAACACCACAGTTCAAAAGCATCATTTCTTCGGCACTTGGCTTTCTTTATAGTCCAACTCTCACATCCGTACATGACTACTGGTAGAACCATAGCCTTGACTAGACAGACCTTTGCTGACAAAGTAATGTCTCTCTTTTTAATATTCTGTCTAGGTTGGTCATAACTTTCCTTCCAAGGAGTAAGCACTTTTAATTTCATGGCTGCAATCACCATCTGCAGTGATTTTGGAGCCCCCCCAAAATAAAGTCTGCCACTGTTTCCACTGTTTCCCCATCTATTTGCCACAACATGATGGGATCGGATGCCATGATCTTATTTTTATGAATGTTGAGCTTTAAGTCAACCTTTTCACTCTCCTCTGTGCAAGAAGGTGGGGAAACAGAGGTAAGGAGGGAAGAATGAATGTCCTTGAAATCTTCCTTCTCCAAGCTTATAAAACAAGTTAGACAAGTTTCATTTCACATATTTTCCTTTGAAACAATATACTTCAGTGGGAAATCCCCCAGAAGAACGATAGACCATTTCCTCGGAAAAAAAGATCAATTGCTAAGTGCGTGTTCTTGGGTTGACCTCCCTTTACTTATACCAACTCTGTTTAGGGTGACAGGGTGGCCTGTGTGCTATGTCCGCATATGCCAGCTGCCTCTGCTTCCTTCTGGGAGCTTTCCCTGGGTCGCTCTCTGCCTGGTTGGGGTCCTGGATGATCTAAACGGAACACTTCTGTGTCCTGATGTTTCTTTCCAGCCCATGAAAAAGCCACCCTAAATAACAGGTGGATGTTGGCTGCCTTGAGCAGGTAGCAGGACCTGTTGGGCTCTGAGCTATGGAATATAAGCTCAGGGGCTTAAAGATACACATAGCTTAGCTGGTTCCTTAGTTTAGGATCTCAGGAGGCTGCAGTCAAGACATTGGCCAGGCTGGGCTCTCCTCTAGAGACCCCACTGGGGAAGAAGCTCCCTGCTCACATGGTTGCTGCCAGTACTCAGTTACTTGTAGTTGCAGGGCTGACAGCTCTTACATTTTTCTAGCTATGGGTCAGAGGCTATTCTCAGCATCAAGAAACTATTTGAGGCTCCTAGCATCTTCTCATGGTTCCTTTCCATGTGGGCTTTCAAAACATCGCTGCTCACATGATCAAGACAGCCAAGCAGCTCTAGACGGAGTCTTCAAGGAAGAGTCTTACACAGCATAACCACAGGAGTGCTATGAGCCATGTTTCTGTTTGGAATGGTGGTAGCTTAGTTGCTCAGTCATGTCCAACTCTTGTGACCCCATGGACTGTAGCCCTCCAGGATCCTCTGTCCATTGGATTTCCCAGGCAAGTATTCTGTATGTAATAGCACAACTTTAAGCCTAGATATTGGGAGGTGTAGAGGAGGAAGGAAAGGACATTTAGGCTTAGCTGATGACATCTATAGCTCACCCCCACAGACATGTTGTAGGAGACAACGTGCATCTTGTTTAATTATCTCACTCAAAACTATAAAGTTCTTTTGTCTTTCTTGTGAACTCCCTGAGTTACCTACCCTAGAAAACAAACTTCTCTTTCCATGGATCCAGCTTGGCACCTGGGAAGTGTTCATTTCTGAATTAATTTCTAGGACAGAGAATTCTGGGAACCATTTCAGAGAAGTCGGGAAAACCTATCCTGTCTATTTTGGGTGGAAACCTGGGCATTTTGTCTTCGGCGTCTCTTACTGCACCTTTCTGCATGCATCTCCCTTCTGTCTGTGTCTGTCCTCTCTCTCCTCGGCTCTTTGTTCTGCTTCTCTTGGTACCACCCCTCCCCCGCCCCAGCACACTGCTCTCAGATTCTAGTGTGGTATAGTTGCTAAGGTGTGCCTGACTCTTGAGACCCCAAGGACTGTAGCCTACCAGGCTCCTCTGTCCATGGGATTCTCCAGGCAAGAATGCTGGAGTGGGGTGCCATTTCCTTCTCCGGGTCAGATTCTATTGGAACAAACCTAAATCCCATTGCCCTTGCAGATGGGTCTCAGGTAGCACATCTCTCTCTCTCCTTGAGCTCCTCAGCTTCTACCAAACTGCCAACATTGCCATAGCCACCACTGGCCCACTGGTTATCCTACCAGTTAAGATAGTTAAATTATATATAGCTTTCTGGAGATATTGTGTCCAAGCAAAGAAGTTGCATCACTTAGCTGGGTTCCTTAGTAGACTATAGGGCTTACTTGGTGGCTTAAACAGTAAGGAATATATCTGCAATGCAGGAGACCTGGGTTCAATCCTTGGGTCGGGAAGATCCCCTGGCGAAGGGAATGACTACCCACTCCAGTATTCTTGCCTGGAGAATCCCGTGGACAGAGGATCTTGGTAGACTACACTCAGTCCATGGGGTCAGAAAGAGTTGAACACAACTGAGTGACTAGCACTTTCTTTAGTAGACTATAGTAGAAGAAACACTTCTGGGTAGTTGGGCCTTTTAGCATCTTTAGTCACAGGACAAGGTTGATATGAGCCCTCTGCAGGCTGCATATTTCTTTCTCTATGACATTTGAACAGAAATGTTGCTGACAGAGCCTCCTACTCCCATGAGTGTGGCACTATCTGTCTTCTCCTAGGTACGGATGCTACAGCAGAATTCCTGGATCTTGATGGGAGGTTGCTACTAAACAGGGGAAAAGATTATGCATAAATCTGCTTCTCTAAAACCCTAATGCTTCAGAAAATCCCCTTGAGAGTGCTGGCAGCCTATTCTGCTAGTTCCTTTTCCTTATTTCCTCATTCATCTACTTAATAAACATTATTGAGTACCCAAGATATACAAGGTATCATAATATAGAAATATTTTGGCCACCTGATGCAAAGAACTGACTCATTGGAAAAAACTTTGATACTGGGAAAGATTGAAGGCAGGAGGAGAAGGGGTGACAGAGAATGAGATGGTTGGATGGTGTCACTGATTCAGTGGACGTGAGTCTGAGCAAGCTCCGGGAGATGATGAAGGACAGGGAAGCCTGGTGTGCTGTAGTCCATGGGGTCACAGAGAGTCGGACACGACTGAGTGACTGAACAATAATGAAAATATAGAAATCAGAAAAAGAAACTGTTTTTCCTGTAATGAAGAACTTTAGTCTTTTGTTATTTATTTATTTTTCTAATTGGAGGATAATTACTTTACAGTATTGTGATGCTTTTGCTATACATCAACATGAATGGGACATAGGTATACATCATTAGTCTCCTCCCTCTGGATTCTCCCTCCCTCTTCCCTCCCTTTCCCATCCCTCTGGTCTCAGAGCACCAGATTTGGGTTCCCTGCTTCAAACATCTAACTCCCACTGGCTATCTGTTTTACATGGTAATGTACATGTTTCAATGCTGTTCTCTCAAATCACCCCATCCTCTCCTTTTCCCACAGTGTCCAAAAGTCTGTGTCTCCTTTGCGGCCCTGCATGTAGGATCGTCAGTACTATCTTTCTAGATTCCATATACACGCATTAATATACAATATTTGTCTTTCTCTTTTCTGACTGACTTCACTGTGTATAACAGGCTCTAGGTTCATCTACCTCATTAGAACTGACTCAAATGCGTTTCCTTTTAATAGGTGAGCAATATTGCATTGTGTATGTGTAACCACAACTTCTTTATCCATTCGTCTGTTGGTGGACATCTAGGTTGCTTCCAGGTCCTAGGTATTGTAAACACTGCTGCAAGGAACATTGGGGTACATGTGTCTTTTTCAATTTGAGTTTCCCCTATTTTGTTTTTATAGTTTGTTGTATAAGTTACATAGAAAATTGTGCAGCTCCTTAATAAATTCCATGTGACTTTTCTAATGGAAATGTAGGGGAATTGTTCTGGAAACAGCTGGAAATGAGCTGTTGTGGTTGTGCTACAGCAGAAGGCTTCAGAGAGCGGAGAGTCCTCAAATATAGTCCTCTTAGGTGAAGAGAGACTCCTGGCTGAGGTGGAAACTGTCCTTTCATTTCTTAGAAGACAAAGGAGACTCTAAGAGTATTCATCAAATGGAAAAATATCACTGCATGTAGAATGAAAAGACAAGAGATTATCTTCAATTCTTCCATTTACTAGTTGTGAGGTTGTGAGCAAGTATTCCTGAGTCTTAACATCCTCACCTACAATAGGACGGCAGCAGACCATTTCAATTAGACAACATTGACTCTAACAAATTCAATCAAAAGGACATTTATCAGAAAGATAATCGGAGGGGAGTTCCCAGAATCAACAAATGGCTGGAGAATCATGTAAGACAAAAACCAAGGCGGTTAGGATTAGTGTGTGTAAGCTAGTATATATAGGATGGATAAACACCAAGGTCTTACTGTAGTACAGCACAAAGAACTATATTCAATATTCTGTGATAAACCATAATGGAAAAGAATATTAGAAAAAGAATATATTTGTATACATATGTGAATCATTTTGCCATACAGCAGTAATTTAAGAAAAACATTGTAAACAACTATACTTTAATAAAAAACAAATTTAAAAAATCAAGGGAGTTGTCAAGGACTCTGTTCATGCTCAGTTGTGTCTGACACATTTGAACAGAATGTTCAGTTCTGTTCATGTGACCATGTGACCCCATGGACGTTAGCCTGCCAGCCTCCTCTGCCCATGGGATTTCCCAGGCAAGAATACTGGAGTGGGTTGCCATTTCCTTCTCCAGGGGATCTTCCCCTCTCAGGGATCGAATGTGCGTCTCTGGTCTCTTCTGCATTGGCAGGCAGATTCTTTACTGCTGCACCTTTCAAGGACTAGGAAGAGAAATTGAGTATTGACACATGGGTCTCTTTGCATTGCTGTTGCATCAACCCTGACCTCCAAGATCCCCTTCTATTTTTTGCTATCGCTTTCTCAATATTGGGATTCCTAGACACTGCTGACTGGTCATGCTCTGGATTTCTGAACACCCAAAGCAGGAAAAAGGGGCTAAAGGTATCCTTCTGCCAAGAGAGGTCAGGAAGCTAGGGAACAGGGGTCCCTAGAGGTCGCTGATGACCGCTGGCTACCCTACAGAGTATAGTGCTGGCCAAATGCATTATAGCAAATGTGAAATCATTTCATAAACATTAATTTCATACAAGCTAATAGTCCTTGTATATTCAAGGTGTCTTTGTTTTGAATATGATTACCTGACAATAGATTTAACTAATGTGATTTGGTAGATGCGAGCAGAAGGGTTTCTATAGCAATCAACTCCATTCAGAATCTGTACAAACGCCACTTTCTTTAGGGACTGCCTAGGTACATGGTGACACGCTGAGCTTAGATGCCCGTGTGCTTCCAAGCTTCCTACCACAAAACCAAACTTGCTTGTTCATTTTCTACCAGGAGTTGTGAATGACAAACAGCTGTTGAAAAACAGCATTTTGATGAGAGGTATAAATGATGCAGAAACATATGGATATATTTTTTCTTTAAAATAAACACAGACATTAAATCAAAGGGGAAAATTTGATTGACAGAAAGTATTCTGTTGCAAAGGACTGAAGTGCTTATGAACTAAGGTAGAATGTTCCTCATGTTTCTGTTAGGCATGGACAGACATCCAGGGTTGGCTTTGCCAAGTGACCAAGGTCTCTTGGAGCCTGTGTGAGCAAAAGGGACTTGTGCCATGCTTGCATCTGGCCCTATTGAGAGGGCCTTTCCCAGGCTCCCTTCCTGTTTGTGCCAACTGAACCCACATATGGCGGTGACCTGGCTTCCACCATGAAGACAATGGCAACCTGTAGGGCAAGGGTCAGCCAGCGTTTACTGCAATGGGTCAGAGAGCAAATATTTTAGACTTTGCAGGATACACATTCTTTACAGTCAATAATCAATTCTGTTCTTGCCACTAGAAAGAAATCACAGACTATGTGCAACAAAAGACCGTTTTCCAACAAAACCTTATTTACTGAAGCAGCGTACAGGGAAAGCTGTATGCTGACCCCTGTCCCAGGGGATGGAGGGCAGAGGATGGAGGAGCAAAGTTTTGGAAAAGATCTGGTTCTATGATGGACCCTGAGGGACAAGGATTCCCTAACCTCTTGTTTTGCTAGCATTAGGAATACCATCATGAAACAAGCAAACTGTTCTACTCTTTAAGCTATAGATTTGCAAGAGTCTCTGCTAGAGAAGCCTATCGTTACCCTGACTTTAAACAAAATGAAGATACAAATAAAATAGCTTTTTAGGAGACCTTCATGATTAGTCAGATCAGTTAGTAAAATTTGTGCCCTAGACACAACCTAGGACAGAACCACATGTGAATCCATTAGTATCTGCTGTGGTACCTAGAATGGATTGTGCACATAGTAAGTGTTTACATTATGTGTCTACCTGGCTTATTATTTTGTGAAAGTATTAGTCTGTCAGTCGTGTTCAGCTCTTTACGATTCCATGGACTATAGCCCACCAGGCTCCTCTTTCCAAGGAATTCTCCAGGCAAGCATACTGGAGTGGGTTGCCATTTCCTACTCTAAGGGATCTTCCCAACCCTGGGATTGAACCTGGGTCTCCCACACTGCAGGCAGTTTCTTTTACCATCTGACCCACCATTATTATTTTATATTATCTTTGGAACTGCTATTAGAACACCTGATGGTCCAAGCTACTTACATGAAATTGTGCTCAGAGAGAAATAATAGCTGGGCCCAGATTTGGGTAACAGAGAATAGTTCAGTGCCCCATGTTATGAAAAAGGTATACATATCCTAATGTACCTGGAGTGACAGGCCCCGGCTATGCCAAGGGAAGTATGGTAGGATTGAGAATAACAGAAGAAAAACACACCAACTCCAGCTTTCATCAGCTGGAAGGAAACATACAGAAGAACTGACTTTGAGGGGGCTTTTCTGCAGGCTCAGTGGGTAAAGAATCTGCCTGTGATGAAGGAGACACAGGAAACAAGAGTTCAATCCCTGAGTTGGGAAGTTTCTCTCTGGAGGAGAAAATGGCACCCCACTCCAGTATTATTGCCTGAAAAATTCCATGGACGGAGGGACCTGGTGGACTTCAGTCCATGGGGTTGCAAAGAGTCAGACATGACTGAGCATGCACGCGCGCGCGCACACACACACAGTAGATTTACAATATCGTGTTAGTTTCAGGTCCACAACACAATGATTCAGTTATCCAGCCGCCTCACTTTAGAAACACCGGTGTTCCCACTTGACCTGAGATGTTCAGAAAAGGATTGGAGTTCTGATATCTTCAAAGGCTCCAGATCAGCACATTACATCTTCCTGAAAGCAGAGTGACACAGCGGGTAAAGGCTCCTTTTGTTTGTGTTGTTAACAGCAGATGCTGCAAAGCGACATCACACACGCCTGCTAAATATTATCAAAACAATTATTCATGTCCTCATCTCCGCTCAGTGTACCGGAGCGAGCTGTGCCACAGACCCTGCAGAGATGGCCTCGTGAGTGCTTCAGCAGAGCCTGGATCCCGGGTAATAAATCATCCCCGACTGACTGAAAGATAAGGGAGCCTCGCTTTGGACGACTCTGGGAGAACGGAGATTCTAATCACCTAGGAGTTCCAGGCACCGGATCTGATCCTATTTCTTGTTTCTCAGAATGTCCAGAGCAGAAGCAGAGTCTTGTCTCCTGCTACACAGAGATGGTTCAAGGTGCAGAGGGATTTCCAGGACCAACTCGTAGCTCCCCTGGGAATTGTTTTCAGCCAACCGAGCAGCGAAGCCAAAACATGCGATAGCATCACAGGATGTTTAGGTCTAATAATGTTATTACTCATTTTCTAGACTTCAACAAAGAGATACAAAATGTTCCAAGAAATGACCTTTGTTCTGGGTTTGAATTTTTAAAAGCTTTGTTGCAAAGTAAAAAATTTAATTGGGAGACTGTTGCGGTAAAAGGTTGGATGCTGCAGTGTCCCCTTAAGGATCACTTAGTTAAGAGACCCTGGAGTGTTACTCACATTTTTTGTGCCTCAATTTTCACATCTATAGGATGGGGATTGCGAGTGTCTGACTCACAGGGTTGTTGCAAGTATTAAAGGAGTTAAAATGTAATGCCTTTAGGGCATTTATTAAACCCTCCACTATTACTTACCTTTTCATTCAGCAAATGTTTACTGAATAATTATTGTATGTCAGGTACTGTGCTGGCGAAAGAGAAAATCAGTGATAAAAAACAATCCATCCCTTCCCTTTAAAGAAGGGAATTATTCTACAAGGAAGACTCAGGTATGCACTAATTTAAGGTTCAAAGTGTTAAGGAATAATGCTTCTTGAATTCTGTCCAAGGAGGCAGGAAATTCTGGTTATAGGATTACACTTGTAAAGACCCAGTTTCCAAATGTGACTTTCACAGGGTTGGATGTTAGGGCTTCAACCTGCCTGTGGGGACACAACCTTAATTAGCAAGAGAGGTTCAGATCTGGGTTGTCAGATGCCTCTGAGAGGTCAAGAAAGACGACACCTGAAGCCCCAGCAATCTGGATTCCGAATGAGAGGGGGGTGAACAGAGAGGTGAATGAGGCAGCTGTAAAGAGGTGAGGGGTTTCCTTAAAGAGGGAGATTTAAGAATGCATAAAACCCAGTGGGAAGGATCCAGGTGAGAGGGTAAGGTTTCATATAAAAGAAAAGGAAACATTATGGTACAGACATCAAATTAGGCAACCAGGCATAAATTGGTATAGGGACCATTTTAGAAGGAGGAAGGAACAGCCTCTCTGAAAAGATGAATAGAGCAAGAATATGCAATATATACAGTTTTATGTATTGCAATCGAAGAGTTAGGAATATGGGAGAGTTCTGAGAGCTTGCATTTCCTCCACCAAGTGTGAGAATAGCACCAGGCTGTTGTGTGTGTGTGTCGGGGGGGGGGGGGGAGGTGCTGGGGGAGGGGGAGAGGTCAAGGAGACCTCTGGACCGGAGTGAGTGACCAGAGAAACAGGGTTGCCACATATGCTGACGGTCAATTTGAAGCCTTTTGTTGAACCAGAGCTTAAGATCCATAGATGGTATGAACTTGAGATAGCAAACCTAGAAGTTGGAGGTTTGAAAAGAAAAAAAAAATAATAATAAACACATGTTTAAACACAAAATGCATAAAAACACCTGGGAATGGGTCCAGCGGCCTGGGCTCTAGGCAGATGTGAGGTGTGAATGTCAGATTGCTACCTGGGGACTCTCACCTGGAACAGACAGGTGATGTGAATGCCGATTGCTTGAGAGTTAGCACATTCCTGTCCCCTGATGGGCTTCATCTCCCACATTAGCCATAAGCTTCTCAAACAGATGAGATGTGACTTTTTGTTTCTTTGGCAGCACTTAGAATTATGTCATGAGATGGATATATATATATATATATATATATATATATAAAATCTATCCATACATATTGCTAGATGGATTTTTGGACTATATTTACATATGTGTAAATATATATGTAGATTATATATATTATGCAAAATATCTTTATTTTAAATTGATAGAAATGTGTCTCGCTTATTTACTTTTACATTGTACCAAAGTTATGCAAGTAGACTCCATTCTAGAGATAACAGCAGTTTCCTATGGCTATTTCACCTTTGAGGGTTTTTATTTTAAACATACAGTATTTTCTGATGGTTATAATAAAAGTGTCAATAAAATTTAATTAGATAGCTTTCTTTTGCTCATGTCAGTACTCTAATTTTGCCTGGTGTTCTGGCAGTCATTTTTAATATGTATATATCCAAACAGACAAGAGTCTTCAATTTTTAATATATAGTAAGATCTCTAATGAACTTTAAATCTCTTTAAAAAAGGCCTTACCACTTCTCGGCATTTAGGTTAAGATCGAGTGTAAAAAATAGCTCACCTGCAGAAGTGACCTAATAGATGAATTTTTGAAAACATCTCTGTTAGGCACTTCTGTGAAATTTTAATCAACAGTGTTTTATTGTTTGAAATAACCTTACGACGAACGTTCTGGTGAAATATAGACACAACTCCTTTCATAATATTAATAGCAATCATTTAATTTGCAATTTTCATCTCATTTAAATTTGAGCATTTAATGGTTCCTTAAAAAATGACACCTTGGAAGGCAAAGACGTAGCACTCGCTTCTGTGTCCCCATCACTAAACTCAGAGTCTAACACATAGCGGGCGTGATTATTGTTTAGTTAAGCTTAATTCTGACAAGGCTGAGCTAAGCTTACATTGGCATTAAAAACAGAAAGATAATCTGCTATAAAAATTAATAACGGCAGGCATGGGCATGTTCATTGTAGCGAACAGTACATAGAACCGACTGTTCTCAAGTACTTGAGAGACTGTTATTATGATACAAATATTGACCCACTAACTGCCAACCATTCATTACAATTCATTAAATGGAGGGAGGTCGAAAGGACTCCCCGTGAACCTCACTCATCAGTGGTCGTGTGACAAGAAGTTAACCAAAAGTGAAACCTCTCTGTCCACCATAGTCACCACCATGTTTGCAGAGAAGCACAGCTGCCTACAAGGATTTTTCATTCTGGTTCCCTTTCCTTTCATTCTTTTCCCCTACACTTTTTGTTCTTCTAAATCTGTAAGGTCTGTCTTCATTTTTGCAGTGCTCAGGGACCAACCTGCCCTGTTCAACGTGGTTTTTCTCTTTTACTTTTCTTCCCTAAAGCATCAAGCCCAACACTAACAAATATTTTATCTGATTAATAGTATCTTTCATCATTGAAACATATTTTCATTACTTTAAATAGTTTCTTTCCTCTGCAGTCCCTAAGGATTGCTTTTTAGAGACCTCAGCAGGTCACTTCCCAGACCCATCCCTGTCCTTCCCTAGTTCAGAGCTGCCTTGAGTCACACCTTGACCAGATTGATGGGGTGAATATTGGGTTGTGAGGATGTGACATCACCTTCTTAGTCTCAGTATAGAAATCTGTAAAATGGAAATAAAGTGCCTTTCTCTCCGAATCGTTATGAGTGTCAGGTGAGATGATTTATGGAGGCTTTGCCTTGACTTTTAAACTCTATGGAAAAACAGACATTATTTAAAAATATTTATTTTTAATTGGAGGATAATTGCTTAATAAATTGCATTGGTTTCTGCCACATATCAGTATGAATCAGCCATAGGAATACATGTCCCTTCCTCTTGAACCTCCATCCCACCTCCTACCCCATGTCACCCCTCTAGGTTGTCACAGGGCACAGGGTTTGAGCTCCCTGCATCAAACAGCAAATTCTTACTGGCTATTAGAAAATACAAAAATAGACATTTTAACATTGTCGTTAATGGATATGGCCTTCATTCCTGGGACTGCAGAGCTTCCAGTTGTCAGGAGCTCCTTTGTAGAAAGCATTTGATTGATGGTGTGAATTGCTGCCTCTGGACGCAGAGCCTCCATGGGGGAAGGTGGTCTCCCGGCAGGTGTGTGACCAGGGAGCTATCAGTTATGTGTGAGAACTCAGTCTCTGGGGAGGGTCAGCAGAGAGGAGCCTTGGGCAGAGTCATCAGTGAGGGACCTGCTGAGACAGAGACCTGCCCCCAATCAGGACACGGGGTCGGCGTCGGAGACGGAGAAAGAGACAGGTTGGCAAGAGGGAGATGAGTGGTTACCTAGCAACCAGGGAAGAACCCAGGGCTTTTGGAGAGCTGAGGTCCAGCCGACTCCTGACCTGAGGTCCCACATTAGAAGATGGACCACCCCTGCTGTGTCTCCTCCGCCCCCAGCAGACAGTTCCTCAGGGGTCCTTGTGGGGCTCCTAGACGTGGGGAGGGGACCTTTCATTTTCAAGACCTAACAGCGACCAGCAAGCATGCCCCATCCGGGCAAACTGATGGAAAAGATGGGTGGTGGCATGCTGTGGTCAGGATGTAGATCAGCTCAGTCAGAAATAGATAGCAAGCAGGGGATGTATGTGGGCTGCCCAGACAGAGATGCTCAGATAAAGGGCCGTGACAGAAGCCACTTTGTGTAGGTGCTGACCGGAAGAGATCTGTGTCATTGTCATCAAGAACCGTTTGGACTGGATTCAGAATTGTATAAGAATAAGAACATGCTCTACACAAATTTTCTATTTATTTACTTCTTCATCTCTTCTCCATAAAGCTAGGTCTCTGAGCTTTAGTTTTCTTATTTTTGAAATGTAATCATTAGCCTAATTTCTGTAATATTGTACAGAATAAACTGGATCAAGAATATACGTGATGAGCTCAGAAAAGGCCACAGTTTATCTTAATAATAGATGTTGAGAATGTGTATATACTATATATATAAATACATTTTTAGTTTGTGGAGGGGCCCCCAAACCTCAAACTTTCTGAAGTCACATTTTTTGAAATAGAGATAATAACCACATACCATAAAGTTGCCTTTATAAACAATTCACTGTTTCTAAGAACAGCGATAAGAACAGTGATAAATTGTGAAATTGTCACCACTATTTCACACACACACACAAAACTCTGAGATGTTGCTATCACTGACTCAAGAAACCTCATACACAAAAGCTGTTCTCCATCCCCCCTACCCCCACCCTGGCAGCCCCTGGCAACCTCTAACCTATATTGAGTCATGATGGATATTCCTATTCTAGATATTTCAAGCAAATAAAATTATATACCATGTGGCCTTTTGTGTCTGGCTTCTTTCACTTAATACAATATTTTCAGGCTTTATCCATGCTGTAGCATATGTCAACACTTCATTCCTTTTTGTGGCTGAATAATATTCCACTCGATGGATAGATCACTTTTGTTTATTCATTTATCAGTTAATGGGCTGTTTCCACTTTTTAACTATTCTGAATAATGCTGCTATGAATATTTGTGTACAAGTTTTTCTGTTGACATAAGTTTTCAATTCTTTTACGTATATACCTAGGAGTTAAATTACTGGGTCATATGGTAACTGCATGCTTGACATTTCGAGGAGCTGACAAGCTTTTTTTTTTACAAAGTGGCTGGTCCATTTTACATTTCCATCAGCATGATACAAGAGTTCAAACTTTTCTGTATCATCCCTAACAGCATTCATTGTTTTTCTTTTTGATTATAGCCGTCCTAGTGGATAGTAAGTGACATACTATTAATAGTGTAGTCTAGATTTGCATTTTTCTCATGACTAAAGATGTTGAGTATCTTTTCATGTGCTTATTAGCTATCAATATTTGTATATCACTTGATAAATGTCTATTGATATACTTTGCTCACTTTCAAATTGGACTTTTGTTTAATGTTGGGTTGTATGTACTCTTTATATATTTTAGATATAAGTCTCAGCTCAGACTTATGAATTGCAAATATTTCCTCCCTTTCTGTGTGTTGTCTTTTTGCTCTCTAGATAGTGTCCTTTGAAGGTCAAAAGTTTGTCATTTTAATAATGTCCAGTTGATCAGATTTTTTTTCTTTTGTCACTTGTGCTTTTGGTGTCGTATCTGAGAAACCATTGTCTAACCCAAGGTGATGAGAATGTATGCCTTTGTTTTCTTCTATTAATTTTAGAATTTTGTTCTCACATCTGACTCATTTTGAGTCTGTTTTTATGTGATGTGAGATATGGGTTTGTCTTCATTCTTTGGCATGGGATGTCCATTCATCCAGGACCTGTGCTGTCCTGCACCCATCTGCTTCCCTAGCAGCCTTACATACCTCCACCCGCACCCTCCAGCCCATCTCCACTGTAATCAGCACCCAGTTCCTGGCCCTCGGGGAAGAAGGCTCAGGGTATGTTCCCTGGACAAATCAGTGACCAAAGTGCCTTAAAAAGTTTGCTCTAGCACGTGTTGAAATCTTGTCCTCAGATTTCACTGAGATGGAAATCTCTGCATGAAGATAGCAAGTTGTTCAGTGAACTTTCTGAGAATGTTGAGGGATTCTGAGCTGGAGTAGTGCAAATCAAAGTTCAAGGTCAGGCCAAATGGAGAATTTAAATAATCCTCTGAATTTCTCCTTCAGTTGTTGATAAGAGTCTGGAAGCATTTCCTCCCAGGTCTGTTCCCTTCACCTTGACAACTGAGACATTTCAATTACATCAGAGACACCTGGAGCCCAAATCAAAGGTGGAAAAACTTGAGTATCACAGTTTCTTCATTGCATTAAAATGATTGCTAGACTTTGATTAAAATGTCCCTTGGGGAACTTCTCTGGTGGTCCAGTGGTTAAGATTCTGTGCTTCCACTGCTGGGAGGCAAAGATTTAATATCTGGTTGGGGAACTAAGATCCCTCCTGTCTCAGCGTGACCAAAAAATAAAATAAAATAAATAAAGTGCCTTGGATTTTAATGGGAGTCACACAGATGAGCCAAAAATGTGTTCTTTTGACTTCAACATGTAGCTAATATAAAAATCATTGTTGTTCAGTCGCTCAGTCGTGTCCAGCTCTTTGCGACCCCAAGGATTGTAGCATGTCAGGCTTTCCCGTCCTTCACTATCTCCTGGAGTTTGCTCAGACTCATGTCCATTGAGTTGATGATACCATTCGTGATCTCATATGTTTCTAACTATGTTTTCAAAGTCTGGTTTGTGTCTTTATGTTGTTGTTGCTGTTGATTTCCTGGAGAAGGCAATGGCACCCCAATCCAGTATTCTTGCCTGGAAAATCCCATGGGCGGAGGAGCCTGGTAGGCTACAGTCCATGGGGTCGCGAAGAGTCCGACATGACTGAGCGACTTCACTTTCACTTTTCACTTTCATGCATTGGAGAAGGACATGGCAACCCACTCCAGTGTTCTTGCCTGGAGAATCCCAGGGACGAGAGCCTGGTGGGCTGCCGTCTATGTCACACAGAGTTGGACACGACTGAAGCGACTTAGCAGCAGCAGCAGCTGTTAATTTCCAGCCGCTCAGTCCTGTCTGACTCTCTGTGACCCCATGGACTGTAGCTCTCTAGGCTTCTCTGTTCATGGAGGCCTCCAGGCAAGAATACTGGAGTAGGTTGCCTTTTCCTTTTATGCATATCTGACTTTTTGTGAGCCCATGGACCATAGAGTCCATGGAATTCTCTAGGCCAGAATACTGTAGTGGGTAGCCTTTCACTTTTGCAGGGAATCTTCCCAACTCAGGGATCGAACCTATGTCTCCCAAATTGCAGGCAGATTCTTTACCAGCTGAGCCACAAGGGAAGCCCCCCTTTTATGCAAAGCAATTCAAACCAGCCCCATTTCAAGTGCACCATAGCCCTGTGCTTTTAATGGCTACCATTTTGGACTTGAATCTCCATAAACACGGGAAACAATTTTACAAAACCAACCAAAGTACAGGAATTATAATGTCATCAGCCGTAGATAGTTAGAGCCAAGCAAAGGATGGATATTTTCATCCAGTAGAAGGGCACTCCTTTTAGGTTTGTGCTACAAGATCTCTTCACTGGCCTTAAGAAGAAGTCCTTTTGGGAAGAGTGGTGACTCAATTCTGTGAGAGAGCCCAAGTTAGAGGTAACTTTTAGGAAATTATACTGAAGTGCAAAGTGGTGCTAAAACAAGTTTCCTTTACATATTTGCAGAATTTCCAGATAACTATTCTGTTCTCTTCTGAAGAGATTTTTTAGAGCTTCTGGCAGTTTTTATTTTTTTCTTCCAGCTCTTGTTGGGATTTTTTTTTATAGACCCTAAGTTGTTCATAATAAGCCACCCACTTTCAAATAGGTTCTCTCTGGTGCATCTGTTCCTAGCTGGTAGCAGTGAACAAATTCGAGTTTAGAAACACTGTGAGAAATGTTAAACACTAGCATTTGGTGGAAGCAGGTGCCACGAGACCGACGTGAATGTCAGTAGTTGCAATTGATAGGGGGTTCTGGGGAAACATTCATTTGGCCTCTGCTTAAAATTCTGGGAAGGGTGGCATAATATCCATGTGATTTCCCTTCAAGTTTCAGCTTTGGAAATACATCCCCAAAGCTGTGTGAATCTCTGATGAGGGCCAAGACCATATTGGCTGTTTTTTTTTTTTTTTTTTTTTTTTAAATCTCCCCCACCCTCTTCTCTCTCTTCTCCATGTTGTCTAGCATTTCTGCATTTACAATTTCATTGTGCAGAATCTCGCTTCGTCTCAGAGGTTAATTCTACTTTACCTGACTCTAATAATGATTTCAGAATTAAGAACACAGCGAGAGAAGTGGCCATACTGTTACCTAACCTATCACCTGGGGAAGAGGTACCTTTCAAACTGCAGATCTATTAGAACCAAATAATGAAGTCTTTGTTTCTATCACATGCCATTGACCCTGTAAGCTTCCTAGTATGACTTGTGAGCCAGGTGAAATACAGGATGCCATGTCAAATCTGAATTTCAGACAAAAAATGAAAAAAAATTAATATAAATGCATCCCAAATATTGCATGAGGCATCTTATACTTGAAAGAAAAACACTGATGGCTGCTCACCTGAAACTCAAATTTAAATGGGTAGTTTGAATTTTTATTTACTAAATCTGATAGCCCTACATACAACGCCAGCCTACTGTCCGGCATTGGTTCCCAGGTCTTAATCCTGTACATACCTTCCATACTAAACAAGTGGCTGCCTTTAGGCAGTGTTCTTTTCACCCTTTGTGTCTTTGTGTCTACATCAAGGCAAGAAATGTGTTAAGCATCTACTAAGGGTACTGATGATACAACATGAATGAGTCTTGGCTGCTATTTTTAAATTTTATTATTGGAGTATAATTGTTTTACAGTGTTCCGTTAGTTTCTGTTGTGCAACAAGGTGAAGCAGCTATAATTATACACGTGTCCCCTCCCTCTTGATCCTCCCTCCCACTCCATCCCCCATCCCATCCCTCCAGGTCATCACAGAGCACTGAGCTGAGCCCCCTGTGGTCTTCATTGGCTGCTATTATTAAGAAGTTCACAGTATAGTAAGGGGAAGCCGACTTATAAATAAGTAAGAGGAACACAGTGTCTGATGGGCTACAGATAATTGTCTGCAGAGACTGTCGTGAAGATAAAGGAGGAAGCAGTTCATTCCATACGGGGATATACGGATATAGAGGTGACCTGTGAGTGAAATCTCAAAGAATTGAGAAGCTATTCATCAGGGACCTTGGCTGGGAGGACTTCACAGAAGAAGCATCTCAAGCAAAGGCCAAGACTTGGAGCATCCTAGGGTGTCTGATAAGCTGCAAACAATCCAATGGGACTGCAGGGTGGGATCTGAGAGTGAGGCTCAGTTGAAGCTACAAAGCGGGTAGAAGGCAGGGGGTATGCCACTGAGAGTCTTTCAAGCCACACTGAGGAATTTAGATGTTTTTTTGGTAGTCAGTTGCAGTTTCTACCGAGTTTCAACCCCAAATTCCCTATGTAAGCTCTTATTCACAGTTCCTCCTCAGTTGTCAGGAAACAGCCTCCTTGGGAATTTTCCCAGCAAACCCAGCCGAGCCATCATGCTTCCTGCAGGTGACTGCATTGTGGGCTCATCCCCATCGGCGTGTGACAGTCACCAGGTCACACGTGCTGCCAGGGACTGAGGCCCTCCTCAGAGGCAGGAAGGGACTCTTTCCATCTCCATCACCAGAGCCTAGCAGAAGGCCCAGCAAGTGGGAGGCACTTGTGGAAGGAAAAAAATAAAGCAGCTCTTGTTCCTCTGTAATTCCACAATCTAACAGACATATACCAAGACATATACCATTAACCAAGGTGGGGAGCTAGTGCGTTAGTGCGCTAGGCCTGCTATATTAAAATACCACAGACCAGGGGCTTCAATGACAGATATTTATTTTCTTGCAGTTCTTAAGGTTAGAAATCTGAGATTAAGTATCAGAGAGGTTGGTCTCTCTTCGGTTGCTGTTGGCCATCTTCTCCTGATGTCTTCATATTATTGCCTGCTTGTGTGGGTCCTAATCTCATCTTCTTATAAGGACATCAGTAACTGTGGAAAAAACTCAAAGTGTTCATTGCTCAGTCTCCTTGAGACCCCATGGACTATAGCCCACCAGGCTCCTCCGTCTATGAGATTCTCCAGGCAAGAATACTGGAGTAAGTAGCCATTCTCTTCTCCAGGGGATCTTCCTGACCCAGGGATTGAACCCATGTCTCCCGCATTGCCAGCAGACTCGTTAACATCTGCGCCACCAGGGAAACCCAGTATTGGATTAGAAAGTATCTCAAAGACCTCATTTTACCTTAATCACCTCTTTAAAGACCCTCTATCCAATTATGGCTGCATCCTAAGGCACTGAGGGTTGGGGCTTCACCACATGAACTTGGGGAGATGTAATTCAGCTCATAGCAGATAATGTGGAAAAGGAAAAGTAAATGAGACACAGCCCTGTTCTCAAATTGCTCACAGTCCAGTGCAGTTACAAATCTATAACTTATTTGATCTTATGAAAGTATATAAAATTGGTACATTTAAATGTGTTTTATATAAGATGGTCACCTCTCTTTTATTTAATTATATTGTGGGATAGGCATGTTTCACTGAGGAATAGTTCCCTTGTGTAGTATAAGACAAAGAATATAGATTGCCCCTAAGGGCTTCCCTGATGGCTCAGTGGGAAAAGAATCCCATTGCCAATGCAGGATACATGAGTTTGATCCCCTGGAGGAGGAAATGACAACCCACTCCAGGATTCTTGCCTAGAAAACCCCATGGACAGAGGAGCCTGGCAGGCTACAGTCTGTGGGGTTGCAAGGGGTCAGACACGACTTAGTGACTGAGCACTCTCATCTAATAAATGTACCTGAGGTACTGAATTAAGCCCTCTGCTTCCCAATCCATAAGATTCACTGAAAAATTAACTGAGAGAAAACTTATCAGTCCTTGGTGAACTGCCACATGTTATAAACCACCAGTACAGGATGTCATTTTGAAATACTAATTGGTGCTTCTTTGTTTATTTCATCCCGTGGTAATCTCTGCGCTGCTCCCAGGCCCCAGCTAGTCTAACCTCGTTTGTTGCCGCAAAGAAGGAACTTACATCAAAGAGCAGAAGGGGACAGTGCTTTATTCTCACTCTTTGGTTTCAAATACCAGGCCTTTACAGTAACAGGAAGGATCCGTAGCAGAGACATTAAAGCAAGAACATGCCAAGTCTGAGGACATGAAGACCCTGAAAATGGATTCATGAAGGAAGACAGTCAAATGAGAAGTAAAAAGACAAAGCTTCAATACTTTGGCCACCTGATACAAATTTCCGACTCATTGGAAAAGACTCATTCTCAATTGGGAAAAATTGAAAGCAGGAGGAGAAGGGGGTGAGAGAGGATGAGATGGTTGGATGGCATCATCGACTCATGCTCAACCCCATTCTCACTGCAAGAAAATAAAGTTTAATCCAATCTAACTCAGTCATTCAATAAATTTCTAGCACTTTTCTTCTAAAGTAGAAATTGTATTTCCCATCTTGAAGGTGAGGAGCCTGATGGTATTTGCATCATATACTAGAATTGGTGTTCTAAGAGGTCCTCACCTCAAGGACCAGGTGGGTCCCATCCTGTGAGGCATATTAGCACCAAGTGAAATGAAGTGAAAGTTGCTCAGTCGTGTCTGACTCTTTGCGACTCCATGGACTATACAGTCCATGAAATTCTCCAGGCCAGAATACTGGAGTGGGTAGCCTTTCCCTTCTACCCAACCCAGGGATCTTCCCAACCCAGAGATCAAACCCAGGTCTCCTGCATTGTGGGCAGATGCTTTGCCAGCTGAGCCACCAGGGAAGCCCAAGAATACTGGAGTGGGTAGCCTATCCCTTCTCCAGCGGATCTTTCAGAGCCAGGAATCAAACCAGAGTCGCCTGCCTTGCAGGTGGATTATTTACCAACTGAGCTATCAGAGAGGCCCCTCTTAGCACCAAGGGGACCCAAGAACTTGCACTGATGGAATGAGGGGGCAGAGAACGTGAGTGATTGGGTACAAGTTGGAAAATATAAATTCTAACGACCCCTAGTCCCATTTCCTTGGTGTAGGGAAGTGAGAAGAAGGCAAACCTGTAAGCAAACAGTGTGACTCATCTCCATCCCTGGGATCAGGCTGCATGAAAACAGCGGGGCAACAAAACATGGGCTTTGGACCCAAGGGGAACTGTGTACGCATCTGATTCTACCGCTGACCGGCTGTGCCACTGGAGAATCTGGACCCTGAGGCTGCGTTTCTCACGTGAGCAGTGGGCATGCTCAGACTTCAGAGTGTTGCGTTGAGACTGCCTGAAACCGGGGAAGGGCTGGGACAGCACATGTCAACTATAAGAGCTTCACTGATGGGCACCTCCAGGCTGTGCTGAGTCCACTGCCACCAAAAGGACTTCTTTGCCTGGCGACTGACTTAACCACTCGACTGGGAATAGATCTGCCCTGATCCTCTTGGGGCCAACAGCCATGAAGCTCTGACAGGCCAGAGTGTGTGTGAACGAAGATGGAGACATGTAACGTGTGCGGCTCAGCGCTCGCATCCCTGGAGACATCGCTAAGGTTTGCAGTGCGGCTGCCAAGCACTGCCATTTATTCCTGCTGGAACCAGAGCTGGCGGAGAATCCAACCTCCTTGCAAGTACTTTAGATTCCTTGGAAGAAAGGATCACTGGAGAATATTAATATAAACTGTTATTATAGACACCCGCCAAAGTCGCCTTTTTATTTTGTATCGCTTCAGAGGTTGTAAAGTGCAGCCTTCCAGGAAATACGCAGCTGATTGGCGTTGATTCATCCCAACAACGATTAGTGAAATTGGGGTCTCAGTGTCTGTTTGGATCTGTGTTTTTATATACCCGACAAGGCACGCCCGAGGGGGTTAACCTAGGGTCGCCATTGCCTCTCAAGGGGTGATGACACTAAAGGAGAGCTGAATGTAGACGGAGCTTCACGTGTATGAGCTTCGACGGTGGGGATGTTCTGGGGTGTGGAGGAGGGTGTGTGCAAAGAGGTCCTCCCTCCAACCCCGTTAAGGTCTGCATCGAGGGGTGCATTCTCTCCTTCTTCTCACCTTGCGGGCAGGACGTGCCTCTCTCTGCCCTGCCAGGCTGTGTTCTCCCCCATTGTTCCCTGGTCCGAGATGCTCTCGGCTCCCAGCAGCGCCGTCTCCATGTTTGCTGTGTGTGTGTTTGTCTTTCTGGGATGAAGTTTGTTTTTCAAGCTCTGACAGACTGGCAAGGCAAACAAGGTTGCCATTTTTGTTTTGTTTTGTTTTTACGAGCGTGGCAATTTTTAGCCCTTTGAAAACAATCCTGAGACTGGGGAGGTTATAATTTGGGACGCCATGTGTAGAGGCACACGCTCAAATCTTATTGTGGCTGAGAGAACGATGTGAAGGGAGGAGGCGGAAGACAGATTAATGTGGGTGATCTATCAATTGTGAAGGGACCGAGCTCTTGACAGAATTAAAAGATGAGAGAACAGAATTTTAGGGAACGTTTTGAAAAATCAACTTTGAAGAATATATGTATGCCTGAATATACATATGCATATAGAATGCATAAATACTCATTGCATCTCACATGTATACCTACCTCCTGCTCATAGATGTCAGGTTTCTGGCAATCTGATCCTTCTGGAATCCACAGAATTAAAGACAAGAGGGTCTCTGAGTGTAGCAATCAGCTACCTCAAAGTTGTGAAATAGACATGGACACTAGTGGTGGAAAAGAGGGTGGGATGGATTGGGAGATTGGGACTGATACATACAGGCTCGGATGGCTCAGCGGGTAAGGAATCGGCCTGCCAATGCAGGAGGCATGAGTTCAATCCCTGGGTTGGGAAGATCCCCTGGAGGAGGAAAATGGCAACCTACTCCAGGATTCTTGCCTGAAAAATCCCACAGACAAAGGAGCCTGGCAGGTTATAGTCCAAAGGGTTGCAGAGTCAGGCATGACTGAGCGACTAAGCGTATTATGCAGTTTTATTTATAAAACAGGTAACTAATAAGAACCTACTTTATAGCACAGGGAACTCTATTCAATGCTCTGTGCTGACAAAGAGATGATACATGTATACCTATAACTGATTCACTTTATAGCACAAACTAACACAACATCATAAAGCAAGTAGATCCCAATAAAAAAAGACACATGGAGGACACCAAGATCCCGTTTTTATGAACATGAGAAACAGAGAGTCCATGACTTACTTCAAGTGAGAGATGTGTGACAAGACAGAACCCAGAGGAAATTTTAGTCTGTGTCCAGAGCCTGGGTGAATCTAGAAGCCCTGTCCTGAGAGTGGTCCTGAGACAGGCAGAATCTCTGAAAACTCATCAGATGCGGGTGCAGACACCAACTTTTATCTCTGGGTATCAGCAAATGAGCCTTCTGAAAGGAAGGTTAATAAGAAGAGCATCTTGTTTCTGGACACAGACAGTTTTTTTTTTTTTTAACTTTTTCAACTGGAGGATAATTGCTTTACAATGTTGTGTTGATTTCTGCCACACAAAAAAGTGAATCAGTCATAATTTATATATATATAAATTATGTATACATATATATATGTATACATACACATATATATACATACATATATATATATATATGTATGTTTGTATACTGTTCTTAGTTGCTCTGACATGTCTGACTCTTTGTGACCCTATGAACCATAGCTTTCCAGGCTCCTCTGTCCATGGGGATTCTCCAGGCCAAGATACTAGAGTGGGTTGCCATGCCCTTCTCCAGAAGATCTTCCCGACCCAGGAATTGAACGGGGATCTCCTGCATTGCAGGAGATTTCTTTACTAGCTGAGCTACCAGCAAAACCCCACACACATGTATGCATATATACCCTCCCTCTTGATCCCCTCCCCAACATCCCACCCCTCTAGGCCATCACAGAGCATCAGGCTGGGCTCCCTGTGCTATATAGCAGCTTCTCACCGCTGCTACCTGTTTTACACAGGGTAGTATCTATATGTCAATGCTACTTTTTCAATTTGTCCTCCCCTCTCCTTCCCCTTCTGTGTCCACATGTCTGTTGTCTACATCTGCGTCTCCATTCCTTCCCTTCAAATAAGTTCATCTGCACTGATTCTTTAAGGATGATTGTGGCGTCAACGTGTCATTTAGAAAGAAAATTAACAATTTATCTTAGCTTCAGTTCATATTTTTAAAATAAAGTTACTGTCAGTTTGCTACATATTTTTCCTTTTGGACATGATTATACGTGACAGCTCTTTAAGGGTGTGAGTCATGTACATTTGCAGTCATTTTGGTTCAAGTCTTTTTGTAAGTCTTATCTTTGCCATCATCCTGATCTCTCGGTGACTAATTAAGTTACATTTTAAAGGTGGACATCCCTGAATTCTCACAGTCACAGATCTTGTCTGGAAACTGATCACAGGACAAGTCTTAAACTTTAGCAAACAGAGGAGAGTAGTTGTGACAGTAAGAGCTACGCGTGAAGAGATGATGTAAAGTACTCATCTTTGAAAAGGAGTGCAGGAAACAAATTGAAACCCAACCTTCCCTCTGGTTGCAGCTCACAGCTTCTGAATCCCTAAATGACATAAAGACATTTGTGAGCTTGAACACTGAGTCCCTGGTTACCTAAGGATGTGGATTTGGTCTGAAATGGTGTTAAATGGCAAATCTGTGATAAATATAAATATCAAATATATAATTTTGATTTATCTGAGTGATAATTAGATTTTAAATCACCCGTCTATAAAAAACAGAATCTATAGTGCAAGAAGTTTAGTTCAATTATCTCAAGTGGTGCTGTGACAGTCTCCAAACCATCATGGAAAAAAAAAATAGTTCTCATAATTCTACCATTGTTTATAAGAATGTACAGACTTCTGGTAGGGATTGGTGTTATAAAACCAAAGAAACACAGTATAAGACAAACATGAATAAACAGAGTTGTAAGCTGAAGCTCCGATATTTTGGCCAACTGATGCGAAGAGTTGACTTATTGGAAAAGACCCTGATGCTGGGAAAGATTGAAGGCAGGAAGAGAAGGGGACAACAGAGGATAAGATGATTGGATGGCATCACTGACTTAATGGACATGAATCTGAGCAAACTCTGGGAGACAGTGGGGGACAGAGGAGCCTGGAGTGCTGCAGTCCATGGGGTCACAAAGAGTCAGACGTGCTTTAGTGACTAAAGAACAGCAAAGCTCTTAGAAGGCACAGATTGTGTACGTACACCTCTTATCCAGTACCATGGGCTTTACTCTGGAACATCTAATTACATGAAGTCTTTTGAATAAGTACTTAATTAGCTACTGGAGTTAGCTCTCAAGAAGGATCCCCTCCTCTTTTTTTTTTTTTTTAATCTTATTCTGTTTAAGCTTTCTTTGGTGCCAATGAACAAACAATAGTTAAGCAACATTGGTCAATTAATTAGGACCAACTCCTCGATTACTTGGGGGTGACTATTGCCGATACTGATATGAGAATAATATTAACTGCAGTGAGGGTATATGTTAAGCCCCTTCTCTATCCTAGGCTGTGTAGTTTATGTTAGAAGGTACATATAGCTGGTGTTCTATAGAATACACTTATTTTCCAATATGAATGTCATATCCATGATAAGAAAGAAAAAAATTGGACTGTCGAGCGTATTTTGGAATGTGATCATGGGAGGGAAGCAGAGCATAATATGGAGGTGTTAAATGGCAGATCTGTGATAAATATAAATATCAAATGTGTTATTTTGATGTATATGAGCGATAATTGGATTTTAAATTACCCATCTATAAAGAACAGAATCTATAGTGCAAGAAGTTTAGTTATGAAAATAATTATAAGGAAACGCTCTGTCGGCCTTACATACAATTTAAAAATACATGCACATATATATCGGGAACATTCAAAGTTTCCATTTTCCACCCCCAGACTTCTCAATAAAGTTATTGCAACAAGTTTGTAAGGCATGAAATGAAATCTGTCTTAACCTCTATCTGTTGGTGAAGAGTGAGGATCAGACCAGAATTTTCAACCAACGAGGCAGTCTATAAATTCTTGTTACTGGTGCTTTGTTCAACAGTAGCTTCACAGGCCTCTAGGGGCTCTGAGGAAAGTCACAACCTTGTCACAAGAAGAAAAGATCATATATACAAGAATGCATTTATTCATCCCTTATGTCTTTATTCAGGACACATTTGTTGACCATTAGCTACATGCACTCTGTAACATTTTCAATGATGTATTTATTCCTCAAGACAACTCTGTGGGGAGAAATACCAGTGTTTCAGGTTGGAGGAAATTGACTTACATAATTTGAGAACCTTGGTTAAAGTCATATAGCTTGGAAACAGTAAACCTGAGATTATCTTCTATGAACAAAGCTTCTTGTAGGCACTTTGAAACAGAAAATTCTGCCACCAAAGATTCTAGTCACCCCCAGAAAAGAAACCAACTTTAAAGATTTGACTTTAATGTTTTGGATGAGTTTATGTTTGTTTATTTGTGGGGCTTCCATGCTGGCTCAGATGGTAAAGAATCTGCCTGCAATGTAGGAAACCTGAGTTCAATCCCTGGGTAGGAAAGATCCCCTGGAGGAGGACATGGCAACTCACTCCAGTATTCTTAACCTGTAAAATCCCATGGACAGAGGAGCCTGGTGGGCTACAGTCCATAGGGTCACAAAGAGTCCGACACGACTGAAGCGGCTTAGCATGAAAGCATGCATGCTTGGTTTTGGAGTGTCTCTGGTGGCTCAGTGGTAAAGAACTCACCTGCCAATGCAGAAGACACAGGTTTTATCCCTGGGTCAGGAGACTTTCCTGGAGAAGGAAATGGCAATCCATTCCAGTATTCATGCCTGGGAAATCCCATGGACAGAGAAACTTGGTGGGCTACAGTCCATGGAGTCACAAAGAGTCAGACATGACTTAGTGACTAAATAACAACATACTTCTTTTTAAATTTTGAAAGAATAAATGACTGCTGGTAAACGTGAATGTTATGATTAAGAAAATTAAGATAGAGTGGAGATATGGAATTATTTATATGAAGGTACTAGATAAAGATTTTAGAAAGCTTAAATTATAGATAGGGTAAATCTTTAACAACAAGAGGTTTTAAAGGTAGAACCTAAGACTTTCCTTTCTGGTCTATTATGCATTTATCTCCTCCTAAACTTTATTAGGGTTCTTCCTTGGTGGCTCAGTGGTCAAGAATCTCCCTGCAATGCAGAAAACGCAGAACCCACTCCAGTATTCTTGTCTGGAGAATCCCGTGGACAGAGGAGCCTGATGGGCTACAGTCCAAAGAGTAGCAAAGAGTCAGACACGACCAGATTGACTGTGCATGCACATAGGCAAACTTTACTAAGTTCTGTTATATACATTACTAGTAGCTTAAAACTGAGTTTTGGTAAGCATAACCTCTGAGTTTTTGCGAATTCAGTCAGGATATCTTAAACACTAATTGTCCTTTTATTTGTGTTTTGTTCAATGCAAGCGTTGAAGCGTTTGTAATGGATAGTATTTGCTTCTGGTGAGAATAAATGAAAACACAATAAAATACCTCCGAATGTTTTTACGGGAAAGCTATACTCAACTATCATTTGGACAATGGGTGATGAGAATTTTACACAGATTCTTATCAAATGTGTATGTGCAGATCCCAAAATGGAAATAAAGAAGGAAAAAAAAAAAACCTCAAGTGCAATGCCAACAAAAGTTTATCCAATTTTGCACTCATGACATCTAAGATGAGAAAAATGAAAACAGAAAGCTTTTAAATACAGTTTTCTAAAAATACCTAAGAATATGAGATTTATGTCTATATCAAACCTAAACCATAGGAAAAGACATGAAGGAAAATATTGGCACGTTCCTGGAATATGTGGCAACGTGACATCAACTGGGAATCGATTATGTGGAGGAGAGTGATAGAAAGCACGAAACCCCATTCTGTCAATATTTCTGAGTTTTTTTTTTTTTTTTTTTTTTACAGATTTTATACACTTCCCTGATTCTAGCAACACATTTTAGCTTGTCATTCTAATACAGTTGGTGAAATTGAACAATAACATTGAGTGGAAATGTTGAAAGAGATAATCAAATGGATAATGTAATATAAAAATGGAGGTGAAAAATGTCATTTCAAAGGAAGAGATTGTCATAATCTTATGGCCAATATGCTGCAGCATGAGAAACACTATGGAGATAGAAATGTATGACACGGGAGTTAGCATTCTGGATAGTGAGGTGAAAGGCAATTTATAAAGTATTGTTTACATGTGGCAAGATATTATTGTAAAGTTAAACCAAATTATCACTTATTATACATAATGTAATAACATAAGTATCTCCATCTTGAACTCTCCTCTGAGGAAAGATAACCAGCTATTTGAAATACCAGAACAATATCATTATTGGTTCCCATCAGAATGTGGTCAGTAGTATGGAGAGAGAAGAAAAGAAGCGTTTAAAGAGAATGAGAATTGAATGCTGACCGCTCACTCCTGGGTTCTGCAGTGCACTGTTACCTTGTTGAGGCAGAGATAACAGTTAACTTCTCTGCATATACTCAGTACTCCATGCTGCATCCAGACTAAAAGAGGTATCTGAAGATGTGGAATGAGTGAATGAAGCATTGAAGTGTGCTTTTGCAAAACTGAGAACATGGTAGACTGATCTTAGGAACTGTCTGGAAGATGAAAATCTTGTAACTTGGATTATTTCAAGTAGAAAGCACTCCCATGGTGCCAACACGCTTTGTGATCGTCACTGCTATGTTTGTGACCTCCACTCTGATTTTCAGAGACTTCTGGTCTGTGTTTATCTCCTTACAGTTTGTGTACTATGTCTTTTTCTTCCTCTGACTTCCCTTAACTAACTTCTCTCTGAGTCTGGCCATGAGGGTATAGCTTAGCGTGAATCCCTACCTATATGAAACCATACTGATCTGTTGAACATGCCTCCTTGAAACCCCAAAGACACCCATTGTTTTCACCTGTAATTGGCTGCTCTGCTTCGCTTACACTTATTCATTTACTATTTCATTCATCATCTGGTCTGTTTACTCTGCCATGATAAATGGTCCCTGTGGTAGCTTGGTTTAGCTATTAGGTTCATAGCAAAGAGTTCAGAAGTTCTTATAGGCTAGTGACCCTCAAAGGTGAATCTGAAAGTTATAAAGGCCTTAAAGGGAGGCTCAAGAGGAGGCTTCTTGTAGTCGCATGACCCTGCCTTTGACTGTCCTGCTATTCACACGCTCACATGGTGTGATGTGCTACCAGACTGACCTCACAGCACCAGGGCCAGTCCAGTGAACACAGTCCTAAAGGAAGAAGCCTTGGGCAGGAAGACAGACTGTGTCTCAGCTGTGCCACTGACCAGCGTGATCAGCTAGGGCAAACCATTCCCCATTTTTGGAAGTCACATGGAGCCTGGAATTGGATGGAATAATTTCAGGCATATTCTAATCTACCCCAATTGCATTGTTTGCCGGGTTTCACTGTGGGGCCAAAACGCTGCTAGTCCAGCAAAAGTGCAATCAAAACTGGGATCACTGTGGGAACAGAGAGTGCCAGGACTATCTCTGATACAGCGACGGGCAGACTATGTTGTGTCTGGACAAATGTCAGAAGCATTAGAGGCTCGGTGCCAACCCCCCACCTCCTGGCCCTTCCATTAGTTGGTTAGTTGTAATGCTGGGAGCCCTTCCTGGAAGCGGTGCGCTTCCCATGAGCACATGTTTGGGATGATCTGGAGTGGAGGCTGCTGCACTGGGACCCAGCGAGCAGGATCCAGATGCCTCCTGCCTTCCATTCAGCGTGATCCTGGGGCATCTGCGCCTCCGTAACCTCTATTTCCTTTGTGAAGACGCAACTTCTAACTTTCATCAGCTGTTTGCTGATAGAGAAGCCGATGGTTTGGCCTGGAGAACGCATCCATCATTTCTGGAGAATTTAAGCTGACAGGACTCCAGTTGGTCTGACATAATGGTGGGAGAGAAGAGCTCTGAGCTGACACCCTCACTGACCTGCAGGGAAGGCCAAGAGGAGGTCACAGGGCTTGAGTTTCAGAGCCTTTGAGGGACGGGACACCAGGACTCAAGTCCACACTGGAGTTGCCCGGCCTGCTGTGAACTCTGCTCCATGACAGGTCCATCAGGTGTCCTGGGATGGCCTTTCTCTCTTTTCTGTAAAGAACCAGGATGGAGGGCTCCTAGGACCATCCATCACTCCCAGAGGTCCTTGGAACCTTCTGTGATGATAGCCAGAATGACTTGCCATTCACACTCGCTTCCTTGAAATCATACCATTATCTTTTTCACTTTAAATTTTCAGCTGAAAGAGAATGAGCATCGCTGAGGTGGTGATTTTGTTCATTCTCATCAGGGTGGTCCAACAGGCTCTGCTGGTTCCACTCGGAGGCATGGGGAGTCTGCCTGGTCAGTGGAGAAGGTTCTGCTGGGAGCTGACACACTCCTTTAACTTTTACAAATTGTTCTCCTTATTGGCCCATCAGAAATGATACTTATTGAATTTTCTCCAGGTAGTCTCTCTACCTGTGACATCTTTCCTGATGGACCAGGAGATTTACTCCAGATTTACTGTAAGTGGAGACAGGCATGGCAGCCAGTCCAAATTCGCCAGTGGGACCCCCCAGTGGGACCCCCCATGCTCCCTTTCTGCATTGAGCCAGCATCTCCCAGGGCCCAGCCCCTTACCCTATGGACTGAGGCACACCAGGCTTCCCTGGCCTTCACCATCTCCTGGGGCTTGCTCAAACTCATGTCCATTGAGTTGGTGATTCTGACTCGAGATCCAACCATCTCATCCTCTGCCTCCCCCTTCTCCTTCTGCCCTCAATCTTTCTCAGCATCAGGGTCTCTCCCCATGAGTTAGCTTTTCACATCAAGTGGCCAAAATACTAAAGCTCCCAGAAGGTATAATGTTATGATATATATATTTTTTGTATTTAAGACAAAGTGGATTTAGAAAGTTTGTTGTCATATTTACTGGATTGCTTAAACTGATTATATAAAGTTGTAACAAAAAAACACACAGGAAGACAGTGTGTCTGCGAAATCTTTCTCAAGGACAGCGTGGTGTAGCATCCAGATGATGGTCTGGCAGCCGCCTCAGAGATACCCCAGGGGCAGGATAGGTGGGTATGTTTCCTTGTAGCGCTGACAGGGAAGGGAGGGCTGTCTCATTGGTTTACAGTGAGCTGACATCCAGCCCTGTGTGACTTGCAGTTCTCTCCTTGAGGGAAAGGCCCAGGCCCGTCGGGAGACCCACCACGTGCAGGCAAGGCGTGTGCTGTCTGCGTGTGCCTGTCACAGCCGTGTCCTTCACGTGTGTGTGTGCGCGCCTTGGGCTTCTCCCTCCAGAGAAGAAGGACTCACCAGGTACGAGGGAAACCGAGGCTCGGAGCAGCCCAGCACCTTCCCGGGTCCACAACTGGGACAGGCCGGGCTGTGGCTGGCTTCCCTGGACTGTTTCCTTCAAGGGGCGCTTCTCACATGTCATCACACACCGCTCCAGGTGAGGGGGTTCACACTACCCCGGGCCGCTCTGTCTCTGCAGAAGGATATTTTGAAAACACACACCCTTGTTCTGTCCACACTCCTTCCCAACAGGCTCGGGTTCTGGCTGGTGGCCACTGCCGTGGACCGTCCTGCCAGGCTGTGTCCCCAGCTGCTCCCAGGGTTGGACCTGGCTGAGGAACCAGACATCGTCTCCCATCCCAGCCGTCTGGTCGCTCGTACCTGGAGGGAGAGACCCAGGCCACAGGCCTCAGGGCCTGTCCCCTGAGCCCCTCAGAAGACACAGCTGGGACCACCCTTCCCGCCTGGAGCCCGAGCCAGCCAGACCCACGGTCAGCCTGGCGCCCACCCTCCGGAGTCTGCCCCTCGAGTCCCTGCAGCTGGGCCCCAGCAGGGCATCATCTTTCGGGCAAACTCTGAAAACGCTCAAGCTGAATAAAACTGTCGTCGTTCACGGTTCCCTCTCTTCTTTCTCTGCCATCTGGAGCCTCAACCTGTCCGGCTTGCGAGCCCAGATCTGCGTCCTGTCGGCTCCTGTCACTCGTCTGCTGAGCCTTCTCATGGGTGGTTCTCCCCCGAGAAGGGATTTGCTGGCTATTTCGGTCCCCTCCCCTGCACGCCGGCGCCCTGAGAAGCTCCTCGCTGCAGCCTGGCTTCCCGGGCACCTCTGCACCTCCCCACTTCTCCATCTGCTCGGAGGATATTCCTGCCTCTCTGCACCGAGGCAGGGCCAGGCGGGGCCCGTGGGTGCCAGCAGCTGCCTTCTCTGGGCATCACCGCTGACACCCTGCCCATCCCAGGGGCCAGGGAGCCATCTGAACTGGGGCTTTCCTACATTTAAACTATGTTTCTGGAGGAACAACTGAAAATAGATTAGGATCCAACCTTAACACATGTTTTTAAAATAGCAAAAGGAAAACGAGTGGACAAAGGTAAAAAACACACAGTAAAATGCTAAAGGGTTAAGGTTTTGAGCTATAGAAATGTTGGCAGGGTACACAAATCATTGTGCCCTTGTGCAGAGAGAGACAAGTGTGCGGGTCAAATCGTGTCCCCCAGAAAGAGTCACTGAAGTCCTAACCGCCAAGACCTCAAAATGAGATCTTGGAAACAGGGTCATTGATATAGATTTAATTGGTTGAGTTAAAATGAGGCCATCAAGTAGGTGGGCCCTTAATCCAATATGATGTGTCCTTATAAGAGGAGGGGAGATTTGGACTCAAGCACAGAGAGGAGACCATGTGAAGACATGGGGAACAAACTGGAAAGTTGAGATGGACATGTACACACCTATATATATAAAATGGATAACCAACAAGGACCTACTGTATAACAGAGGGAACTCTACTCAATACTCTGTAATGGCCTATCTGGGAAAAGAATTTAAAAGAGAGTGGATCTACGTATATGTGTAACTGATTCACTTTGCTCTATTGCAGAAACTAATGCAACATTGTCAACCACCTATTCCCCAATAAAAATTAAAAAAAAGAAAAAAGAAAGGACACAGGCAGAAGGTGGATTTGTACCGATAGAGACTGAGATGCACATGATGTATCACAGCTCAGGGAAGCCTAGAGTTGCCAGTGCTGGTAGAGACAAGAGGAGTCCTTTGCAGGCCTCTGTGAGAGACCTCAGATATGCAGATGACACCACCCTTATGGCAGAAAGTGAAGAAGAAATAAAGAACCTCTTGATGAAAGTGAAAGAGGAGAGTGAAAAAGTTGGCTTAAAGCTCAACATTTAGGAAACAAAGATCATGGCATCCAGATAACTTCATGGCAAACAGATGGAGAAACAATGGAAACAGTGGCAGACTTTATTTTTTGGGGCTCCAAAATCACTGCAGATGGTGATGGCAGCCATAAAATTAAAAGACACTCCTTGGAAGAAAAGTTATGACCAACCTAGACAGCATATTAAAAAGCAGAGACATTACTTTGCCAACAAAGGTCTCTCTAGTCAAGGATATGGTTTTTCCAGTGGTCGTGTATGGATGTGAGAATTGGACTGTAAAGAAAGCTGAGCACCAAAGAATTGATGCTTTCGAACTGTGGTGGAGAAGACTCTTGAAAGTCCCTTGAACTGCAAGGAGATCCAACCAGTCCATCCTAAAGAAAATCAACCCTGAATATTCATTGGAAGGACCGATGCTGAAACTGAAGCTCCAATGTTTTGGCCACCTGATGTGAAGAGCTGACTCATTGGAAAAGATCCTGATGCTGGGAAAGATTGTGGGCAGGAAGAGAAGGGGGCGATAGAGGATGGGATGGTTGGATGGCACCACCCACTCAATGGACATGAGTTTGCACAACCTCCTGGAGATAGTGAAAAACAGGGAAGCCCGGCATGCAGCCGTCCATAGGGTCGCAAAGAGTCAGACATGACTTAGTGACTGAGCAACAGCAACAGGCAGAGATACCAGCAAGCTTGTTCTCTATGTGCACACACACCAAAGAAAGACCCTGTGAGCAGAGTGAAATGACAGCATCTACTCACTCAGAAGAGATCTTCTCATCTGAACCCAGCCAGGTTGGCCCCCTGAGCTTGGACTTTCAGCCTCCGGAACTGCAAGAAATACATTTCTGTTGTTTGGGCCACCCAAGCTATGTCATTTTGTTATGCCAGGCAGAGCTGACTAAGACAGTCGTCATTCTCTTGAAACCAGATGTCACCCTGTGCACGTCTGCACATTGCTCCTGAGAGCCCCTGCAGCACTCGCTCTGAACAGAACAGAAGCTTGATCAGGGGTCATGTTCACAGAAGCCCCCGAGTACCTGCTCTCTGCCAGCCACTGGGTTAGGTGCCAAGGACCCTGAGATGAGCCCACAAACCAGAGTCCCTGCCTCATACTAAGAGCTAGACAATGATCTATACTGAATGCCAGGTGTCGTCCACCATGTGTGCTGGGAAAGGCCCAGAGCACAGGAGCTCCTTACTCAGTCTGCTTTATTGAAGGAGAAATAATTGAGAATACCCAGTCTTTTAAAAATGGTTTAGGGGTATACGAGAGTTTCAACCAACAGAAAGTTCAAGAACAGAGTCTCTAAGATCACCCTTAATTCTGACACCAACTCCAAGGTTGGGGGGAATTCCCAAAACTACCTTCAGTTTCAATGATTCCCTAGAAGGAATCAGAACTCACTAATAGATGTTATCCTCATATAGTTTATGGAAGGGAAGGGATGCAGCGTATAATCAGTGAAGGGAAAAGATGCACAGGGCAGAGTCTCAGAGGGTTTCAAGGTAAAGCTTCCATTCCCCTCTCCCCATGGACGCAGAATGTGTTACGCCCTGATACGGATGCATGACAAGACACAGGAAATACTGTCAACAAGGTAAGCTACCTAAGCCCCACGTTCAGAACTGTCACTGGCGCTTAAGTAACCATAACTGATTGATCGCCCATATATTTAATCTCAGCTTCCAGATCCAGAGTTACTCTGTGGTCCAAAACTCCACCTACATCTCATGGTCATCTTCATGTGTGGCTAGTTTCCATCCTAAGGTGTAGCTGGCCTACCCTCAGGCCAGACTCTTCCCTAATCAATGATGGTCTTGTTAAACATGACAGATTACCTTCTAGAAGCCAAAGGCAAAGGCTACACCTATCTTTGTGTGTGTATTAGCCCTTCAGTTGTATCTGACTCTTTGCAACCCAATGGACTGTAGCCCACCAGGCTCCTCTTTCCATGTTCTCCAGGCAAGAATAATGGAGTGGGTTGGTGTTTCCTTCTCCAGGTGATCTTCCCGACCCAGGGATCGGACTCGGGTCTCCTGCACCTATCTTTGGGCAAGACCAAATTCTTCACTCCAAGAGAACATCGTAAAAGCCCATAGTTATAGTGTCCAGGGAAAATTTGACATAGGCTGAAGAATACAAGGTGGTGGAAATAATCATATATTCAGTACCAGACAGACCAAGATTTGAGGTGGAGGTTAGCCCATTGCCAACTGAAAATTCTAGACCGGCCACTTCATTTCTCTGAACCTCAGTTTCTCATCTACAAACCGGAGAAAATGTTTCTATATCAAATTGTGGGATTCGCTTAGAAGCTGATTTTTAAGCGTCTACCATAGTCCCTGGCACCAAACAGGTGGCTAAATAAACAACCTTTCCCCCCCATTTCTTTCTCTCTCTCCCCACCTTACTCCTCCCTGACAAGAAGGGGCTGCTGAGTAGGCAGACACCTCTTCTCGATCTAGCAGCTGCTCCTGCCTCCAGCAGGATGGTTCCAACAGGAGAGAGCATTTTTTTTTTTTAAACATACACTTTAAAAAAATCCACTCTCCCGTGCTATGTTAGTGATTTCAACAGCTGTGAGTCAAAAGAAACTATCCCAGGGTGTGATTTCCATGGCAACTGCCATGGTTACAGAGGAGAAAGGAAAGGAACGGGGGAGACTGGCTTGCTGTCCACTGTCCTCCTGTGACGTCCACCCAGGGTCCCTCCTCACTCCCTCCAGAAAGATGACCTGCTTGCCACTTTTACTGAAATCACCTTTGAGTGACGTTGCTGGGCCACTTGGAGGAAGACTCAGAAGGCTCTGGTTTTCCCTGCCTGTTCTCTCAATTTAGAAAACCAACAATGAGATGAATCACTTCAAGTGGTGATGGCTTTATCACAGAATCACAGGATCTGGATGACCAGCTACCAAGAATGTGGAAGGGCATGAGGAGTGGGCCTGTGGGAGAGGCCTAGGATGGGGAGCTCGAGGGGGTGGTCTTGATGAGTTGGAAATATGACTCAAGTATGTTTTAAGGCTCATCCCACCCCAGTCAAGAATAATCATTTTTAGGCCAGCACCTACGCTAGTAGTAGGATAAATCCAATAGACAAGATGAAGAAGCAACCGCTACTTCCCAGAGGTCAGGTACTGATGCAGTAGGCACAAAATGTGACTATGTACCTGTCTGAGATATTTAGTAAAGAAAAAAAAAATGGATGTAGAAATGTTTTAAGTCTAGAAAGGAAGTCAGGACGTTATGCAACTCGGAAGAACATGGGAACTGAACAACCGTCGTGAAAGCTTCTACTGTGCTTGGAAAGGCTCAGCATCAGCACCACAAAGATTCAGAAAATTGACGTTACCCCCGAAGACGTCCACGAACTGGCCTCTGCTTACTCTTCTTTATTTATTTATGTGCTTGTTTTTGGCTGTGCTGGGCCTTCAATGCTACCCACATGGACTTTCTCTCGTTGCATAGAGCAGGGCCTCCTCTTTAACTGTGATGCATGGGCTTCTCATGGTGGTGGTTTCTCTTGTGGGTCACAGGCTCTAGGGCACAGGCTCAGGAGTTGTGGCCCGCAGGTTTAGTTACCCCCCCGGCATATGGAATCTTCCAGGATCAGGGATCAGATTCGTGTTCCCTGCGCTGGCAGGTGAATTCTTAACCACTGGACCACCTGCTCACTCTTTTTTAGGGCTGCATGCTTTCTCACCTCTTTGCTTCTGCATGTAACTTTTTCCCTCTTTTTTTTTTTTCATTTTATCTGAAATGAAATGGCGACAAGCAATACCACCACCTTCTCTCACTTCTCATGTCTTCTGAAGTGCTGGCTTAAGCATCTCTTACTTGCAAGACATTCTTCATTCCTCTAGGTAGCCTTGGACCCCTGTCCCTACCCGGATATTCTCAACCTATTCTCCTCAACCTCTGCATAACCAGCTGCCACTGTTGGCATCTCCAGTGTCACCTCCTCCCTGAGGTCCCACGGTTTTCCCAGGAGGCACTCTTGTCACACTTGATCTGACTACTTAATACGATCTCCCATGTGGATTCATTTATGTGTGTCTTAGTCACTCTTGCAACACAAAGAGTTGTGTCCGACTCTTTGCAACCCTATGGACTGTAGCCCACAGGCTTCTCTGTCCATGGGATTCTCCAGGTAAGAATATTGGAGTGGGTTGCTATGCCCTCCTCCAGGGGATCTTCCCAACCCAGGGACTGAAAATGGGTCTTCCACATTACAGGCAGATTCTTTACCATCTGAGCCACCAGGGAAGCCCAGATTGGTTTATACAGAGGCCCTAACTCCATTGACAGCCTATTATTCTTGAGAATGAATATAGATACTTGACTTACTGTTGTATGTCCTTAATGTCTGGCACCTGATAAGAAAATAATTATTTGTTCAAAGATAGAGCAATCTTGGAGGAATATATGTGGAATAAATATTAGTTGGATGAGTAATACAATTTTATCAAAGGATAAACATTTTGCAGTTGTTTATATAGAGGATATTTTATATTCATTGTACTTGCATAAGACAAATTTCCTATGGATGCCTTAACAGAAAACCTCAGGCTGAGTGGCTTCAAACATCAGAGATTCAATCTCTCACAGTCCTGGAGGCCGTAAGTCTGAAAGTAGTCCCAGCTACTTGGCGGGCTGAGGCTGGAGGATCGCTTAGTATCACTAAGTGTGCTATGCCAATCGGGTGTCCGCACTAATTTCAGCATCAGTGTGGTGACTTGCTGGGTACTGGGGGCCACCTGGTTGCCTAAGGAAGGGTGAACCTGCCCATATTGGAAACTGAGCAGGCCAAAACTCCCGTGCTGATCAGTAGTGGGATCGTGCCTGGGAATAGCCACTGCACTCCAGCCTGGGCAACATATAAAGTGTTTATAAGAGCATGCTCTCTCAGTTCAGTTCAGTTCAGTCACTCAGTCGTGTCCAACTCTTTGCAACCCCACGGACTGCAGCACGCCAGGTCTCCCTTTCCATGACCAACTCCCAGAGTTTACTCAAACTCATGTCCATGGAGTCCGTGATGCCATCCAAACACCTCCTCCTCTGTCGTCCCCTTCTCTGTCTTCTTCTAACTGGTCAGGCACTAATCCCATCAAGGGGGCCCCAACTTTATGATCTCTAATCCTAACTACCTCTCAAAGCTCCCACCTCCACATCCATCACCATGGAGGCTTGGGCTTCAACATAGGAACTTGGTGGGGAAGAGGGGGGATATAGAATTCCATGTGCAGCAATGATTGAATCTGAGGTGACCTGGAAAGCTTTGTGCAGAAGTAGGACTGGGAGTGAGAGGGAGGTGGAGTGGGGCACCGAGGTCAGGGCCAATCTGCTAAAGGCTTGTGTGTGTCACCGCATCCCTTCCACCTCGCATAACTGCTTAGCTAGATGGTGTGCAGAAACTGGATCTGAAGTCACAGGCAAGGCCAGTGGGATGCTCTCCAGGACCGAACACCACTAGGCTGGCACTCTCACACCTGAGCCCGGGTCAGCCCTTTCTGGAGACAAATGTTCTGGGCTGGGCCCAGCCCTACAGTGTCTGATTGGGTAGGTCTGGAGAAGGGCCCTGAGCCTGTGTCTCTTTTTTTTATTTTTTAAATTAAAGTATAGTTGATTTACAATGTTTCTGGTGTTCAGCAAAATGATTTAGCTATATACACACACACATGCACACACACACACACACACACACATATATATATCATTTTTCATATTCTTTTCCATTATAGGTTATGCCAAGATACTGAATATAGTTCCCTGTGCTCCCCTTGAGTCTGCACTTCTGACAGGTTCTGGGTGATGTTGGTGTGGCTGGTCTAGGGCCACGTGGTAAGAACCACTGTGCTGGGTAAGACCCCCAAGACCCTGCAGTTCTGCATGGTTGGTATTTCCCCAGGAGGCACCAAAGTCTGACTGTCCTGAGCACATGATACCAGTGTGGATGGGCAGCCTTGCAGCTCCATGTCACACCCAATATCTCAAGCCCTGGGAAAGCAGGTCGAAGTACATCTGGCATTTTGAAGTCCTTTAGCTGAATGATGTACATGCCTTTTGATCATTGCTAACATGTGGTAAGTAGTTTGGTGATGAGAAGCTCCCAGCATACAGAAGTGCAGTGGCAGTGGGAAAGTCCTGGCTTTTCTACTATTAAGAAGTAAAAAGCGAAACATGGCCATGGCCATTTCTTATTGATACAGATAGATAGGGAACTAGATAATATTTATTGATCAATAAAATACATCAATATATAGAAATGTATATTGCATATAGGGCTTCCCCGGTGGCTCAGCTGGTAAAGAATCTGCCTGCAATGCGGAGACCAGGGTTCGATCCCTGGGTTGGGAAGATCCCCTGAAGAAGGGAACAGCTACCCACTGTAGTATTCTGGCCTGGAGAACTCCATGGACTGTATAGTCCTTGGGATCTCAAAGAGTTGGATACGATGGAGAGACTTTCACTTTCACTTCACTTTCTTATTGCATATATATAGGTATTGGTATACACATGTATCAATATGAGAGAGAGAGAGAAGAAGAGAAAGAATATGCAAATGTTCCATAGTAGCCAAGCATAAAACAAAAAGGTCCAACCAAGGCAGCCTCAGGATTTAGGACCATAAGAAACAGTGAAGCTACCATGGGGGCATGTGGCAGAACAGGTGCAGTGATCCCAGAGTTAAAGCCGGAGCTCGGCAAGACGCCTCAGATGGCAGGGAGGCAGAGACAAAGATGAAACACAGGGCAACATGATTAAATGATGGCCGAGCACTGGGCTGGCTGAAGCACTATGTGAAGACCTAGGCTCTCCCCTGCACGTGTTTTATTGGTGAAAAATTCCCCGAGGAAAGTGATTTAGGACACAGCATCCATCATGCCAGGTGCTCAGAAAGGTTCGCTTGTACAGACTTGGAGGTAATTTCATTACAGTCCTTTGGTGTCTTTCGAAAGCTTGGTGATTGTTTTCAAGAACTTCTCATGCATTCAATCAATAAGTATTTCCTGAATGCCTTCTATGTTACAGTTACCGCAAAGGAAGTGGATTAAAAAATGCCATGGTGTCTCCATCACAGGGCCTACTGTGGAATAGGTAAACAGAAGTTAATCAAGAATCCCCCATCTAGGTGAACCGGCCACCTGGCTGTGGAGGACGGCCATGTGAGACAACAACAAGGTGTAATAGAGAAATCTCACCTGAGCAGGAAGTTGGAGAGAAGGTTAGTGAAATATGCCATGTGCCCTGAGACCACAGCAGTGACTAGGATGTAACTCGTGCAGAAGCAGTATTTTGTTTTCACACTTGGAGCAGGAAGTCCCATTTTATCCTCCCAGTGACCCTGGAAGGTGAATGGTGTTATCACTGATTTAGAGGAGGAAGCCGAGGATAAGGGTCACAAACCAGGAAGTAGCAAATTGGACTCGTACCCTGGTCTTTGGTGAGTCCTGACCTCTGTCTTGACGACCTCATCACTATTTTGTTTGAGAGTAGTGACTCGGGGTGACAGGTGTCCAAACTGGAAGAGATCTTAAAAGAAGAGATCATTTAAGTGTCTCATGTTTTGTCTGGAAATGAAAGAACTGAGATCAGAGGAGAAGAGACTTGCATCACAGATGGAGTCTGGGGCAGACACAGGGTGATTTCCTGTTTCCACACTGGTGTCTTCTGTGGTCCGGCCCATCCCCTCAAGACCCCCCTGCACTCATCCCAGGCTGCACTGTTCCCCACCTGCAGCCATCCCCACACAGAGGCAGAGGTAACTTTCAAACTTCCACAAGTCTGGGTTTCGCCTAGAGAACTAGATCTAAGGTCACTGGGCTCTATTCCCAGAGTTTCTGATTGAGCAGGTCTGGGTGGGGCTGAGAATTTGCATGCCTAAAAAATTCCCAGGTGATGCTGGCCCTGCTGGTCCCAGGACCACACTCGGAGAACTAGTCACTGAGCCAGAACACAGAAAATGCCTGTGATGAAAGTGATTCCCGTTTTGAAACGGACAGACCCAGAAATGCCTTGAATACTCTCCTTAGGTAACTTGCTTATCAAAGCTCCCTGCTCCTTCTCACCATCCTCTCTCACCCTGGAATGGCAAATCCTTTCCTGTATCCAAATCCCATCCACCCTTTAATATCCAATTCGAATGGTACTTTCTGCTGGAAGCATCCATCATACTTCTCCCAGCTGGAATCTGAGGTACACTGAACTTGGGAGGCCTCTTGTCAGTCTCAGCATCAATTTCCCCACAGTCTTCCTATTACAGTTATTGGCTCACAGAAATGACGCCTGATCTATTTCTGTGTCTTACATAGTGACCTCCACCCTCCTAGCACAAACTAACTCTTCTGTAGACATGTATTCAACGGCGATGTTAAACCTTGAAGAGCATTTAACCACACATTTTCATGTTTCATATTCCTTAAAGGCTTATGCAGTTTGAGCAGTAATATTGCCCCTTTATTTTTAGAACAGTCAAAAGAGGACACACATACAGAGGTTGCAAATGTCACAGAGAAGAATCGTAACTGCGCCATCCTGGGTCCTGGCAAAAAAATAATTGATGCATTCTGGGACCCTCCTGGTGGTCCAGTGGTTAAGACTCCGTTCTTCCAATGCAGCCAACAACAACAACAACAAAAACAAAACAAAAGATAATTGGTGCATTCCAATGGAATGTCAAGGAGCGTTTAAGAAGGTGATGCTTTACAATGATGTGGGCAGTGTTTATAGAAAATAAGGAGGAAACAGGTCCTGAGATGGGAAGCTGTACCACCCTGGAGAAGACAGTAAACCCTAGAGAAGGCGCCATGTGGAAAGATCCTCTTGAGAAGAACTCTGGGTCTTGGTAGAAGGAGTTACCCCGCTGCAGAAGCCTGCCAGGAAGGGAGGTGGAATCCCCCGACCTCACCATCCACCCCCCCATCCTCATCTCTCGCCCCCCCACCTCCCAGTTGTCAAACTCAGTGGAAGGCAGAAGATGAGGGCCTCAGCCTCAAGTTCACAGGCATCAGTCTCTGCATAGCGCAGAGTGGAGAGAATGAGGGGCGGGTTTGAAAAGGCTGAAGGAAGACATCCCAGGCATTGATTCCAGCCTGCAGGTTTTTTTTTTTTTTTTAATTTTGCGTTTTCTCCTCAACCCTGCAGCTTCTACAGACTCATCAATCTTCCTGTTAAAAATGTCTACTCCGTGGAATGTAGATGGTTTATTGATAAAGACAGGGCAGTTTAATTAAATTTTAGATGGAATTGCTTCAGAAAAAGGCTCATTTTGGAATTGCACTTTCAAACAAACTTTCTGCTTTATGAGCGCTAGTTTCTTAAAAAAAAAAAGTCAACAAACCATAACACCAAAAGCATTGTTTCATGCTATCTTATTACAAACTGCCTCCCTGAGCAGATTGCACGTTTATACTCTGTGGTAGAACTTAACATACACTGGGATGATGGTAAAAAAAAATGAAATGAATTTTCAACAAATAATCAAGGATGCAGTTTCGAAAGACTGGTGGAATTCTTAGTACAATAATCTTTTTTTTTTCTAAGTCATGTATATTTTATGAGTCTGAAACAACTGATTCCAATAAGTCTTTGGGCTATGGTAGCAGAGTAGGAACACAAACTAACATAGCATAGCATAATATATGAAGCAATCATTCAAACGTAGCTTGCAGTACACACGTCAATAAACTTCTGCTGTATTGAAGTCAATGAAGTATAGGAGATATTCAAGCAGAAGATGTTTATTCAATGCATTGTAAAAAAAATCCATTTTTCTTCGCCTTGCCAAATGTGCCTGAGAGTTATTACTAATTTATCATGAAAAAGCAACTGCTGGTGTGGTATAAGCAAGGAAAACTGGGTAATTTCTCATCTTGTTTTGGACTTGAACGAGATGCCAAGTTGCTGTTCGGTGGCTAAGTCCTGTCCGACTCTTTGCGACCCCACGGACTGCAGCATGCCAGCCTCCTCTGTCCTCCATTGTCTCCCGCAGTTTGCTCAAATTCATGTCCCTTGAGTGGGTGATGCTGTCTAACCATCTCATCCTCTTAAAATGATTGTGGTCCATGGGTGAGATCGTGCCTGCTTGACTCAGTAGATGTTCAGACAGTGCTGAGGATGCTCATGTGAGTGTCAGAAGACTTGGGTTCCACCTGCAGCTCTTTCAGGAGCCACTCTGAGCCTCAGGGGTAAAGGCAGAGGACTGAAATGGAAACTTGAGCGTCCCTTCCAGAGATGGAGTCTGTGATTCTCAGGTGCAGCGGCAAACATGGCTGCACGCTGTGTGATGTTCCAGTCTCTCCTCCGGGCCTGCAGCTTTCTCCTAAGGGAGAAAGCTTGCTCCTGGCAGGATGTGACTGACAGCAATGCTTTCTGCCTGCCTCTTTGCAGCTCAGATGATGAAGGCCTTCTGCGGAGAAGGCTGACTTGTGAAGCCAGACACCGTAGCTCTGGAGCAATTTCAAGATGGTGAACTCTGAGCGATGGTGGTTGTGCTTGTTTCCTGCGAACCACTGCAGATTTTGTAATCTGCATTGCTTTTCTCCCAGGTTCTGTGCATCAGCAATCCAGAGAGAGCTTAGCTGGGCCCTCTGCTCCAGGTCTCCTAGGGCTGTATCCAGAATGCGGGCCAGGCTGCCTTCTCATTAGTGAACTTGCTCTGAATTCATTTCCTGGAGGCTCACGGTTGCCTCTGCAAGGCCCGCTGGAGGGTCTCTCTTTAGGAAGTGGTCACCACCTGATCAAGCCAGGCCCACCTAGTATTATCTCAAACTTGCTCAAGGTCCCTCCTGATTTGGGACTTTAATCACACTTGCAAAACCCCTTCCCCTTTGTCCTACCATAGACCCTAATCACAAGAGTAATGTGACTCCATAACCAGAGACCCTCTCTCCTCAAGGATAGGAGGTCAAACAGGGAAGAAAAGATCCCAGAAGGCTAAGACCCTGGAAACCCATACTCTAGAACCCCAATAAAGACTTTCTATATGCCATTTTCTTTAAGACCGAGAGCTTTAAGTCTACTTCCTTGAAAAAAGTGTTCATAATGAGTGTTCCCATCCTCTGAAATCTCCTGGCAGGGTTTCTTGGCTTCCCACTACACTCTGCGCCTTGCTGATAGTTTATCATTTCTCTGCTTGGTTTCCTCCAAGTAGTCTGCACATTACTTAAGAGCAGAGACTAGGATTTTTGAATCTTGGTATTTAGCCTGTCAACTTCTACATTGCAGATACTCAGTAATTAATGACTGATTGCTAGTATTAAAAATACTTGATGTGTATACAGTTCTTCAGAGTTTATAAATTACTTTCACAGGCTTTATTTCCCCTGATAGCTCTGTGAGTGCATACAGCAGAAATTAATGTATTATTTTCAAAGTAACTTATTGAAAGATGGAGTCGTAGCCAAAAAACAATGTCCTTGAATTGGCCATGTTGTCAATCAAGTAACATACAAGAGAATAAATGCAGAAGATAACTTTTGTCTACATCATACCTGTCCTGGCTTATATATATGTATTTTTACCATTAATAAGACTTTCTGATTAATTCATTTTATTAATGTTGCACAGTATCAACACTTCTGTATTTAAGGAAATGGCTTTGGGGAAGGGATGCGTAAATGGACGCAGTGAGGAAATTCCTCTCAAATTGTATGACTCCAAACCCTAGGAATCAGCATAGACTAGATTGGTCTCACTTATAAATGTGCTTCCTCAGCTTTATTATCCCCATCGACATATTTTAAAGTGAAAATATTCAAATAGCATACAATTGCTTAATGTGGCAGAACAAATGTCATGAGACAAAATAAATGTAAACTTACAGGTTTCATGGAAAAGATAAGTGAAATAAAGCACAGCTAGAGCAAATGATTCACGTAAGAAGATCATGAACCATGAGATGCTACATCTACTGGTCCACTTACACTCTTCTTGTCTGACTTCCTGTTCAGCCACTCAGAAGGGGAAGCCATCAGATCCTCCTAGTGATCGCCCTTGAGAATATGTTATGTTTGGAAGGCAGTCTACATCCCAGGAGAAAGGCACATTGTCCTTTCCCTTTAAGAGATGCTATTAAGTCCAGGCCATGTGCTCACAGTTTCAAATGTCTCATATTTTCCCCTTCCAATGGTGCTGACTGTCTGAATTAGTCATGAAGTGCATGTACAGTGACCTGCCCAGAGGCAAGATACTAGCTCAGTGAGTCTGTAGTTTAAAAAGCAAGTGCACCCTTCACTGTGGAAATGTCTCACTGTACTTAAAGATTAAGCTTGACCTCAAACGTCGTATCTGGGGAAAGGGAAGGATACTCCACATAGAACCTCTGAGTTGATCTCTGGGGGAGCATTCTGTGTAGCAGGAGTCACTAACTTGCAGGATTTCTGAGCTGGAAGCCCCACTCTGGCCATCAACTAGTTGTGTGACTTAGCATATCACTTACTTTTTCCTTAACTCTAAAATGTTTTGATTAGGCAAAATCCAAGATTCTTTTGGAGGAGGGCATGGCTACCCACTCCAGTATTCTTGCCTGAAGAATTCCATGGGCAGAGGAGTCTAGTGGGCTATAGTACATGGCGTCAGACTCAGCTGAGCATGGGCACAGACACACATGTCCACACACACACACACACACACACACAAGGGCTCTTTTTGTCTTTGAATTACTTGTAAATATACATATGAAGATATTGGCCATTTTATCACAAATTTTCATTTTACACATTTTCAACCCTGTATGTCTCTCTCATCGTTTTTATGTATCAAGTATGGATGGTAGAATTGCTTGCCTCCAGAACACTGGGGATGGTCAAGCAAAGCATCCAAAGTGATTGAACTCAAATTCATTTCTTTTAACTAACCTTTAATGCATAGATAAAGTGTGCTGCCATTGAGCTGGATATTCCGGTAAAAGAACTTAAGGAAATGTCAAGGATAAATATACACAAAGCTCATATGGAAAATCACTTTGCGTTATCTGATGTTATGTGGGAAAAAGTGTTAGTGATGGACGGTCAAATAGGAAGCTATAGAAGTTTATTGATGTTGTCACGTCGCATCTCATTTCCCTGGAAGGTCTCTCCTTCAAAGGGCACATTCCCTCCAGCAAACACGCTCCAGGCTCAGGGAGAATCTTGCGATGACCCATAGATAGTATAACTTACAGCTAGTCTATGCCTAGTAGACAAGTGAGTCTTTGTGACCAAATTGTTTGGCTCCAAAAACCAGGGACAAATGTTTTCTTTGAACTACATCATGGATTGTGTCAAACCGCTATTTAAGAAATTAAACTGGCCTCCAATAAAACATTAATCATGTGACATGATTTAATTTACCAGGACAACCTGAGAAGCATAAAGAATTTCTTGCGATCTCAGAGTCACAAGGATCGCCTCCTGTGTGGCTGAGCCAGTCTGTCAGCTGAGAATGGGAAAAGCTACAAGGTGAGACAGACCATATGTCGCACGCTCTTACAGATGGAAGCTAGGAAACCCAAGTTCCAGTTTCACCAGAGGGTGGACAGGAGCAGGGCTAAAACTCAGAGAAAATGCTTAAGATGGGGACAGACTGAATCACACAATGCATTCTGTGCCACAGTGTGTTGGATCCGTGTGACCACTGTTCTCGGAAGACAAGCGCCTGTGGCTTGCCACCTCCACTGTGGACCGTATGGTGTGTGTTCGCTTCAGACTACAGTCGACCAAACTCATACAGTCAACAATAAATCGTCTTCCCTTTTTCTGTAAGCTTTTCCTGAACTTGCTGCATGTGGGTTGCGAAATTGACTTCTGCTTCCTGGAAATTAACACAGAGAAGAAAAAAAAAAAAAAGAGCAATGATAAAATTCACAGATCCATAAGAACAAATAAAACAAAATGTTCTTTTATTTTTCTATTTCAGAGAAGCAAATCTCGATACACTCAAATTGTAAAGAAGGCATTGTGTAATAGAATGTTTAATATTTTCACAATGTTCTTCAGGTAAAGGCAGTGGTAAATGTCAAGGACCTGCCCTGCACAATATTCTTCTACTCTTTGTTTATTGTCTAAAGAATCTCTTCAGTTCAGTTCAGTCACTCAGTCGCGTCTGACTCTTTGCGACCCCATGAGTCGCAGCACGCCAGGCCTCCCTGTCCATCACAAACTCCCGGAGTTTACTCAAACTCATGCCCATCGAGTCGGTGATGTCATCCAGTCATCTCGTCCTCTGTCGTCCCCTTCTCCTCCTGCCCAGAAAGTTATGACCAACCTAGACAGCATATTGAAAAACAGAGACATTACTTGGCCAACAAAGGTCCGTCTCGTCAAGGCTATGGTTTTTTCAGTGGTCATGTATGGATGTGGGAGTTGGACTGTGAAGAAAGCTGAGCACCAAAAAATTAATGCTTTTGAACTGTGGTGTTGGAGAAGACTCTTGAGAGTCCCTTGGACTGCAAAGAGATCCAACCAGTCCATCCTAAAGGAGAGCAGTCCTGGGTGTTCATTGGAAGGACTGATGCTGAAGCTGAAACTCCAATACTTTGGCCACCTCATGCGAAGAGTTGACTCGTTGGAAAAGAATCTCTTAGGAGCACTAAAATGCTATGTGGGAGTCTGCATTTGCATGTAAAGCAGCACAGGGAACACTACACTACTTGGCTTATGGTTGTGACTTCCCTTTGAGATGATGAGTTGCTGAGGTCAAGAAGAATATCAAATTGTTTCATCATTAAATAGTCATGTTACATAACCAAGTTGTTAACCTGATTTACATGTAATGTACATGTAAAATTCTGGAGTGGTTATTTAATACATGGAGACTTCCCTGGAGGCTCAGTTGTAAAGAGACCGCCTACCAGTGTAGGAGACATAGGTTCAGTCCCTGTGTTGAAAAGATCCCCTGGAGAAGAAAATGGAAACCCATTCCAGTATGCTTGCTTGGAAAATCCCATGGTCAGAGGAGCCTGGTGGGCTACAGTTCACGGGGTCGCTAAAGAATTGGACATGGCTTAGAGACTAAACAACAACAAGTTTAATGTATGTGGATGCAGATACCCTCACACACACACACACATACTAGGATTATATACAGGGCACTGGACTTCCCTGGTGTCTCAGTGGTAAAGAATCTGCCTGTCAGTGCAGGAGACTCGGGTTCAATTCCTGGATTGGGGAGATCCCCTGGAGAAGGAAATGGCAACCCGCCCCAGTATTCTGGCCTGGAGAATCCCATGGACAGAGGAGCCTGGCGGGCTACAATACATGGGGTCACAAAGAGTCAGACACGACTGAGCCACTAATATACACACATATCGGGCACTGATACTGATGAATTGAAGCCCCCTTTCCCATGTCAGGCCACTGATCCCTGGGAGAGTCATGTTGTAACTGGTTCCCCCAGGGAGCATCTGCTCACACTTGCCCACACTGAAGCTCAGCTGCCACCTTCCACCCACTCCGCCAGCCTGAGCAATCTTTTTGCTGCCGTCTATGCCTGTCAGCTTGACGTCTTTCTGTTCAATAGCATTTTTAGCATTGTCTGCAAACTTGGAAATGACACGGCACACCCCCTCTTCCGGATTAATAAGTAAAAGAAGAAATAAGATTCATCCTGACAAGCATTCTGTAAAACATTCATTTAGCCTTAAACATTTTAAAAGGAACTAGTTTTCACTGTTCATGGTGGATTTTTTTTTTTCTTTTTTCCTTTTCAGCAATCTCTTGGTAATGGAGATTTGTGCAATTTTAGATTTGGGTGTTTGTGAAAAGACTTGCAAAGGAAAAATAAAATCACAAAGTGACAAAATATTGGGTTTGAAAATATCAAAGGAGACTTTTAGATGAACACAAGCCCCTGAAATAATTCTTAAATCCTCACCATAATGTCCCAAGTTTGGAACGGCAGTGGCACAGAAAGAGACAAAGAGACCGAGAGCGCAGCATTGAAATATATACATTACCATGTGGAAAATTAAATAGCCAGTGGAAATTTACTGCGTGATGCAAGGAGCTCAAATCTGGTGCTCTGCAATAGCCTAGAGGGGTGGGATGGGGTGGCAGGTGGGAGGGAGGCTCAAGAGGGCTGGGACATATGTATACCTGTGGCTGATTCATGTTGATGCATGGCAGAAACCAACACAGTACAGTAAAGCAATTATCCTCCAGTTAAACAAATGTAGTTAAAAAAAAGAGAGACAGACAGACAGATACAAATAGATGGAGAGACAGAAGGACACACAGAGAGAGAAAAAGACATAGAGACAGAGGGAGAGAGACAGAGATAGATGGAGACACAGAGACAGGGAAACAGAAAGGGTTAGAAAAAAAGACAGCCCAGCCCTGAGCTGAATGCACCACCTAGGGAAGGTCAGCTCCACACGTGGTCTGTGTGCTGGGGCTGGAGCAGAACCAAGTGGGCAGGGGCGGGCACCGCGGCCTCCCTGCATTCCTTTACATTCCGTCTCCTCTGTTCTAGTCCTTCCCAGGGCAGCATGCAGAATATGGGTACACACGTTCCCAAAGGCTCCCTGGGTGCCAGCTGGCCACAGCCAGGCATGACCGACCTGGCCTCCCTTCCCCAGGACTGTGACCAACCCTCCTGGAAGGAAACCCTGCAGACCAAGCATTTCCCCCCACATGAACCTTTATCATCTCCCTCATTCAGGGAACTGGGGTAGCTAGGACTCAATCAGTGCTTCAGCCTGGAGAGTGACTGGCTATACCCAGCGCACAGTCTGCAGTCAGCCCAGGGGGTCTGGGGCACAACGGGAGTCCAAGGAGATGCTCAGACACCCCTGTTGGTCAGGACGACTACACCTGTCAGGATGACTGTACCTGTCAGGACAGCCACATCTGTCAGGATGGCCACATCTGTCAGGACAGTTACATCTGTCAGAATGACTACACCTGTCAGGATGGCTACACCAGTCAGGACGGCTATACCTGTCAGGATGGCTACACCTGTCCGGACGGCTACACCTGTCAGGATGGCGACACCTATCAGGTTGGCTACACCTGTCAGGATGGCTACACCTGTCAGGATGGCTACACCTGTCAGGATGGCTACATCTTTCAGGACGGCTACACCTGTCAGGTTGGCTATGCCTGTCAGTATGGTTACGCCTGTCAGGACGGCTACACCTGTCAGGTTGGCTATGCCTGTCAGTATGGTTACGCCTGTCAGGTTGGCTACGCCTGTCAGTATGGTTACGCCTGTTAGGGTGGCTATGCCTGTCAGGATGACTACACCTGTCAGGATGACTACACCTGTCAGGATGACTACACTTTTCAGGTGACTACCCCTGCCAGGCTGGCTACTCCTATCCTACCAAGTCAAAGTACACGCATGTGGAAGCATGTTCCAAGAGTAGTCAGACATGAATGACAATAGTTTTTGCCATCGTAGTAACTGTTCTATTAACAATTATGTAAACTGCATCAAAGAGAGAAAGGAAAGCAGGGGTTCTGTTCCCCCCCACCCCATGGCCCACCCCACACCTCAGCGTCACATCTGTTCATCCCAGTACCGGCCCCACTCTGCTATGTGCATGACAGGATTTGTATTTTCCTCTGTTTCTCCCTTTCCTTTCCTCCCTCCTTGCATTCCGGATTATGAAATGGCTGCGGGTTTGCCCTTCCTCCTTCTGTTCACCCTGGTGGTGTGGAGTTGAGATGAAGAGCAGCACCACAAATACATCCCAACAGCCTCAAGCCTCCTCCTTTATTATAAGAAGGAAAACAACAGCAACAAACGGCATCATAAATATGATCAATGCTGTCAGATGAATTAGCTGAAGGTGGTTTTTTTTTTTTTTTTTTGGTACTGTAACCTGAAATTTAAAGGAATAAAGTCTTATGTGTATAAAAAGAAAATATCTGCCTTCAAAAAATAGATAATATTTTTTTCAACAGTAGTGGAATATCAGAGACTTTTAAGGCACCACAAGTACAGAAATTACACAGGATAGCTGCTTCTAGCTTAACACCAGTGGCCAAAATGCCACTAGCCCATCAATCTTCAAATTAGTGGTTTGCTTCTGTTTTGTTCTTCTGCCTTTTTTACTTTCAAGAGCTCTCTGGATGGAGATGCTTGAACCTATTCAGGTCCTCCATCATGTAGATGAAATATGGACTGCTTTTCTTTTCTCTTGAGCCAACAAATGACACATGAAATTTTTTCTTCCTTAACTACAATTTTGTGCAATAACTTACTTATCAGATTTTTTGCTAAGTCTAATTCATAGAAGTCTAGTTCTTGGAACTCAGTTTGTTCATCTGTAAAATGGGTTCAATAATGTCCGCCTCACTTATTCCAATGCTTGGCGCCATTTCTTGCTAAGCCTAAATTATGGATTGGTATGAAGTGGCCTTTCTCGTACCACCCTCATAGTGATCTCCTATATAAACATACACACACATCATCATCATCAAATATTTGCGTGTATATCTCTAAAATGATACCATTGCCATGAGTATTTGATGAATAAGAATGCATTGAATTGGCAAGGGACAGATGATGGATAAAGTAGAAGATGTAGGCTGGTCCCTTCCCTCTAGATTCTTGTCAGGTGGGGAAGAGTAGGAACTCTGGAGCGGGACAGCCTGAGTGTAGGTCCTGGTTCTGCCCCTTGCTTGCTGAGCAACTCTGGTCAAGGTACATCACTCTGTGGGCCTCAGCTACTATGTCTGTGGGATGGGCAGAGCAAGTCACTAAATTACACCACTATTAGGAGGATTGTGAATGCTCAGTCACTCAGATGTGTCCCACTCTTTGCGACCCTATGAACTGCAGCCCACCAGGCTCCTCTGTCTATGGGATTGTCCAGGCAAAAATACTGGAGTGGGTTGCCATTTCCTTCTCCAGGGGATCTTCTTGACCCAGGGATCAAACCTGCGTCTCCCTCATTGACAGGTGGATTCTCTACCATCTGAGCCACCTGGGAAGCCATTAGGAGGATTCCATGGGCTAATTCATATAAGCCGCTTTGAAGAGTGACTGGCACATGACACATGCTATATAATGTTTCCTCAATATTGGGTTTAAAAAGGTCTGTTTGGGTCTCTCTGTAAGAACAAACCTTTTGGCCAATCCAACAAATAAAAACATGGATGATCTAGTGATGGAGAGAAAAACCAATGTATTCCATGTAATTACAGTGCAGTCCAACAGTCACCAGGAGAGGTGTGTCCATAGGACTTCAGAATGTAAGGAAGGGATGAGTGACAGGACTAAGGATAGCAAGGGTCTACCTTGGCTGTAATAGGAGCAACACCCAAGGACAGGTCTCTGGGGCAGTGCTGGGGCCTGGATGGAGGCAGGGATGGGGCGGCAGGGGAGGGGGTTGGTCACTGAGGCACAGGACACCAGGCTCTTCTTGCCTCCATGCGGACTCAGACTCCTTCCTCTTCTTTTAATGGCAGCCTCTCTTTTGGAATTTCTGCTCTAAAACCTGAAGTCCGCAAGGAAGCTTTTGCTTCGATGTGTGCTTCCTCTAAAAGAGAATGTGACTGGAGATGATGCTGGCGCACCCAAAGGCTGCCTGTCTGCAAATATCCTCCAGTTCTATTCTTGAGCCTTGACATATGTCCACGTTCTCCAGGGGGGTGCTCTGAGGATCTGGTTAGAAAGTATGAAATCGAGCGTGTGACCCAGGATGCACTAATGCCCAGTGGTGACAGGAGCTTATGCACGGTGGCCCAGGGGGGCTCGGATGTCAAATCCCTTGCACCAGATGTGCGTTCACCAGCAGGGACCCAGGGCTGCCAGCTCTTTGCACGGGACGCCCAGCTCAAAGGAATGGATGATGTGTGTACTCGCTCTGACAGACCTGCAGGTAGCTTTGGGACAATGGCTCCTGTCTCTTGAATTGTTCCTTAAACAAGTGCTCTCTTGATTGAAAAAGTGATGATTTTATTTCATTTTATTTTTAGAAAAAAAATCCCTGAGCGCTGGATGCCGAGGACAGCTGGAGTGTGTGGGACGTGGGGTGCTATTTTTTCCCCATCGCTTTGGGAACCAAGCAGATGGGCTGCCACTTGATTAGATTGGGGGCCATGGATGGCGCCTTCCAGCTGTTGGCCACGTGACCACGTTTACTACGGGCAAAGGGGAGAATTTCCCTTCTGTTTTCCCTGTCCCCTTGGTCCTCGGCTTCTTGAAATTGTGTTTCTGGGCTGCAGAAAGCACATCTCTCTGCTTCTCTTTGAAACATCCAGCCACGGACTCTAAGGGAAAAGAACTTCCAAACACCTTCTGTAAAACATGCAGAGGGACTCTGGAGCAGTCAGGTAACCGGAGCAGAATCTGGGCTTTTTAATGAAGTGGGGCAGTTTCTCACAAAGTTGGCGGGTAGACAAAGCCCTGGTTCCAAGAAAGCATGGCCCGCAGGGGAGGGCAGGAGGCGATCATCCAGGATCCGAGAGGAGTGAGAGTAGTCCTTCCTGCAGGCACGGGATGAGCCTCTACTGTCTGATCAGATACTGACCATGAAAGTAACAGTTTCTATGCACACTAGCACTTTACAGGTTGTACATGATCTGTGGGCTTCCCATGTGGTTCAGTGGTAAAGAATCAGCCTGCCAATGCAGGAGTCTTGGGTTTGATCCTTGGGTTGGGAAGATCCCCTGGAGAAGGAAATGGCCACACACTCCAGTATTCTGGCCTGGAGAATCCCATGGATAGAGGAACCTGGCAGGCTGCAGTCTACGGGGTTGCAAAGAGGCAGACACGACTGAGCGACTGGACAAAGTAATCTATGCTTTACACCTCAACACGTGGCTCCATAAACTCCCAGCCCAACACCAAGTGCGGGGCCTCTCTGTTCTCAAGTCCATCCATCCTCAGACACAGGCTTGGCAATTCGTGGCTGAGGAGACATGAAAGCCCCTCCTGCCATCAGAGCCTCGGTGGACATGTGGGTGACAGCGGCGAGGCGTCCTGACATAGATGGGTCTGTTCCCAGCCGTCCCGGCTTCTCTGTGAGTCACAGTCTACTGTGTGTTGAATGGAAATTATTTCCTTCCCTGTGGACCTCACAGATGAAACTGGTTGAGAAATCACCTTGTAAATGATACAGCTTCCTGTACACATATTAACATTAGTCGTTGTTGTTCAGCTGCTAAATCGTGTCCAGCTCTTTCGTGACCCCGTGGAATGTAGCCTGCCAGGCTCCTCTGTCCATGGGGTCTTCCAGACAAGAATACTGGAGTGGCTTGCCATTTCCTTCTCCAGGGGATCTTCCCTACCCAGGGATTGAACCCGAGTCTCCTGCGTGGGCAGGCAGATTCTTTACCACTGAGCCACCAGGGAAACCCTGCTAACATTGGTGGCCAAGCTCTCATATTATGATCCTCTGTCAAATCGTTATCAAACAGTGGACTCAGGGTTCCCAGAGGTCTTACCTCCTTGGGAAAATGAGGTCACTGCATGCCGTGTCCTCTTGTATGTCTCTTACAAAAGGCCTGAATGCAACCTCTTTTGACATAATTCTGTCTTGGTGGTGTTCTATAAATGGCATCTTTTTTCCTCCCTGTATTTCCTCTGTTAAGCCTCATGACAGCCCCAGGAAGGAAGTACCACCACAGCAAAGGTCACTTCTGACGGACCAGTGCTTAGGGATTGAAGAATTTCCCAAGGACTCATCTTTTAAGAGGGGAGCTAGGATTTGAACCTGTGTCTCAGACGCTGACATGTGAGTCACTGCCAAGGGCTCCCTTGCAGGAACCACATGTCGGGGTTCAGCCTCTGCTGTGGGAACTGCGTGCTTTAGGAAACCTCTTCCTGTCTCCTTGGTCACGTAAGCATCATCCCCAGAGTCCCCGTGGGAAGGTGACTTGACGCCAGTTTGGAGTTCTTGTAGAAACTTCTCCAGTACAAGGCAGGTACTCAGGGGTGGGTGCAGACTTGATTTTACAAGTACATCTGTTCTGTTTATTTTTGCTTCTTTGCAGTATTATCAACTTCTGTTCCATATGGATGATCCATATTGTGCCTCGGTGAAATGATACCACATTATGCTTTTATCCTTTTATCATCAAACACTACTCATGAAAAAATCACCAGGTTTGCCTAGGTTCATCTGTTCAATTTATTTTTCCCAAACTTTATTTTGAATAAAACACCTACGGTAAATGTGATTTATGTAAATGAATAAAACAAAACTGTTATATAAGCTTTTTTGACATCATTCAGTCCCGTTCTGTCGGGGTGCCACTATACAGAATCTTCTGGCAGCCTGTTTTCCATAGGATTATATTATTTCTGAAACCGCAGAGCCAAAGAGATAAAACTATAATATACTTTCAAACGCTTTAATTTAATTTTTTTTCCTCTTCTCTCCCCAAGCTTCCCAGATGGAGGAACTCCAATATTTTAAAAGAAGCTTTTACTTATGAGAATCTTTCAGCACTATTCCAAGTGCCTGTAGCTATTCCTCTCTCGTACTCTCTGCCTTTCTCCATTTTTCTCACACCTCGCTCCCTGGTTTTATTTAAAGAATGGCAATCCATCTTTCCTTTTTTTTTTTCTTCCTCTTCTTTATTGTTATATTTTTCTCGCTTTCTACCCCCTGGGACCCTGAATGGAAGAATTTCCATCCTCTGAGCTTGTGCTGGGGGCAGCTCCTGTGCCCTGGGTTTACAATGAGCTCACTTATTGCCTGTGCCACGCGGCTCTAGGACGCGTTCTTATCTCCACCCGGCAGCTGGGGAATGAAGGGCCCGGGCAGCTCCGGGGGCACACCGCTAGCCTCGCCGCCGACAGTGTGGACATCTGCACAGCCGCCAGGCACCCCGGAGGATAAATGCCTTCGCACCTGCCCTTCCCAGGGCCCCGGCCACCTGGGCGGCTGAGGCCTCAGCAGCTTACGGGTGTCTCCTGCTAACTGAGCTATGTGCACGGCGGAGGCTCTCTGCATGGCAGGCCCATTGGGTCACTGTCAGCCCCCTTGTTCTATGTGGTGAGGAAGCCGAGTCCCAGAGACAAGGTCATGACCTACCCAAGGCGGCACACCTGGTGATGGGAAGTGCATGATTAGAAGATCTTTGAACTCTTATCCAGCATGCATTTCTTATAATCTGACTCAGTTGAAGACTCACTGCCCTTAATGAAGAACAGTAAACCCATGATTAGTCCCGTAAATACTAAAGTACAGACTTTTAAGGGAATATTTCGTATCAAGTGAAGCAATAAGCATTTACATTTAAGATAGTGTATGTAAAAGCTTTTGCAAATTAATATGCTACTAAAATATATATTAATATGATTATTGCAGGGCTTCCCTGGTGGTGAAGCGGTAAAGAATTCGCCTGCCAAAGCAGGAGACTCGGGTTCGATCCCTGGGTTGAGAAGATCCCCTGGAGAAGGAAATGGCAGCCCACTCCAGGATTCTTGCCTGGAGAATTCCGTAGGCAGAGGAACCTCGTGGGCTACAGTCCACAGGGTCACAAAGAGTCAGACACAACTGAACTACTGAGCGCGCACACACACACATGAGTGTTGTAAAGGTGAATCATTAAGAACGGAAATGAATCAAGCTCTTTTTCCTCATGAACAAAGGTCAGCTGGTTTGGATGGTTTTCGCTCTTTCTTGCATGTCTGTTTGGAGATCTGGCACCAGAAGCTGGACTTGCTTTACTGTTGAGAGGTCCCCACTGAATTTTTCAGAGTTCTTCAGGTGCTTTTGTAAAAGTCAGACTTCACACACGATATTCAAATCCAGAACTCCTTGGTCCAGAAATCTCCTTTGGATTATGAGTCAGGAGATATGCTCTTGGTACACTCATCTCCAGGCTGGATATCCCTGGAAAATTCATTATAATGACAATTCTCCAAATCCCAGTTTCCCTAGTCCAGGATAGAGAGCCCAGGGTATTTTTGCAAGTCCCTCTCACTCAAAATAGCAGGAAGCTGTAGAAAAAGAATGCTTGAGTATAATAGAGTGGGGAGATGTGTTGATATTTTCCACACCATAATGCTATGGGAAGTTATCTTAGACAAAAGCAGTCATGGGTATGTGCTCACATGCTTAGTCCCTCAGTCATGTCCAACTCTTTGCGACCTCATGGACTGTAGCCCTTCAGGCTCCTCTGTCCGTGGGATTTTCTAGGCAAGAACACTGGAGGAAGTAGAAACTCTGTGTTGCTTTTGTTTTCCCCTATTTTTGCTGCATTTCTTCTGAAGGGAAAGGAATATGCCCTCCACTGCTGGAAAATGACTGAGGGCATCTCACCAGCTTGGGGCCTGCTGTTGATGGGGAGAGCATCAGTATGACGTGCTTCCTTTTTAAAGTGAGATGTGTCATAACAATGATATCTTAAGTGAGCTGATATTTATCTTTTATGCCATTTGTATTTGACAATTAGCAATGCAGTGCCCACTGCTGGGCTCAAAGGACTTTCAAATGTGGGAGTCATAGAACACTTTCTGACACTTTTTACCTTAATTGCGAGTGAGGACTGAAGAAAAGTTGACCAAGAAAAGACAAGATAAATTCTGAGCCCTGAGTTGGAGTATAGCTGCCATGACCCCTGTCAGCATGGTGGTAATGATGGTGATGGTGATGTGGTGGTGATGGTGATGATGGTGATGGTGATGGTGGTGATAGTGATGGTGATGGTGATACAATGTGATGGTGGTGATGGTGATGTGGTGATGATAGTGATGGTGATGGAGGTTATGACAGTGATGGTGATGGTGGTGATGATGATGGTGGTGATGGTGACAGTGATGGTGGTGATGGTGATGGTGATGCACTGTGATGGTGGTGATGGTGGCAGTGAGGATAAGTGATACAGCAGAAGCTCAGAGAGGTCTGGCACTTGCCCACTGATGCTTTCAGGACCCTTAGTGTTCTGACACCCAGATCATTGTTTTCTTTTCTCTTTCCCCTCCTTCCTCATCCTTTCCCAGATTTGCATCCACTTTGATTCTAATTTGGTGTGATGCTCATGATGAGAAATTATTGTACAGATTGTTTGGACTGAGTATTCTCCCTGTTGGACTCAGCAGAGGTTTTCTGGAGCCAATGCAGTACCACTTCTTCAGGCAGACCCAGTGGTCAGGGAGCAGGGGCCCCCACATCTCATCCTTGGCAGGCGAGAAATGGGCCACATGTGTGATTCTGGAACACTTATTGACACTTTAGTCCTTCTAAAGCAGAGTAGGTCTCCCCAGATTTTGGAACAGAAGAGAAAAATTGCTCTCCCAATAAAAGAAAAATCAATAAGTGAAAACATGAACTTCCAAATGGTAACTTCCAGCCTATGGCTGGCTCTGGAGTGTGGTGGAAAAGAACAGGGTGGCTTGAGCAAAGTTATTTAACCTGGATTTAATATGGCGTGGGTTGCCATTCCTTTCTTGGGGGGATCCTCCCAATCCAGAGGTTGAACATGGGTCTCCAGCATTGCAGGTGGATTCTTTACCATCTGAGCCACTACGGAAGCCCAATTTAACCTTACTAACCATAATTCATTTTCTAAAAAAGAAAAAAAAAAAGGATATGGGCATGCTTAGTGTGCCAAGTTTAATTGAGAATTAAGTTAATGTACATGAAAATGTCGGCATGCTCACCAGCACAATGAAGAGCTTGTAGAGCTTGGATGTTATGCTGTCTTCCTCAACTGGCACAATCCTACTCCTTGTTGAGATTGCACCTCTGAGTCAATGCTGGTCAAAACTTCTTGGGCTTCCAAACCATAGTCCCAGAGTCCCAGGAATCATGCTCCTTCCCTATATTCCGTCTCTATACCGCATGTCTAAATTCTCTGTTCTTTGTCAGGTGCATCATTCATCTGTATTCCCTCTGTTCCCATATCAGCTTCTCTGTTGAGTTTTAGGGCTCTGTCATCTCATGCCCATGTATTATATCATGCCCGTTGAATTACAGCTGCCTTTGGTCAGTTTCCTCCTTTTCTGGGCCATTCTTTTATTTTTTCTTAATAGGCTTTATTGTTGTTTTTGACAGTTTTAGGTTCACAGCAAACCTGAGCAGAAGGTACAGAGATTCCTGTGTATCTTCTGACACCATATGTGCACACCCTCCCCCATCATCAACATCCTCCACTGGAGAGGGGTGTTTGTTACAACTGATGAATCTGCATCGATGCCTTGTTACCACCCAAAGTTTGCAGTCTACATTGAGGTTCACTCTTGATGTTGTACCTTCTATGGGTTAGGGCAAATGTATAATGACACGGACCCACCATTTCAGGACCATACTGAATAGTTTCACTCTCTTAAAATTCCCCTTGCTCTGCCTGTTCATCTCTCCCTCCCCACAACTCTTGTAAATCACCGATCTGTTTATTGTCTCTATAGTTTCACTTTTCCAGGTTCTCATATAGTTGGATTCATACAGTATGTTGCCTTTTCAGACTGACCTTTTTTCACTTAGTAATGTGCTCCAGGACTTTGGCCACCCCATGCAAAGAGCCAACTCATGATGGCTGGGAAAAGGCTCTGATGCTGGGAAAGATTGAGGGCAAGAGAAGAAGGGAGTGACAGAGGATGAGATGGTTGAATGAAATCACTGATTCAATGGACATGAGTTCTAGCAAACTCTGGGAGATAGTGAAAGACGGGGAAGCCTGGTGTGCTGAAGTCCAGGTTTGCAAAGAGTCGGATACGACTTAGCGACTGAACACCAGCAGCAGATGTACATTTAAGGCTCTTCCATGTCTCTTCACGTCTCTTCTACTTTGTGTTTTAAGATCCGAAGAGATAATTACTTATGAAATCTAGATATTCAAAGTGGTAGTTTTTATACTTGCTCATTATTAAATTCAACCTCCACCTATGGAGAATAAAGTAAGACTTTTACACCACTTAATCAAGTACCATAGGCAAAATACTCTGAAATGCCATGTTATACAATATTATCCTACATAAAATCATCTTATGCTCATTTTGGTTTCTTGCACAATTTCACCTCATTCCTGTCATGAAATGATGGTGCCCAGTGGAGTGTGGTGTCTACCTTGACAAAAGAGTGAGGATTTATACAAGCAGGGTAACCTGCACCCACAGCTACAAGGGAGGGATTTACCTCTATTTAAAGGAGAATTTCAAATGCTGCTCATAAAGCACACAGGAGCTTTACCCCTTAGAAACGTGAACTTCCCTTCTATTTTGGGAAATCATGAGATCTTTTCCTGTTCTGTACCCAAGGTGTGTGTAAAATGAGTTCTCTTATCAGTTCTGCCTGCCCAGGAGAGATAATTTACTGACAGAACAGAGAAGGTCCTTGTGTGATCTCTACCCAGTTTCCTTTGCAAATGTGCATGTGATTTCATGGACTTTTTATTATTATTATTATTAGAAGTTGCTGAATTTGAATTAGCTACAATCCCTCTTTTTAATAGACTGTATCAAAAATGTTTAAATTCCATAGCATTGGTGGAACAGTCCATTATGTCTGAGGACAAGGGCTCAGAGCATTGGTGGGGTGTTATCAGCAGTTCTAAATAGGTATTGAGTTTGAAGATAGAGAGTATGATGAAAGAAAGTCAGACCCTAGCAGGTTATTTAGCTTTCACTTCGGAGGAACCTGTCATTGCCTGCTTCTGTAAACCTACCTAATGTGATTTATCTGATCCATTTCAATGCAAGAAAATGAAATGGCTCCTGTTAGCAGAAACAGCAATTATAAACTCACAGAAACAGCAGTTAGAAACTCGCAAGCCTGGTGCTGCTTAAACATCTAGGCTAAGCACTTTTTAAATTAGCACTTTAATCTTGTTAGTGGTCTGTAAATGAGAACCCCTCTCAGCAATCAGATGTTCACAAGTAGGGCCATTTCCCATGGACCAATGCTATCTAGAAGACTAAAGCTCTCTCACCAAGGAAGATTGACTTTGCAGCAGGGTCTTAGCGGGTCTACAAACAGACCACAGAAACTTTGCTTGAGAGCACAGTGTGACAACCTTGGGGTGACGTGTAGCACTGTACACACACCCCTCCTGTCCTGTCTCCCGTCCTCTCCTTCCGGGTCTCTCTCCTGAGTCTATGATCTCCTTGGCAGCCGGAAGACGAGACACTTGAGAGCAGAACCCAGAACCTGCAGGTGAATAGAAACCAAGTAACTTCTTGGAGGTGATTAAAACATCAACACCTTCTTAGGAGGTGAAGCTTCAGCTTAATGATCACTTTGCTTGTTTCTTTCTTTTTTTTTTTATAGCTTTTTCTCCCATTTATTTTCATTAGTTGGAGGCTAATTACTTTAGAATATTGTAGTGGGTTTTGCCATACATTGACATGAATCAGCCATGGATTCATGTGTTCGCCATCCCGATCCCCCTTCCCACCTCCCTCCCCATCCCATCCCTCTGGGTCTTCCCAGTGCACCAGCCCCGAGCACTTGTCTCATGCATCCAACCTGGACTGGCGATCTGTTTCACACTTGATAATATACATGTTTTGATGCTGTTCTCTCAGATCATCCCACCCTCGCCTTCTCCCATAGAGTCCAAAAGTCTGTTCTATACATCTGTGTCTCTTTTTCTGTCCTACATATAGGGTTATCGTTACCATCTTTTTAAATTCCATATACATGTGTTAGTATACTGTATTGGTGTTTATCTTTCTGGCTTACTTCACTCTGTATAATGGGCTCCAGTTTCATCCATTTCATTAGAACTGATTCCAATGTATTCTTTTTAATGGCTGAGTAATATTCCATGGTGTATATGTACCATAGCTTTCTTATCCATTCGTCTGCTGATGGGCATCTAGGTTGCTTCCATGTCCTGGCTATTATAAACAGTGCTGCAATGAACATTGGGGTACATGTGTCTCTTTCAGATCTGGTTTCCTCAGTGTGTATGCCCAGCAGTGGGATTGCTGGGTCATATGGCAGTTCTGTTTCCAGTTTTTTAAGGAATCTCTACACTGTTCTCCATAGTGGCTGTACTAGTTTGCATTCCCACCAACAGTGTAAGAGGGTTCCATTTTTTCCACACCCTCTCCAGCATTTATTGCTTGTAGACTTTTGGATAGCAACCATTCTGACTGGCGTGTAATGGTTTTTAATAGCTTTTAAAAAATATATTGATTAATGTATGACAAGACCCACTGCAGTACTGTAAGGTAATTAGCCTCCAACTAACAAAGGTAAATGAAAAAAAAAATTGAAATATAGTTGACTTGCCCTGTTGTTTTAATGCTGCTGCACAGTAAAGTAGCTCAGTTATACATACATATGTATTCTTTTTCTTATTCTTTTCCATTATGATTTATTACAAGGTATTAAAGGTAGTTCACTGTGCTATGCAGTAGGCCTTATTGTTTATCCATTCTCTGTATAATACTTTGCATCTGATGATCACATTGTCTGAGTTCAGTCATGTCTTTAACTCCCATCACTTCTAAGAGCTTGGTTAAGATCCTAGAGGATATGGTATAGGCAGGGCCAAGTCATATGCCCTGAGTTGGGGTCATATGCTGACTTCTAGTCTGAGATGGTTTAATAAGAGTTGATCACTTCTGAACTCACCATACAGTGGCTTGGCTGCGGATTAGCCATTGGCAGGGGAAGAAATGTCAGTTATTCACTGACAGTAGGAAGAATTCCAGAGAACAAACCTGGACAAACCTGTGCTCTCATTCAGATAAAGCCCTGCTTCAGCGAACTTTGGACTCCTGTGTGGGGGTAAAAATGCGGGAAGTCCACAGGGCCTCCATCCAGAAGAGTCATGATAAAGGACGTTAACTCATTTCAGAGAAAGGAAAAGACAGCTCTCCTTCCATCTGACTTCCTAGGGCTCGCAAGGTAAAGAATCTGCCTGCAATGCATGAGATGTGGGTTTGATCCCTGGGTCGGGAAGATCCCTTTGGGAAAGAAATAGCAACCCACTCCAGTATTCTTGCCTGGGAAATCCCATGGACAGAGGGGTCTGGCAGGCTACAGTCCACGTGGGGTTGCAAAGAGTCGGACGTGCACACAGTTTAGCAACTAAATGACAAGAAAAGCAAAGGGGATTCCAGGTAGCAAGTATTTCCTACCAACTGGAGAGTCATGTAGTTAGTTTAAATGCAGTGGGACCCCCATGCCCTTGGGGGTGATCTTTCTCTTGCTAGGCCATCCCTGGGGGGCTGGGACTTGTCCTGTATATGCTCACATCACAGTTGTTTTCTCTGAGGCTGTCAGACCTCATGAGTCATGAACCAGTCCCTCATAAGTCTTTGAAAAATGCCTACTTCTGTGTACTATAGCCTTGCTGCTCCCATGTGGCCCAGAGCATCACTGATTCCTAACTTTGGCAGCAGGATCACCTGGGGAACTTTCCAAAAATAGATTCCATGACCTTGGCCTCATTCTGCTGTATTTGAATGAGAAATTGAATATAGGAATGTATATTTTATTCAGAAAAAAAACAAAAAACCTTTCTAAGTGAATTCTGTTTTAAACCAGGTTGGGGAACTAGTAACCAGATTACCTTCCTTAAAATCACCTTGTCCAGGCCTACCTTTAGGTGCTGACAAGAGACAGACAGCTGGAGGGAAGCGCCAGAGACTCATGATCTGATCAGCTATGGGAAGGAAGACCTGAATACTTTGTCTGCCTGGTGGATGGGCGTCAGCATCAGCATACTACTTCCAGGGATTCAAACACGGTTCCGGTTTCCAGTCCAGATTTAGGGAGAGGGGCAGACAGTCTCCACCCTCAAACGCTGCTGAAGGGCCTGGGACACTCCTCAGCTGAGTCCCCATATCTGACATTCATTTTTAAACCTATCTTTGATTATCATCTTAGTAATATGTAACAAGTTAAAAGTACATTAAGAAATAATAATAAAAACAAAATAACTCACTTGCCATTGCAGGAGACCTATTTTGATCCCTGGGTCAGGAATATCCCCTGGAGGAGGGCATGGCAACCCACTCCAGTATTCTTGCCTGGAGAATCCCACAGACAGAGGAACCTGGTGGGCTACAGTCTGCAGAGTCACAAAGATTCAGACACACCTGAAGCGACTAGCGCAATATGTAAAAATATGCTTGTTAAAAACAGGCAATGTCCAAGTATAAGAGGAATAAACGGTTCCTTCTACAACCCCAATTCTTCTCAGTCTCTTAAGGTGACAAATTTAATTACTAAATGCTTCTGCCGCTGTAGGCACCATGGTATGCTTAAGGGGAGAGACAGAGAGAGAAAGATATAACTGTCAAGTTACTCAACATTTCCGTGTCTTAGTTCCCATATCTAGGAATTAATACTAGCATCTTCCTTATCGGGCTATTCGTAGAATTGAGTCAGTATTGTCTGGAAGGTAATGAACACTATATAACTGTGGTTAACAAACACATGTACACACAAGCTTCCAATATACTATTGATTCAGACTTAGGACTTGTAGTTTTTCACTTAATATTTGTCTTAGTGGTCTGAATGTGCCAGTACACATGAATGTACCATAATTTTATGACAGTTGTGTAATATTATATGGATGGACCATATATAATACATCCTTTGATGGGCTATTGTGTTGTCAAGGGCCAGTATTTTAAAATACTTTAGGAAAGACTGAGAAAAATATTTGTACTTTTATTGGCACAAATTGGAAAATCATTGTGTAGGAAAAAGTTGAACTGTTAGGTGGGTAAGCAGATTTACAGATTTGAGAGATAATGCGGAGAAGGCAATGGCACCCCACTCCAGTACTCTTGCCTGGAAAATCCCCTGGATGGAGGAGCCTGGTAGGCTGCAGTCCTTGGGGTCGCGAAGAGTTGGACACGACTGAGCCACTTCACTTTCACTTTTCACTTTCATGCATTGGAGAAGGACATGGCAACCCACTCCAGTGTTCTTGCCTGGAGAATCCCAGGGACGGGGGAGCCTGGTGGGCTGCCGTCTATGGGGTCACACAGAGTCGGACAGGACTGAAGTGACTTAGCAGCAGCAGCAGCCCAATGTCTACTCAAAGTTGCCCCGTTTTTACCCTGAGTAGCAGTGTATTCTGCTTCCCTTCATGAGGATAGATGCTGAGTAGGACAGATGTAAAATCAAAAAGCTTTCCTAATGTAAAGTGGTAGGAGGACAGTTTACTTTTGCTTTAACTTCAGAGAGAAAATTCGAGAAGCAGGTATCAGCCGTCTGATGGGAAAGGCCACCACCTGAGTTGCAGGGTTGCCAGGAGGTGAAATGCAGCACTAGGGAGAGACTCTTACTGAGTATCAGACACATACTAGGTGTGCCTTCGTTTTATCTCACTTCACTCAGCTTGAACCTTAGTCCTAGCATTTGGTTTGGTTTTGAGTATAGTCACCTCTCAATACGCTGCTAAAATGAATAAGCTACAAAACTGTATCCAAATGTATGAAAAAAAAAAAAAAACACAAAAACCTCCCCTGTTCAAGAAAGTTCTTAGGATTAGCGTTTCTGTTTTAGAGACTACAAAACCCAACCACTTTAGTGTTGGCCTCATAGCGTCAACATCCTCTTCCTAAGAGTCTTTGTAATACTGAGCCAATTTCTTCTTGAGGATGGATAGATACGTATGTAGAGAGATGTGAATGAAGACAGATAAATAAAATGTTACTGACTTGCACTTTCCCTGAAAATGCTTATAGAGTCCAATTAGTGGTGTTTCACTGCACCTAGTATTTAATTGATGTTCAGTATAACCGGCAGCCATGGGGTATGCAAAGAACAGAGCCGGCTTGGAGCTGACAGCACTGACTTCCATCCCCAGGTCTTCATATATGAGCCCTCTACCATCTGAACATCCACTTTTATCTCTCTGACCTTTACTTTCCTTATTTATCATCTGTATTTCTATATTTTGGAGAAAGACATAACAGCCCACTCTAGTATTCTTTGCCTGGGAAACCCGTGGACAGAGGAGCCTGATGGGCTACATTCCATGAGTTCGCAAGAGTTGGACACAACTTAGCAACTAAACGAAAATTTCTATATATATTCCCTTGTATCTCAAGCAGTAGTGAAGATTGACAAGTAAAACAAGCACCTTCCATTCACAATTATTGCATAATGTTGACTATATTTCCCTTATTGTACAATAATACTTCCTCGAGCCTATCTTATACCCAATAGTTTGTGCCCCACAATGGTCACCAGTAATTTGTTCTCTACATCTTTGAGTCTACTCTTTTTTGTTCTATTCACTAGTGTGATGTATTTTTAGGTTACACATATAAGTGATGTAATACAGTATTTGTGTTTCTCTGTCTGACTTATTTCACCTAGCATAATGCCCTCAAAGTACATCCATGTTGTTTCAAGGGGCAAAACTTTAGTTCTCTTTTTGTGGCTGAGTAGTATTCTGATGTGTGTGTGCATGTGTGTATCGCATCTTCTTTAGCAGCTCATCTGCTGACAGACACTTCAGTTTTTTCCATAACTTGACACTGTAAACAATGCTGCTAAGAACACTAAGATGCATGTATATTTTATAATAACTGTAAATGGAACGTAACCTTTTAAAATTGCATGAAAAAGCCTGTTCACTGTAATACAATTGGAGTCTAAGGTCGGAAACAACCCAACTCTCCATCAGTTAAGAAACAGAATAAAAATAAGCATCTCATTGAGTCTCGTGATAAACAGGGAAACAATACTCTACTTGTGTCTTCGTGACAGATGCAGATCACGGGCTCAGGTGACTCGCTCTGGGTCCCAATGAAGAGTAGTGACGACGTTGGACAGGAACACAGGTCACCCGACTTCTAGTGAAGCACTTGTGCCATCAAGCCACACACCCTTGGAACTCTGTTCTACTTGTGAAAATGTACCAAGATCGACAGGCACTTTGCTTGTCTCCGTTCTCCTGAACCCATCCATTCAGAATATAGCTACCAATCACACTTGCAATTTCCGGTTGAAAAGATATTTTGGCATAATTATGTTTATGTGAAAAATTTTAATGAAAACATGAAATCATTGATGAAGAAATCATGAAACAAATCGATCATCTAAGTTCCAATAATTATGTCATAATTAAGTAAGAATTTCAGAAAGACCTTTATCAGATGAGGAAGGCTCCTGGCTCTAGTCTAAAATCACAGCCTCTGACTTTGAGGTGCACCTGTGCTTATGTATCAGGACACGTATGGAGTTTTACCACCTGCTGGAAGTAAGACCAGATAAGGAGACTTTACTCTTCTTCAAAACTTTTCCTTTAAAACCCAGGTCAGAATTACAAATGCAACCGCACTTCAATGCTTCCCTGGGGAACTGTCTCAGTGCTATCCAAATTGAACACTAGATGTCACTGCTTTGCAACAAAATTTGGATTTTGAATGCATTTTTCTGTGGTTGTAAATAACATGCTCCTTGGGGAGGTGAAAGGGGGTGGGGAAGGTGAGTTATCCTCGAAAAGAATCAGTCTTTCTCAGTGGTCTTTTAAATGGTCATTTGGGCAAAGTACTATAGGGTTTCTTTATCATCTACGCAGTTTTATTTCAGTTAAACCTATGCATAAAATACATGCATATTTTATGTATCAGTGATTTTAATAGTCATATTCTAATATCCCTGATGGCTCAGTGGTAAAGAATCCATCTGCCAATGCAGGAGACCAGAGTTCCATCCTTGGGTCAGGAAGATTCCCTGGAGAAGGACATAGCAAGTCACTGTAGGATTCTTGCCTGGGAAATCCCATGGATAGAGAAGCCTGTCCATTGGGCTGCAAAAGAGTCAGACATGACTTAACAGTTAAGTAGCAACAATATTCTAATATCCAGCTTTTCTAAGGCTTTGTGCCACAAAATTGAGAGCAATTCAGACCAAAATCTGAAGGTAATGACTCTGGGACTCTCCTTCAGCCTCAAACTCTATCGTGACATCCTGACTTCTCACCACCCTGATGCTGGGTATTCCACAGGCATCACAGACCCATCATTGCCTGCTTTTCCATCTCCTTAATACTTAGTCAAAGGTGGGGCCAGAAAGTCAGTTCCATGATATAAAATATCTGGGTGATATTTACCTTTTCTGTCCTTCAGGTGTTAAGTCCAATGTCACCAAGATCTGACTTGAATCTCTAAAATACTATCAAGATCCTATCTAAGATCTCACTGCCTTAGTTCGGAAACACATATTTTATTCAAAATGTTCATAGTTGTAACATCAATCTCCTAACCAATTTCTCAAAATCAAGTTGTTCTGTCTTCATTTAAAGAAACCAAGCAAAATGAAGCAGTACTACCACCCTTGATCCAAGCTCCTAGCACCCACAGCCTATGGCAGCCTCATCACTATCTTGATCTTGTTTGTCTTTGAGGCATTCTTCCATTTTACAAACCCCAACCCGATGTAGGCACTTTTGCCCCTGACTAGAAAGTCTTCTGGTCTTTCTCCAGCTGGTCAATCTGTTGTTTAAAACCCAGCTCCAGAGTTTCTTTATCTGTGCATGTTTCATCACAGCCCATTTAATTCTGCATCCTTCACTCTATGCCTGTGCACTTCTATCTTCCTTTAGTTCACACATATGTCATGAGAAAGGAATTTGTCTCTTCTCCTTGTTATCTTCATGATGCTTCATATATAGTAGCGCAGTGAATGCATAAATGACATTTTTATATAGGGTATGATGCTGTCCTCTGAATCGAATTTGTTAATTAAAATTTAGCAGAGTGTTAAAGTGGAAATTTCAGTGGAGGCACTATAAGATTGACAGATGTCATATTCCAGGATGAGGTGCAAGAACTTGAGGCTGGATTTCAGAAAGAAGAGGAAAAAACAAGGGAGTGACTCATTGCCCCTCATCACCCCTCACCTATCTGATGATCTGGAGGCTTTGGAAGAAGCCAGGGCAGGGAGGCAGGATTTTTCTAGTGTGAGTCTTGGGTACCATGAGGAACGAAGAGCTTTCTCTCCTGGCTCAGGTCAGTTCTAACTCGGAAGTCTGGGTATCTGTGGTTTGTATTTTGGCAGGCATGGTGAGCTAGCATCCGGCTCCCTCCTGAAAGATGCTCAAGGTGAGAAAGGAGCGGCAATCACCATGGTGAGTGTCTGAAGAGCTTGACCGTTTGGGTGAAGAAGGTGTGATTATTCCCCACAGACCCGGCATGAGCCCTGAGTCTAGATCAGATTTGCGTACCCTAACTGCTGTTAAAGAGGTCTCCTTAGAAATGCACAATCCACCTGATGCCCATGTTCAGAGGAAGGAAAGTCAGAGGCCGTTGGGACAGAGTACTGATTTCTAAGCTGCTGTCTCTCAGGTCCTCAGCCGCCTTTCTGTAATTAGCTCTGTGATGTTGGAGCTGGGACTCCAAACCACCTTTCTGCTTTGCCAGGGTTCCCTGACCCTTCTGCCCAAAGTTCCAGCAGAGGGAGGATGCGAGGTAGGAGGAAGGAGGGGGTGCCATCTTTCTCTTTGCACCTTTCTTGTCAGAAGCTTGTAAGCAATGCTGCTTCTGCCCTGTAGCACCTATTGAACAGCTCTTGATTTCAGTTTTTGGCTTCAGCTATGTTTCTAGAACCATGTTTCTATTCCCTCTCCCCTAAGCAGCACTCCCTCCTCCAAGGCCTGAGTCCTAGCTCCTGGGATATCCTTCTAGCTCTTGAACCATTAACACCAGTGAGTAACATCTCATTGTAGGGCTAGGCTCCAGCTCTGCAAGGGTCCTCCCCCAAGCTTCCACGTTCTCAGGGTCCCGACCTTTGTTCCCAGAAGGAATTTCTAATCCATCTCCTAGGTTAAATTATCTCTGTTAAAATAGCTACTGTATTTTATGCTTTCCTGTCTGAATTTTGATTGATAAAAATAGGGCTACATTTCCCACATCAAGAGATCTGGGGGTGTGAGTCCTCCGAAGTAGGGAGAGACTGTGAACAGCCCACAAAAGCACCTGGTGAGAAAGGGTCAGCCCCAAACACCTGCTGGGCCACAGCCTGCGGGTGCCGGCTTCCGGGTGAATTCAAGTAAGGCCTCTCATCACCTCTCCCCTCCCTTTCCAAACTCCCCATCCTTGAAGGAGCCAGGAATTGGAGCTACTGACAGGAGAGAGAACAGGAGGCAGCCTGCAGGTCTAGCTGGGGATGACACATCAACTTCACTCAGTTCTAGGTTTGTTACTACATGGGAATGGACACAGCCATGATTTAACTATTATATGGTTTTGTGACATCAAGGAGCAGAATTTTTTCCACTAAAATGTGACCCCCCCCCCCAAATATCAAGAAACCTGCCTTAAATTTCAACTAGGAACAAAAGGATGAACTAGTCTGCTGAGCAGGGGTAAGGGCAGAGGGGACCCAAGGATGGCACACTCAAATATTATGGTGGGGACACATAGCATGCATGCGTGCTAAGTCACTTCAGTCATGTCTGACTATGACCCTATAGACCATCACCCGCCAGGCTCCTCTGTCCATGCAATTTTCCAGAGAAGAATACTGGAGTAGATTGCCATGCCCTCTTCCAGGGGATCTTCCTGACCCAGGGATTGAACCCGTGTCTCTTACATCTCCTGCATTGGCAGGCAGGTTCTTTACCAGGAGCACCACCAGGACACATAGAGAGACGGGTAAATGAGGAATGCAATTAGATAGGAAGTTGGGGACTGAGGCCAGCCTGCGGTTTTACAGGAGCATTGAATGGCTCAGGGCACTGAGTCAGATAGGAAAGCCACTGCATTTCTGTTTTCTCCACTGGCCCAGAGGTGCCATCCTGCTTGGCCACAGGGTCCTGCGTCACATGCTCTTAGGGCTCAGAGGACCTGTACTGGAGAATGGACCAAATGATCACATTTATCGCTCACCTGTCTGTCTACATGTCTGGACTGGAAACTCCCTAGGACAAAGGTGGTGTGTGGTCACCACGTCCTCCTAGCAGAGGGCACTGGGTCTGAAAATGCCCAGTCGTGAGTATCTAGCTGTTAAGTGATAAGAGCCGGAGCAGAGGTTTGTGGGGAGATAGAAGAGTGACCTAATTCTATGTGAGGCACCTGGGGTGGGGATCAGAAATCCTGACGGAGAGAGGACACTGAACTTGCTTGCGGGATGCCCAGAGATCAAGGGGAAGATGGGGGGGTGAATTGGCAGAAACAGGGAGGGGTGGAGAGGCTGGGCCCAGGGCAGGTGCCCCTAGGGGCTCTGGGCAGGCAGGTGGTGAGGGTTCTCCTGAGGTCTGGGGCTTCATCTTTCTGCAGGAGGTGGGCAGAAAGGAGTAAGACACCCGGGCACCACGTTTCCATTGCGGTCAGCTCCCTCTGGCCTCCTGGCGCCGGGGATCCCGAAGGCTGCAGACCCCCGGCAGGAGGGATAGAAGCAGTTCCTGGCCCAGAGCTCGCTGCCCTCTCTCCGGAACTGTTTTTTCTTCGCGGCTCTCTGAAAGCCTTATTGATTGCTCAAAGCGAACTGCCTCAGCCCACGGTTTCCTCAACCCCCGGAGCAGCTTGCATTTCCTCTGACGTGGCCTCTGTCCTCTCCCCTCCCCCAGGAGGCCTGGGGTTTTTACATTTCAAATCCTTGACAGCTGGGTGAACTTCTGCTTCCGCCAGAAGAAGGACCCTTTGCTGCTCACAATGGCCGGCCAGTGGCACCGGGGCTATTTTCTCTCCAGCTGTGAGAGAGGCTTTTTCAAACGGCCGGGAGAAGCTGCTGTCCAGCTGCGGCACCTCGCCCTCTCGCGGGGCTCTGCATGTTAATCAGTGGCCTCTCACTGCGGCGTTTGTGGGGCGGCGGCAGGTGCGCGCCTTCCCCCAGCCTCCAAGCATCCCCGGAGGCCTTCCGCTCGGGCAGGTGAGCCCAGGCATGACGTCATCGCAGGTGTGCGCTCCACGCGCCTGAGCGCGGCCAGGTCCATCTTGGTGCCCTCAGGTGTCCCAACCCACGTCTCCGGTCTGAGGCAACTCAAAGGTATAGGGCCTCTCACACGGTGCATAAAGCCAGAATCCTGGACACTCTGGAGAAATACACGGGGCACTCGGAGGGTGACAAGCGAACCTGGAGGAACCCGAGTGGATGCCCTGATTCTGTCCGCTGGCTGGATGACTTCCGGGGGCACCCAGCTCCTCCCCACACACCCACTATGCATTCCCTGCCCAGTGCCTTTGCTCAGCCCAGTCCCTGGTTTGGAAAACTTTCTGCATCCATACAACTGTCCCTGTCTGTTGAATCTCGTTCATCTTTAGAATCCTGGCTTACCTGGCTGTGCTTTCCAAACTTTTCCCAAACTTTTTGGGTAGCCACGGTGCTTCCCCAGGATATTTTGCTTCTCTTTAATATGAATAGCAAGGATTCATAATCGTTGAGTTTTTACTAAGTATCAAGTGCCAATGTCTTTCAGGTCCATTCATCTCCTAGTCCTCTCAACACGGGGCTTGGTTCGAACCATTATTTTACACATAGAACCAAGGCACAGAGACCCGCCGATGTTGGCCGGGCACTGGCAAGGCCACCGTAGGTGCCCGTGGGACAGGTATGACCCCACTGCATTATCTAGTGCAACTGTCCTTCATGCGGCTGAAGAAACCTCCCTCCTAGTCTGGGATCTCCCTGAGGACTGGGTCCTGGTGTCAGTCATCTTTGTGTGGTCTGCAGTGCCTACCTTTGTAGACGTGGAAGAATACATGGGACCAAGAGATAGCACCCATACCACACACAGAACTATAGTCCAAGCTTCCGTGTCAAGTATTTATGGACGCCACCCAACCACCCAGCAAGAAGCATTTTGGCATCTCCATCCTGAATATTCATTAAAAGGAGTGATGCCGAAGCTGAAGCTCCAATACTTTGGCCACATGTTGTGAAAGGCCAACTCACTGGAAAAGACCCTGATGCTGGAAAAGATCCTGATGCTGGAAAAGATTGAAGGCAAAAGGAGAAAGGGGCAACAGAGGATCAGATGGTTGGATAGCATCACTGACTCAATGGACATGAATTTGAGCAGACTCCTGGATATAGTGAAGGACAAGGAAGCCTGGCACGTTGCAGACCATGGGGTTGCAAAGAGATGAACACAGCTGAGAGACTGAGTAACAGCAACAAATATGTGGGTTGGACTGGACAATAGGAAGGAACTGTATTAAAGCCTCTTTTCCTTGTACTTTTAAGAAATGCAATTGCTCTTAAGTACAAATAAAGTATGTTCTACACAGAAAAAAGTAGAATCTACAAACTATTAGTACTAGTGAAAGACTTCATATATTGATTCAACAAATATATATTCAGTGTGAGAGTGGTTTTAGTGGGTATCCCAGGCAAAGCAATGAGTAACACAGTAACACTGCTGCCCTTGTGGGACCAGTCTTTAATTTAAAATATATTTATAATTTATCTGATGATGATAAATGATCTAGAGAACTATGAACCATAGCAAATTGAATTATATATTTTAAAAAATGTATGTGATGAATAGAGAAAGCCTCCCATCTGAGTAGAGCCTTGAAGGAAATATGGGAAGCGGTGGACACCTGGAGGAGATCCTTCTAGTTTGGGAGGACATGAGTGTGAGTGGCCTGAGTGGTTTAGCATCCCCGGTGTGCTGATCACAGCAAAGAAAATAGTGAAGCCACAGGAACCAATGCAAGTTACAACACCTGATGAGGTGGAGGCAATAACATGGGTCCAGATTGAATAATACCGTGGAGCTCCTTGAAAGGTTTGGCTTCTACTCTGAGTGAGATGGAGGCGACCAGAGGGGTTTTGAACATTCTACAGTTCGTCTTATAGAACTACCTTGTCTTCTTTCCTAAAAATACAGGGTGGTCAGTGCAGAAGCAGGGAATCAGTTAGGAGGTTAGGACAATCATCTGGGAGAGAAATGTCTGTGGCTTGGACCAGAGGTGATGTTGGAGGTGTGAGATATGATTGGTTTCTGACTTTATTCTAAGGAAGAACTGACTGGATTTTCAACAGTTTTGATGTGGTATGTGTGGTTTTAGTTTATAAACTGGAAGAATGGAATTTCCATTTACTAAGATCCCAAATACTATAGAAAGGAGTAGGTTTGGAGGAGATGAGCGGTCAGGAACTTCGTTTAGCACAAATTAATTTCGGATATTGAAGTAGTCATTTTGGGCCAGACTTATGCTATAGTAACAAAAACAAATTTCAATGCCTTAAATTTATGAAATTTAAAGTTTAATTCCCTCTGATACATGTATTTCCCACGGATACCCCACCCATCGTAGACTGGATGGTTCTCCAGGACAGCTTCTTTCTGTGCCACGGTTCAGTGATAGAACTCTGCCATTTCTACTTGTGATCATCACGCTCACTGATGAAGGGGAGAGCCGGAGGGCAGAAGTGGGCAGATTCTTCCCACTGCCGCTGCTTGGGGTGGACGCGGTGGTGGATTGCCCCCGATTCCCTGTGAGGTCTGAGGGCATCATCCCCCTTGATGTTACAAAGCTGGGTATGGCTGGATCACCCCAAAGTCCCTCCCAGTGAATCATCTCCAGGAAAGAGAACCATCTAGCCTAAGGAAATGCCCCCTCCCCAGAGGCAGCCCACTTCCAGTAACAGTTGACATGGCAGAACAACAACAATGCTCTTTTTCTTTTTCATTTATTTTTATTAGTTGGAGGCTAATTACTTTCCAAGTTGTTTTTGCCATACATTGACATGAAGCAGGCATGGATTTACATGTGTTCCCCATCCTGATCCCCCCTCCCACCTCCAATGCTCTTAACTCCATTTAGAACAACTCTGGCTGGCCATCCAGCTCCGGGAGCCCTCGCGGAATCAGCTGAGGCTCTGCTGTAATTGAGTCACAGTCAGTTCTCCACTCCTTCCAATTCTCCTACTCCCTTACAGGTGATTCTCTGTAGGCTTGACCCCAGTAACCTCCTGCTTCAAACCTCTGCGGCTCCATTTCCTAAGGAAACCTAAGATATGTCTGGAGAAGGAAAAGGCAATCCACTCCAGTATTTTTGCCTTGGAAATCCCATAGACAGAGGAGCCTGGTGGGCTACAGTCCATGGGGTCACAAAGAGTCAGACACGACTGAACGACTAACACTAAGACATGTGGCATATTTCTTATTTTCTCGTCAAGAAGTAGTCATGTTCTCCCACCTCACTGAAAGTGTTAATGAGGAATACAGTGTGTGCCTGGACGAGGGACACGTTGGTGAGCAGTTAACGAAGTCCATGAAATGTCCCTTTTGAGTGTAGAGCTTAGGGCCTATGCCTAGACTGGAGATAGTAATCTTGGGTGATATTTAAAGACTAAAACCAGGTGACATCCCCTAATAGTTGAAGGTGGATAGAGCTCACTCAGTTTGAGAACTGAGCTCCGGGTACATGATCATTCAGAAATCTAAGAGCTGAGAAAGAACCAGGAAAGGAGACTGAAGACATGTATAGTCTATGCCTAGCAACTACTCAGAAATTCTCACACAAGAAAACATGTATGTAAGTAGACATTGCAGCACTTTACTACTTTCTTTTTAAATACAGAATAATGGAACAACCATATATCTATCAACACAAGAAGGAGAAATCATGGCAAAAAATCAGAAGGCAGTATAGAATTTAGCAGTTAGAATAGATGGCATTGAGTTTGCATTCATTAATATGAATAAATCTCCAAAAGCAGAACATTGAACAAGAACAGCAGTTTTCACCATCATATGTGTAACATGATATCATTTATATGAAGTTTAAAAACATTTGAAACAATTCCATCTATTGCTTTTGGAGGCACATCTGCATACGAACAGTATGACACGCATGGAACGCTGTGCATTCCATCCGGGGGGCGGAGTGGGAGGAAGTTTGCACACTCATATGCGTATGTTCTCCTCTGCTATTATTGGAATCCCCGAAATGTTTTACATAAAAAGATGCCTTCCCATCTTGCTGTTCTAAAGCACATAAAATTTTAATAAAATCAGCTCTTTTAGGTGACTTAGGTAGCAGCAGATTGTAAAATCATGGATAAGCGGGACCTTCAATTCACTTGGAGATTACTGAAGCAGTCTCATGACAACAGTACAATATGGCTTTAATAAACCATGCCATTGTTTAGCCTGCACAGTGACTGAAACGGTGAAAAGCTTGCATATGCATTATTTTACTTCATCCTCACATTGATCCTGGACTAGTAGTGATTATTATCTTATGTTGCAGATGAGGAAACTGATGAATAAACCCCATATCTGACAGTGGTACAACCAGAACTTGAGCTATCTTAGCTTGACTCTAAGCATCCTCTCATTTGCAATACTCCACCCATCTCTTTGCTCCATGTGCTTCTCCATCATCCTCCACCACGTGGAAGTGAGCTTGGAGGAGCCTTAGGAAAAGCTCTGGTCCGGCTTCTCTCCTGCCTCAAGGACCAAATCCTGGAGTGGCAACACACCCATCATCAAGTCTTCTTTCCCAAGTTCCAGGGAGCAATGAACCCATTTCAATCTTCTACATCCATCCTGCATATTTCTTGGTAACAGAGGGAGTCCTAACTCCCATGTTTCCTCTTTTGGAGAAATTAATTCAATTGAACTGAACTTAAGATTGCAGATAGGGGTGATCTCGGAGAACTTGTCTTCATCCCTCTCAATTTGCTGACGGAAAGGAAAGGCCAAAGAAGTGAAGAGGCTTCCTCGCTACAAACAGCTTCCTTCATTACTGGAACTCAGGGGTTCTCTATGCCATTTGCATAGTGAAATGCCCCAGGGAAGTTAAACAATTCTGCATCCTGGTCTCAGAGCCAGCCCTTCTGGTTCAGTTGGTCTGGGGTGGGACTTGGTGTTGGTAGTTGCTTGGCTTCCCTGGGTATTTCTAATGTGAAGCCATGCTTGAGAACCTCTGCCTTTGTTTTTCCTTCTCCGAGCACTCTCTCATACAGATCCTGGATGCAGCACCCAGGGAGCAAGGGTCAGGGCCATGCTTCTCATTTCGCTGATAGGAAAGGGACAAACACTATTTGAGTTGTGTTTGTTCTTCAGATACTTTCTGAGGTTCATGCGTGCATGTGTGCTAAGTCGCTTCAGTCATGTCTGACTCTTTGCAACTGCATAGACTGTATCCGGCCAGGCCTCTCTGTTCATAGGATTCCCTAGGCAAGAATGGAGTAGGTTACCATGTGCTCCTCCAGGGGATCTTCCTGACCCAGGGATCAAACCTGTGTCTCTTATGTCTCCTGCATTGGCAGGTGGGTTCTTTCCCACTAGTACCACCTGGGAAGCCCCTTCTGAGGTTCACATGAGATTCTATTACATACAGGTGTTCTGTGACGCTAGTGGGTTGGCCAAAAAATTTGTTTGCGTTTTTCTGTGACATCTTATGGAAAAACCCAAAAGATTTTTTTGGCCAACTTAATAGTTTTTATTTAGCGCATTTTTTAAGAGGTAAAGAAAACAATAAAGCACTGCCTTTAGTAGCTACAAATGGAATGCATTTGATAGTAATGGCAATTCAGAATATCCGGATTTGTATTTAACTCTGTTTCAGAAATCTGTAGAAGTCTGAGCCCAGTTACCACATATCTGTAGTTTTAAAGGCAGGGTCATCAAACTTTTTCTGTAAAGGAGATTAGTAAATATTTTATTTAGTCTGCAGGCCATGCAGTTTCTTGTATCTGCTCAACTCTGCCTTTGCAGCACAAAAACATAGATAACGACATAAAAATGGGTGTGAGTGTGTTCCAACAAATCCTTATTTAACAAAACACTTTAGGGGCTGAATTTGGCCTCCTTCATAGTTTGTCATCCTTTCAAGTGTCAGTCTGAAATAGATACGATTTAATAATGATCCACCTCATACAAAATGTAATTAAAGTGTGTCTTGTGTGATGGTGGCTTTCTGAAATTAAGAAAATGTCTTCAATGTTGTTTTAACATTTTACTCATTTATCCAGAAGACCCTAATAAAGAGAACAGTGTTTATTACAGAGTCATTTTTCACCTTTATATCTTTCTAGCACCTCATACCTTTAGGGCCCTTTTGATATGTTTCTATTTTTCATCTTCATAAGAAAAAAATAAAAAAGAGGGCAGAAATAGGTTGCTAAACTCCAGAAGCAGTCAAATAACTACTTGGAAAATGGAAAGGCAGTGAACAGTCATTTCATGATTTCAGTTTTATGTTTGCTTCATTACAGAACATACATAAAACTTTCAGTCCAGTTGTATCACCTGCATCATAGTTTTCAGTTTCAGCCCAAACCACTGCTGCTTATGAAAGCTTGGCCTTGCTTGATTCAGGCCTTCGAACAAACCTAGAAAAGTAGTTGCTAGAATGAAAAGAATTCTTGGTGTGTTTTGAGCTTTGCTGTAAGTGGTTGGAAGGAAGGAAAATGCCTTGCCTTGCTAGTCCCTCAGCTTCAGAATGACTGTCTGAATTCTGAAAGCATCTCTTGGCTCCCCAGTGCCAAAAAGAATAGGATCAGGTGCTCTGGGGACCCTACTATGGCTTTCCCTGCAACCCAGCAGTGCATAAAGTCACCACTCACTTTACACTAACAGAGGGCCACCATCCAAAGGTAAGGGAGTGAATGAAGCCAGAACTGCCTAGGTGGAGTTGGCTGAAAGCACTCCACGTGAAACACGATGTTCAAGGCTTGGAAGGAGTTGCTCCAAACACGTGGCCTGGATTTGGGGTTTTCAGGGAGCCAGGCACTTATTCAATCCACATAAGTTAATAGCAGATCAGAAACTCAGGCTGCAACAGAATCAGATGGAATTTGTGAACAAAAAGTCAGGTAGGGCCTTGCCTGTCTGGAGTCCAGCCCAGACTTCTGGATGAGTCTCCTGAGCCAGAGGGTGGATCTTTGCAGGAAACTCTCAGCTTGGCTTCATTTCTTGCCTTGTTTCCTTATGATCACTGCTTTTTTTACACTGCGGCAATTTTCACTTAGCCAGTGTTCTCTTCTGGCTCTTTCAACAAATAGAAGTTGAGAGATACTTATTTCTAGACAAGAATTGTTTTTATAAATTAAATCTTTTCTTCCATCCCCATGATATTAACTGCTGGAAGTGTAAAATTAGATAAAGTGAAGCTATGATTTGGTGCTTAGTGTAACATGCAAACCATGGGATCTAGAGTTACACAGACCCAGGTTGTAATCTAGTTTTTTGGCTTACCAAATATATGACTTTTAGAACTCATCGAGCTTTGGTTTCCTCATCTAAACTATGGGAATATCAGCATATAGCTCATAATATTTCTGTGCAGCAGTTAAGCAGTATGGGTAAGGTTTTTAGGTCCTAGCATATAGGAGTTGTTCAGTAAATGCAGACATGGTGATGATGGTGGTGACTATGACAATGACATCTCTAGAGGTGGGGTCATCCTGTTTAGCATAAATGCACAATGATAAAGAAAGGATAGATTGGTAAAGACTCAGATAATTTCTGAGTCTCTTTTTCATCAGCTGGCTTCAGAACATGATTTAGGAAGATTTTCCAGAATTATAGATACAAGATGTTGTTCAAAGTAAAGGACAACAAAAAGCCCACCTTACCACTAAATATGGGCTCCCCAGGCATCTCAGTGGTAAAGAATCTACCTGCAATGCAGGAAACATGGGTTCAATCCGAGTCGGGAAGATCCCCGGGAGAAGGAAATGGCAACCCACTCCAGTATTCTTGCCTGGAGAATTCCATGGACAGAGGAGCTTAGTGGGTGATTGTTTGCCGGGTCACAAAGAGTTGGACATGACTTAGCAACTAACGAACAACAACAACAGAAACTGCTTTGCACAGCCCTAGTGATTCTTCACTTCTTCCTGCTTTCAAAGTCATGGATCATCAAGAATCAAAGGCCAAACCAATTTATTAAATACTCTGGCAGCAGGAGTAAGAGACTTGATTATTTCCTTGTTGTCTTAGTCCCAGGAGCCCAGTTGGCCAGCCATGAGCTCTTGGTTGCAGTATTGGTTTTAAAGTCCTATGACTGGTTCAACCAGCAGCTCCAAAAAGACTAAGACTAAGTGTAGTGTGAAATATCCACTTCCTGTGAACCGTATATTGTCATGTCTGCACTTCAGTTTTGCTGAGTGCTAAAAGCACTGTGTTGGTACCTAAAGGAAATACCCTCTGATTCATGGCAGTAGAAAGGGTTATGTAATTGACGGTGTTTTCCAGAAAGAAAATGTATTTATTTATCCTTTCCTTAAATATTATTGCTGAGATTCCACTCTGTGCCAGCTACTGTGGTTGGCATGGCAAATAGGCAGAAATACCATTTTGCACATTTGAACTTGACGAACAGGGATAGAATAAGAAATGTCCTCGGCCCATTGTTTCAGTAGTGGCTTTCAGTACAGGATAGATCATTTAGTGTTAGAAAGAGCCCTTGCCCTAGAAGTTTTTGATTTTCTATATGTTGTCACCTACCCATCTCGGTATAAAACAGAAGGCAAACGAAAAAAGAGGACTATTCTGAAGTTAAAGGGAAGAATGTACAGGTAGGACCATGGCTGGGAACACACTGTGCAAACCTTGATATTAGCAGAACTGGCCCAGGATGGGTGTTCATGTCATAGCACTCATTTTGTGTCTTATCCCTGGAATAATCGCTCTCCTGGACAAGAGATTATTTGCAGAGCCACTGGTGAGGAGAGGGCTGGGAAATGGATTGCCATGGAGGTTTCGTGACACTTCCTCTCATCAGACTTTCAACCCAGCTCATCATGGTTCAGCAGCATGTGGGATTATTGATTTGCGGAAAGTGAGAAAAGTTTTCCCAATAGACAATGATAAACAAAGGAGATTGTTACAATAAGGATAATTCTGGAGTCCCACATCAGATATAATTTCACCAAAGAGAATGAAAGAGAGTATTGAGAGAGAGAAAGTGTGTGTGTGTGTGTGTGTGTGTGTGTGTGTGTGTGTGCCCACATGTACACACCATTATGCTGTGGTCAGGCAGCTGTTTTTCCTATTTTTTTTAATTAACATTTTTAGAAACTTTTCACACTCATGGTTTGTTTTTACATCCTCTGGTTCTCTTTTCTTTTTTAAATCACTAAAGTCTCTGCCTGTGTGTACTCCACAAACACATACACTTACGTATTTTCAAAGCCCCAAAACACAATTTTTTTTCCATCACCCTCTAACTCAAACTTAAAGTAACATAGCACTGTCATCTCCTCTTATTTCATGTAATACTCCTCCATTAATCAGCACTGGAAATTGTCTTCCGTGTTTGTGATCTTGCTAATCATACCATGACATGCTTATACAAAAACTTATAATGAAGACATTCTATGTGAAGTATACTACAGTGTTAAGTCAAGTGACCTCGAATACATATGATGAAGCTGAGTCTCCAAGACTTTAAGTAACTCTATTAGTCACATGATTGGTATGTGTCTTGTTCAACTAAATCAATTTTTGTTTTTTCTTTCAGAGTTAAATATTTAGCAGAATGAAATGAGGACCAGAAAGCGGATCACATCAATTTTATTTTGTTCTCTCTTAAACTTTCATTTTTAAGTTTTAAATTTAGAAAAGTACTAGGTAGAGCATGTCTTCCACCACCGCCATCAATGTTTCTCCTTCATGATACAACTATGCACTTTGACTTAATTTCTTTTGGGCAGGGTGAGATAGTTATGTAATAAGAAAACCTAATATGTAACAAAGGCTCCAGATGTGATAGAAGCTTGTTTCTTGCGCAGATAAAAGATAAATCAGGTGTTTCTATTCAGTGGTGCAATTAGAGTTGCAAAGGTCCAGGCTTTCCCCCTTGGGGTTCCATCCGCCACAATACATGATTTCCAAGGTTGCAGGTGGTGGTGGTAAGGTTTCTCTATTATGACAGTCAGTAAAGGAGACAGGTATGAAGCATGATGTATGTAGTTTTTTTATGGGTCAAACTTAGAAATTGTATAAAGGTATACACAGGTATTCTACCCATGTTTTATTAGCTAGAACTCAGTCACACAGGCACAGCCTAGCTGCAAATGATCTAAATGTAGTCAGATTATGTATATGTGTATGTGTGCATGTATGTGTGGAAATGGAATCATAGTCTATGCGTACATTCCTGCAAAGTTCCTTTTACCATGCTAGATCATTATTTGTATTGGGTGCACAAAGTTCCAATGAAAGAATGTTCTGTGTTTTATTCAACTAGTCAACATGATTGAATCCAGCTTTCGAAACCCTGTAAAATCTTACTTCACTCTTTGCGATGATATGTCTTAAATATTTGAATTTTGTGGGTAATTGAGACTTTATCTTCCTAAGCACCATTTTCATCAAAATTTGAAGCAACTTTTACATGAAGCTCTTTCTAGGTGTACTACACAGGTGGATGCCTTACTAGAAATCATTACTGAACAGAACTGATCGATTTTCTTAGGACTGTGGCAGGGACAGTGGGGCTTCCCAAGCCCTGGGATGGTTTCTGTATTTCCTGGTCTTTTTGACCAGCTAGCTCTTGTCTCTGGGCTGTGGCTGTAAGCCATACCAGCTAACTCTGAACCAGAAATAAAAGACTGGCCGTGAACTTCAAGCTGTTTTGCCCAACAGGGTGACCAAGGAGGCCTCATATCGAAGTGGTCGACGCACTAGAACAAAGCAATAAGAACTGTTGAATTACTACATGGAGAATAATTACCCTGGAGAATTGCCAAATTTAGAGTAGAATTTTCGTGACTGAGGAATGCAGGCCTTCATTGCTTTAACCTCTTAAGAGACAGGAGCACATTCTATCCTGACTACTGAAATGTTCATTCAATAGTATTTAAAATGTTAATTATATTATTTTACTGTATGAATTAACATTAGTTTATATTTCTGTAGGGGACTTAGAATTTTCATAAGGTTTTCCTAATCATTAGCTTATATAATCTGTGAGTGGGTTTGTATGTGAGTTAGTTGCTCAGTTGTGTCCGACACCTTTTGAGCCCATGGACTGTAGCCCACTAGGCTCCTCTGTCCATGGGATTCTCCAGGCAAGAAACTGGAGTGAGTTGCTATGCCCTCCTCCAGGAGGAGATCTTTCCCACCCAGGGATCAAACCTGGTCTCCTGCACTGCAGGCACATTCTTTACTATAATTGTTATATATATAAGCCACTCTCTTTTTGCCTTTTATATTAAAAAGATCCAACCAGTCAATCCTAAAGGAAATCAGTTCTGAATATTCATTGGAAGGACTGATGCTGAAGCTGAAGCTCCAACACTTTGGCTACCTGATGCGAAGAACCGACTCACTGGAAAAGACCCTGATGCTGGGAAAGATTGAAGGCGGAAGGAGAAGGGGACAACAGAGGATGAGATGGTTGGATAGCATCACCGACACAACAGACATGAGTTTGAGTAGGCTCTAGGAGTTGGTGATGGACAGGGAAGCCTGGCCTGCTGCAATTGATGGGGTCACAGAGAGTCAGACACAACTGAGCGACTGAACTGAAGTGCAGCCACTCTACTATTTACTGAACATTTATGAGTTAATACTGTTTACTTTTAAGTTCCTATGCCTTCTTTTCATGGGATGTTTGTGTTTGTTGATATCCCTTCTACCCTTTGGCTGCTTTTCACACTGTCTTATGTGATTTTAGTAGGCAACTTCTGAATATATCTTTATTTGTAATGGAAAAGTGAATTGTCTCAGAATGAGAACCCGAGAACCCACTTCTGAGCCAGCTATTTACTTCCACACATAGGCGGTGCACTTTCCATTTTCCATCATAAATATTCTTTGCATTGAATAGTAGTTCATGTCTGTCTAGCTTTAAGAGTGATTTTGTTGCAATCCTTGGCTTCTTTAGATTTTATTTGACTTAATCTCTTTCCTTGCTTCCTACCCACACATTCCTCAGGTATAATGACAAGAAGGAAATTGAAGTTCCAACAGGGAGGTAAGTGAGCTGATATGGAGAGAACTGTATCCTGGTCTTGGTGATAACTGTGTCCAGTGCAACAGAAGGCAGGTATGGTCTGGAGTTCATGTTTTCCCTCAGTAAAATGACAGGACTGTGTTAATTACCAAGAAGATTTTCTGTATACCAAATTATCTGTTTCTAATTAATACGAGCAGTCTCTGGAGACTGAAAAGCTGTTCAGATTGTGTAATTGAAGAACAAAAAAATAATGGTGGATGTACAGTGAGCTGGTCCACATGTCACCCACTTAAGTACAGCATCTCAGAAGATTCTCAGTACTTCCATTTCATTAGTGGGAAACTGAGGTTCAGATGGGAGAGCAGCATGTTCAGGGTCAGGTGGACTGAGGGATGAATCGAAGTATGTGTGATTCCAGAGTTTCAACACTTAACTCTTAAACTCAATTGTAAGCAAAGGGATCAGTGGCTACATATGTCTCCAGGAAATTAATGAACCTGTTGTTGTCTAGCCGCTCAGTCGTGTCTGCTCTTTGACACTCCATTAACTGTAGCCTGCCGGGCTCCTCTGTCCATAGGATTTCCCAGGATAGAATACTGGAATGGGTTGCCATTTCCTTCTCCAAGGGATCCTCCCGACCCAGGGACTGAACCTGTGTCTCTTGCACTGCAAGCAGGTTCTTTATTGCTGAGCCACCACAAAGCCCAATAGGTGCTGTAATTCTCCTCAAAATCCAGGCCATTCTCTATGCCGTTACATGGAACCTCTTTTGCACAGACACTGGTGCTCTGTCCTTCTGCTCATTGTCAAGTACAGAGTGACCACTGTGGCTGCTGGCTGACTTACCTCCCGAAGATTCAGTGGAGACAAGGTGATCCCACAGCCACTGAAAGCTCATTATCCATGGCACCGCAGGCCTCATGAGCTTCAAGGCCACATTGGTCTGCATGAATCCCGTGGTCCCCCATGGCTGATGGGGGTCACGCTGAGGTGGGCCCAGGTGCACACATGCACACACAGGTCTATGCACAGCCTTGAAACACTAAGTGTGTGAAGCCCCAGTTGTATAAGTGGGCTTCTAGCAAAACTGCCCACCTTTGCCACCAGGGACACCCTAGCTTTGTTATCTTGGTGGGAAAGTCTGCCCTTTGCTCTGGAACCAGACATTAACCTCCAGGACTGCTGTGTACGTGTTCTTGGAAACAGTTTGAGATGCACAGAGATGTCCTTGCTAGTTGACAGTTGACAGTTGACACTACCGGAAGTTTGGACCAGAAAGAAGCCTGAGCATCGAAGGACTGATGCCTTTGAACTGTGGTGCTAGAGAAGACTCTTCAGAGTTCCTTGGACTACAAGATCAAATCAGTCAATCCTAAAGAAAATCAACACTGAATATTCATTGGAAGGACTATCGCTAAAGCTGAAACTCCGAAACTTTGGCCACCTGTTGCAAAGAGCTCCTTTTCTGGAGCAGCTGGTCTGAGCTGTGTAAATTGGAAAATACTTTGGCAATATGAACAAAGAGACATAAGTGTATTGATATGCATTGAATGGAAATTCCAGGTCTAGGACTCAATCCCAAAGGAATAATTGGAAACCACTGGGAAAAATTGACATAAATGGATTATTTATAATAACAAAATGATGATCATAATCTGAAGAACAGGAAAATAGCTAACTAAATTATGGTTTAATTTTTGATAAGATGCTATGTTTTTAATTTTAAATGATGGTTATAGAATACTTCCACTATAAGAAAAATACCTATGATGTAAGATTATGTGAAAAATCAGGGTTAAAAGTGTATATAACATGAGTACAAATGTGGTAAAATACCCAGTCATAGGGGGAGCAAAAGCTCACAGGAAATTCACCAAATACTGTATACGCTTGTTGATTTGGACTAGTGGCATGAAAAATGAGAGTTGTTTTTTTTTTTTTCCTCATCACAGTTCTCCAAACATTTTGGACACACGGTTTTATTTTTAAAATGAAAAATATGTATAAGGTTAAAAAACAAATGCTTGGAATGATATATTAGTTTTTTCAATTAAACATTAATCTCTAGATTTAAATTGGAAACAAGCATTTTTCTTCTTTTTAATGTCATGTCTTTTTAATGTCAGGTCCTAGAATGTTCTAGATTCTCTTTGACTCCAGTCGTTCCCACCTGCTATTATCTTATCTGCCTGAAACTCTGCTTCTCCAACTCACTTTCACCAAACTAACCCTTATTTATAATGAAAATCACTTTCTGTAAGAAGCTGACTGCAGCCTCGGAGTCTGGGTCAGATGCCCCTGCTGAATTTCTTTAGCGCCTTATCTCAGCACTCCTCACCCTCTATGTACTACCAAAATCTCCTTCAACAGGCCAGGAGATTGTACCTGGGGACTAACCTAAAACACGCCAACAGTTGATTCTATGACGTCACGACTAGCACCCATGCATCTCAAACTGATGAGAGCACAGAAGGCAAGAGTGAGGATCTGGCTTCTATTGTTTAGTTATTTCATGAGAGCACCATTCATTTCCCAAGAAAATTTAATGCTAAGAAGAGACTGGCTCTTGGATATTGTGATGTCAAAAGAACCACACGTTGAGCTGATTGTGTGAGTCCTAAAACCATGAGGAGAGAACCCTCATGCATGTAATTTTCACTGGTCAGGTAACTGTATCAATCAAAGGAATGTCTGGTGATTCCCACATGACTTGAATGAGATTGCTACTTTCCTTACAAGAGGGAAAATTTACCTGCAATGAACTTGCTTTCCTTTCTCTTGAAGTCACTTTGCTGTGAAATGTTTCAATTTCTGATCTCAGGTATCATCTCATAGTACTTAGGCAAACTTTCTGTCTTATATGATTTTCCTTAACAATGCACTTCTCATGATATCAAGTGTCAAGTTATCTCAGCTTATGTTGGAGGTGATCAAAAGCTTTGGTAAAGTCTTGAAGTATGTATTCTAAACTGTTAAAAACCTACCCTGAAGTCACAACTCTGAGTGAGATGTCTGCCTTAGAGAATGACAGTATCCCAGGACTCTTCCCCATTTGTGGCTCCCTGCCTAAGGAATGGCAAGGAAGTAAACACTTGCCTCTTACCCAAGTATTGTGCCCCTGGCCCATACGACCCATTTTCTGACCTGTTCCTTCACTTGGCTGAGAATTACTGACCCATCTTACCAGGAATGCATCGCCTTTACAGATAAATTGGATTGAACCATATATAAAATAGATGAGCTCTCAAATAAAAAATTAGGTGAAACCATTGATACATAGAGATTTTAAATGTATTTAGATGAATTCTGTTGTATGGACAAGTGTTTTAGAGTTTTCTAAAATCTTTCTCCAAACTAAGATATCTGCAGAGTTTTGATTAGAAAAAAAGGAAGACTTGAAAAAACTTTGATGATGGTGATTGTTTAAAAAAATAAATAAATAAAACCTCTTCTTGTTTTCTTATTTCAAGTCTACATTTTTTTTTTTTTTAAGATCAGTGATACCCGTTACCATAGATTCCTTTGGAATGTGCAAAGAAACATGTTAGGAGAAGGTTTTCAGGCCTTGTAATCTTATCCAACTGACAAATTCACCCACTGCATACTAACCTCAGATTCTGCAATGTGTAGTTGTGTAGTTTTCATTTTGGAGCCATTTTCTTTAATAGATCATACACACATAGAGCATGAGAACTGTGAGTTCAGTTTTAGTTGAGGACTGTAGCCTGGGAGACAGGCTCTTGTCTAACTCTGAGAACCTGCTCCAAAGAGGTGGGTGGGGAGGTCAGTATATATGAGATCTTGGTGAAGGGGGTATGTGCATTCAAGCATATACCTGAGTAGAAAGTTGCTGCTAGTAACAAGGAGAAAGTGTCTCTGTTAATGATTTTAGTGCTTTTCTGGATATGAGAAGATGAAAGAAACTGGCTTCATAAAATTTACTCCTGAAAATATCTAACTATCTGAAGGCCTGTTCTGCCATATTTTTCCAGAGTGCAAAGAGTGCTTCCTTCCTGAGCTCTACCTTGAAGTCCTTTGAAACGGTGTTGGAGATCAGCAACTGCAGTGGCCTCTAGTGACCCCATTCTTGCGGGGCCAGATGGTGTGAGACATTGTCTAAGTTGGCAAATACATAAACAGAGCTGCCCTTATGGTCAAACTTGAGGACTACAGTCCTACCAATGGACATGGAAGATGATTTCTTGCCTGCTGTTGTGTTTCATATACACAGTTGATGCATTTTTCAAAGAAAAATGTCCAGGCTCTTATGCGTTTAATGCTCCAAACCAAGTGAAAAATATGAAGAAAAAAAAAGCCATAAAGTCACTAATGTTTTTGACTAATGGAGGGATGATATTGCATTTCCCAAGGATCTTTCCGCTCATGTATCTGAGCTAGAAACCATCTAAGGCCAGTTACATAGGATGGACCGATGGCTCTGTCCCCAGAGGGAGCCCAGCTGCTGGCCCCAGAGTGGACCCCACTTCTGGATCCATCTTCCAGCTGCTGAGGGCTGAAGGGGGCAAGAAGGGCTTTTGCTGACGTGAGTGATTTGAGCTGAAGAATCTAAGCTTTTAGAGAACAGTAGTTCATATTTCATCTCCATCATTTGTGTGTGTGTGTGTTGTTTTCTTTTTGTTGCCTTTTTTCCCTTGTGAAGAGACTTGCCATGTGGTATTTAAGGTGACCTAACTCTGGCGCGGAGAAGGCTGTGTGGTTTGTCTTCCCGCCCACGCACAACTCGCCTTGCAGACTTGACGGGGATAGATCAGCCCCACAGAGGAGCAAACAAAAAACCAAAAATACCCTCCTCCAAAAAATACCCCACAGTGTGAAACTCTTTCTGAGAAAGAGTGGCCTGTTTCCTTAAAGTAGAAAAAAAAAATAACAAAAATAGACTTTACTTAAGCCTCTTATTTACTCAGATGATATCAATGCTGCTTCTAGCACAACGCGACTGACTGTACCTGCTGCCCAGAGATTTTTAGAAAGTCGGAGAGAAGAGACAGCAGTGAGGCTTTGCTGTGAGTTGTGCCTCTCACATTGCTCATTAGAAGGTAAACGCATAATTACATGGCACACTCATTCAAGAGCAATACACTTTACGGGAATATTTATAAAACAGTTATGTTTACATCAACGGTGCTATATAAGTAACAAATAATAATAACATTGTGAAGAAAATTAGCTGCTTAGATGCATAACATTTAATATGGAGTTCTGTATAATTAATATCCTGGCAATTTAATGTGTTACTCATTTTCTTTTTTTTCCCCCCTCCCGTTTCTTACCAAGAAAGAAACAGAGTTTGTTTAATTTCATATGGCATTTCCACAGTCGTATAGAGCCAAAATGTTTCACGCCGGATTAATCTAATGTCCTACCCCATAACTTCGAAACTGGCCACTGGATTATTAATGCCCACTTAGAGGACATGGAAATAACTATTTGCTCTTTGTTGTCACCTTTCACCTCTCTGCTAAATGTCCTGATAGAACCTCACAAGGCACAGGGCAGCCCTTGGAAAAGAACTATTTGGCCCCAAATGCCAAGAGTGCTGAGGCTAAGAAAGGCTGAATTAGCTTATCAATCTTTATAACCATCCTGGAAGGCAGGGATCATTATTATTTCCTTCATTTTGTGCATGAAAAAATGTAACACACAGATGAGCCAGGAGATTAATCCAAGATAAAATTGCACAGCGCAAAGGGCTTGAACTCCAGGCTTGAACTGAGGTCTTCAGAGTCTGACTGCTTGCGCACCTGCCTCCGCCCTCTTCCTCCACAAGTCCTGTTTACACTGAGAGCTTGGCTTTGGTTGCAGAATACACATACGTGCTGTACAAAAGTGTACATGTATGTGTGTGAGCATGCACATGTATTTTCCTGACATCCAGAAGTTGGTCTCTGGGAGCCAGACATGTCCGACCCCAGATGAAAAAAGACAAAGCAAGCTGCATCACCTTTGGCCCCAAACCCCAGAGCCCGAAATGAAGTAGCCCCTACAGACCCCACCCCCTGTGCATCACTTCCTGGCCAAGGACGTTCAGTCCCACCCACCAGCGGGTGAGGGGTCTATGAGCCCCGATCTCTGCATCAGCTGCGTCCCCTGGTCACGGGCCACTGGGGAAAGCCGCCGGGCCTCTCAAGGGACGTTGGTTCCCATGGAGGCCCGTCCTCTTTTCTGACGCATCACAACCACCCATAGGACAGCTTTTCAGCAGAAACTTGACGCCTCTCAGATTCAGGAGAAACTTTTCATTCTGCCAAGTGAGCCTTCTGTCCTCCTGCAAACACATGCTTGTGTGAAGTAGCCTAGAGCTCAGGCCCAGAGGAGACGGCAACGGATGGGGTTGACTTCTCACAAACCGCTCCCCCTCGAGACCCGAGAGAAGGTCCATCTGCTTGTGCGCGGGTCCTCTGGCCCGTGGTAACCGCAGCCCCTCCTCTCTGGGCGCCACCCCTGTTAATGATGCGCTTGCCTTTTCACTGGAGCATCACGTTACCGGAACACGCAGGGAAAGGCCCTTCCTCATCACTATTTAGCTGTCTGTCACCACTTAATAAACAGCTAAGAGGCAGTGACTCAGACCACAGGTGCCGGTTTGGCCTGGTGATTGTCAAATGGACCCAGCCCCGCTAATTGAGTCTTTAAGGCCCACTCAGGAAGCCTGCAGAGAGGCATGATGCCAACCACCCCCCCACCCCTCCCACCCCGCAAGTTCCAGGGATGAGAAGGGCAGGAAAAGTACTTGAGGAGTGAGGCTGGGCTTCCTGACATTCAGGTGTGAGTGATGGCCTGGGGTGAGGACTCAGGAAGGAGGAACCTGGTGGCTGAGAGTCAGTAGGTGATTTATGCTGGTTGCTCCTGGCATACAGTGGTAACCCTTCTTCTACAGCCTCATGGGGCAGAACACCCAGGCTGCCATGGTGGATGTCTACCCTGGCATCTCAACACCTGCTGTGAAGACAGGGGAGCATCTGGACGCTCCCAAGTCTGAGTCACACTGCAGGTCAGCTGGCTCGTTAGTCCAAGACCTGCTCAGGATGAAGGGCTGCTGCTTTCTTGCAGTGACTTAGTTTATTCCAGGACCCTGCATGTGAGGTTCTGGGCCACATCCTGTTATCCCCAGTGGCTCAATAAGGATATGGTGATGGGCATCTGCAAGTAGTTTTATGAATTTTAATAAACCTAATAAGAACTATTCTACAACATCCAAACCATACAAACTCATCAAGAGCCCTTTATGTACCAGGCATTGTGTTTGGCTCTGGAAACATTCAAGCATCCTCACTGAGCTCAAGAAGTTTCAGAGAAAATAGGAAACTGCACAAACGAGTTACATGATTAACTGAGACATAATAAGAAGATGATATATGTGAAGCTTTAAGGGAAGAGAGGAAAGAATGTCTATCACTCGGAATTTGGGACAGGAGGTTTGGAGTTGGTAGCAGAGAACATGAATCACAAATTGTATGCAACAGAAGGACGCCAAGTTGTGTGACTAGCAAAAAGATATTCTTGACATCCTTGGTGTGGAACATTTGTAAGCATTGTGCTCATCACATTCACTCTCGGTCTTCGCATCCATGCTTTTATCTTAATTGTGTGTTTATCTTATCCTGTTATTCATTTTTATCTTATAATACAGCACTACTCCGGCTCAGGTGACATGGGTTTGCTCCCTGGGTCGGAAAGATCACCTGGAGAAGAGAAAGGCTACCCACTCCAGTATTCTGGCCTGGAGAATTCCGTGGACTGTATAGTCATGGGGTCGCAAAGAGTTAGACATGACTGAGCGACTTTCACTTAATCACTCACTCTGGCTCTTGAGTTTCTTGCATGCCCTGATGTGATATTCTTCAGACCTGCCTCACTCCTCCAGGAAGCTCTCCTGGTTCCCTCCAGGATCATGTAGTCTATGCAGAAAGATCGTAAATGCTTCCTTGCACCATTTTAATGCACATATTATTTTGTACTTTATTATAAGAATTAGGTTTATTGTTGTACAACCTGCTTCATCCAGTTGACAGTATTATCAATCATGTGAAAAATAATTGCATCTAGGAAATTGACAAACAAGCTAAAGTTAATTTTTGGATTCATCTTCAGTGAGAGGTCTCACCGAAGTCTTCCATCATCTACACACAGTGCCTGCCCTGCCGCCACTCCCACGCATCTTAACACCTCCTCCCCCTGGGCGGCCTGAGCATCCTGGATATGCATCTTGCTACTCTGCAGCTTTTTTTTTTTTTTTTGTGGTTCTCTCTCTGATGAGACTGATTGAGTCCTGAGGAACAGGGACTGAATCTTGTCTGCTCAGCACCTTGTATGGGACCAGATCAGTAGGGGGAACTTAGCCTTTGTGTTCAGCTCAGTTAAATGTGTCACAGTCACACAAAAGCTCCGCCACTTCAGTCGTGTCTGACTCTTTGAGATCCCATAGACTGTAGCCTGCCAAGGCTCCTCTGTCCATAGGATTCTCCAGGCAAGAATACTGGAGTGGGTTGCCATGGGTTTCTCCAGGGGATTTTCCCAGCCCAGGGATGGAACTTGCCCCTGTTACATCCCCTGCATTGGTAGGTGGGTTCTTTAACACTAGTGCCACCTGGTAAGCTCCAGTTAAATGTAGGCATCTGCTAATCGCTGAAACAAGAGCTCTGAAGGGACCCATATTCAATCCCTGAGTTGGAAAGATCCCCTGGAGAAGGAAATGGCCACCCACTCCAGTATTCTTGCCTGGGTAATCCCATGGACAGAGGAGCCTGGTGGGCTACAGTCCGTGGGGTCGCCAAGAGTCTGACATGACTTTGCAGCTAAACAACAACAATAAGAGCTCGAGCAGCCAATGCTAAATTCTGTGCTTGTAAGCCTGGGCCTTTCTCATATTAATTTTATGCAGGAAATCAATGAGAGACTCAAAAAAAAATCAAAGACAAATGAAATTTTATTAGGTTCAAATTATTCATTACATTGGAATATTCTTAGCATGAGTACATTGTTGTTCAGTCAGTAAGTCATGTCCGACTCTTTGTGACCCCATGGACTGCAGCACACCAGGCTTCCCTGTCTTTCCCTATCTCCCAGAGCCTGCTCAAACTCATGTCCATTGAGTCGGTGATGCCATCCAACCATGTCATCCTCTGTCACCCCCTTCTCCTCCTGCTCTCAATCTTTCCCAATATTAGGTCTTTTCCAATGAGTTAGCTCTTCTCATCAGGTGGCCAAAGTAGTGAAGCTTCAGCATCAGTCCTTCCAGTGAACACTCAGGGCTGATCTCCTTTAGGATGGACTGGTTGGATCTCCTTGCAGTCCAAGGGACTCACAAGAGTCTTCTCCAAACCACAGTTTGAAAGCATAAGTTCTTCAGTGCTCAGCCTTCTTTATGGTCCAACTCTCACATCCATATATGACTACTGGAAAAACCGTAACTTTGACCATATGAGGTTTGTCATAGCTTTCCTTTGTACTAATTCATTAATTAAAAACAGTTTTGAATTACAACTGGGTGCCAGACATTTGTTACAGGGTTTAAATACAAGGAATCATAATCACAGGTGTGGGAGGGATGAGTAATATAAAGCAGTGCTGTGACACGGGGCTAGGCTATGCAAATAATGACTGTAGGGACATTTAACCCAGTCTGGAGGGCAAGGTCAGGGAAAGTGTCCTGGAGGCAGTGACTGAGTCCTAAAGGATGAAGAGAATCCTTACCAGGCTAAGGCAGACAGAGGGAAAGCATTTGAGTTGGAGAAGGCCTGAATGAAATAAAAGGGAGAGGGAACATAGACTGTGGAAAGCTACAAGCAGATTCATGTTTGAGGGTGGGGCTTAACCTGCATGGGTGAAGCAGGAGGAAGAAATGTGGCCAGGGACTGGGGCTTTGTGGATTCTGGAAGAGCTGCTGGTCCTGTGAAGGTGCGTGCAGTTCTGCAGAAACCGTGGCACATGTCTCTTGTGACTTGAGCAGGTGAAGAAAATTGCATTTCAGTAGGTCTTGTGAACAAGTTTGCGGCATGTGTCAGTTTTTAATGGCTAAGAGCAGCGACAATAAGATGCATTCAAAGGCCATTGTCATCGTCCAGGCAAGATTTGCTGAGCATGTAAACAGTGCACTAGAACTTGGGATGGAAAAGAACTTGTTACAGATTTCATGCAATTCATAACTTGCCTTCAGTTTCATCTTTTCACTTAGATTAGTCAAATAATATCATTATCTGTAAGTTTAGGCTCAAATTTTTATTTTTCAGTAGTTAGATCTGAAATATCTTATTTCAAGAAATGTCTGTTTACTCATGTGATAGACTGTCTCTTAGATGTCCTAACATGGAAGGCACCGAGGCTGAGTTAATTTATAGATAATTTATGATAAAACATAACTATTTTCCAATTTTTTCTTTTATATTAGGCACATTTATCACCAGATTAATTTTTGTGTTAATTAGATAAAATAATAATTTTAAATTTCTCCAAAGGATTATTAATCTTTGTCAAGAAGTGTCTCTTACTGTTGGGTCAGTAGAGGAAGAGGCAAGTTTAATTGTAAATTTACTTCAGGGATAGAAAACTTAGGATGTCTGGAGCTTAGAAGGTTGAAATAGTGTCTTTTTGAAACCAAATAATTATATAGATTTTCTCTACAAATACAATGGAGTAACTGAGATCTGAAATGACAGGCAAATAAAAAAGCACCATTGCTAGAGTCTAAAGTAATATATTTTTTTGTTGTTGGTGTTCTTGGCAAAGCCATATCTCTGGGTTAATTTTACTACTGAAAGTTTCTGAGAATAATACATTGTCTTTGCAAGAGACATTGTCTCTAAAATTTAAATGAAAATATATTGGAAGTATATTGAAAACACTTGAGTGTCATTTGGGTTCACTTGTAATATAAAATAATTAGAATTTCCCATCCAAAGTATATTTTCCTCTCTAATGTTTCATGGAATGCATGATTGATTTTCTTTTTGTTAATATAATCAAATAATTTTGTTTTGAAGTGTGCTTTTCATTATAAAATTATTGTAACCACATTATAGGACATCCATGAACCACAGAAATTTAGACTTGAATGTTCATTGCAGAATTTTGTCACAAGAAAATGACTGAAGCAGCTGAATGTCCAATAGTGGAAAGATGGTTAAAAAAAATCTAGAGTAAGATATAATCTGACAACTAAAAAAATGAGGCAGACCTCAACATAAAGAGATCTATTAACATAGTCAATATAGAGTACAGAAATCAAGTAACAAAGCAATCTACATAACAGAGTGTCATTTTTGTAAACGCACAATAGTATGTGTTATAAATGCACATGAAAGGGACTTCAAAAAGAAGCACACAAAACTGATGAGAAGTTACCTCTAGGGTGTGTGTTTGTGTGTGTTTGTGCAATGGTCAAGATGTAGGAATAGGTGGGAATGGTCATCAAAGAAGGTTTAATGTTTAAAGTCACATTACTATACTGTGTATTAGTTGCATGAATAATAATAGAAAACAAAAGAATAGAAAAGGAGAGAGACTGTTGGGAGCCTCATGATTCTACCACCATTACACAAAATCTATGAAAATTTTGTACATTTCTTCCAGTCTTTTTGCCATTTAAAAATTATAGATATGATTATAGTTTATATAAAATTTTGCTCATTTTTTCATTCAATGCTTTAGTATATTGTTACACAGTATCCATAACTGAGAGTATGCCATGATTTATGTAACAATTCTTTTCATGGATATTTAGTTTGTGTCTTATAGCCTAATAAACTGCATAAACATTTTTCATATAGCTTGATTACTTTTTTTGAAGAATTTCTTTAGGATTTTCTGAACTATTATTAGGTCAAAAACTATGTGCATTTTTTTTTTGTGTGTGTGTGTGTGTGTTTTTTAATTTTGTATTTCATGAGGAATTTAGTGCTTCAAGTCAAAGATGGACAGAAACATTTCATGAGTTGTGACTTGTTTCAGATCCTAAGGAATTCCGTTAACTTACTTGTTTTTGTTCGCTTGGTGAGGAACACATTGATTCTTCACCAGTTGCCAACAACATAGGAGGACATCAAATCTGAAATGGTGAAACCAGAGTCAGGATCCTCCATTAATAAGTGCACTGTTTCTGCAGATGGCCAAAGGCTTTTAAGGGGCCTTGTACGGTGTACGGTGCATTGGAAAAGACCCTGATGCTGGGAAGGATTGGGGGCAGGAGGAGAAGGGGACGACAGAGGATGAGATGGCTGAATGGCATCACCGACTCAATGGACATGAGTTTGAGTAAACTCCAGGAGTTGGTGATGGACAGGGAGGCCTGGCGTGCTGCAATTCATGGGGTTGCAAAGAGTCAGACACGACTGAGCGACTGAACTGAACTGAACTGAACTGTACGGTGCTTGACTGAGAGTAGTGGATGCTCAGTGACTATGTATTGAACGAAACTGAAGAAATATGGGAAATCTGAGTCAAATCCTAGCTTAAACATAAAGATAAAGGATGCCACAGCAGCCCAAGTGACGCTGCACCAGGCGGTGTGGAGTTACGTGCTGACAGCAGCTCCCCCTCCCCCAGCACCTTCCGGGTCCTCAGAAAAGCTCAGCAATCCGAGCTGCGCATCTGGCCATGGTTCCAAAGCACCCGAGCGTGAAGGTCCATGCCCCGTTCAGGTCAAGTCACAAGGCGCTCACCAATCTGTGCATCCCTGTCAGACTGTGTGTAAGAGAACAGAGGGGACATCTATGTACTGCATTAGAAGGTATCAACGTATCATTCTAGTGTTCATGTGCCAGTTGCCCTGCCCCCTTGACAAGACTTTTTTTTCTTTTTTTAATATTTGTAGACTCACAGGAAGCTGCAAACTTAGTATAAAGGAATCCTGTGTATGTTTCACCCAGTGATTTCTCCCAATGTCTATGTCTTGCATAATTTTAGTACAATATCCAAAGTAAGGTTTGATATTGGTACAATGTGTGTGTATAGTTCTATGCCATTTTATCCACATGTGTGGGTTTGTGTAACCACCCAGCCCAATCAAGATTCAGAGCTACAGAGATTCACTACAGAGATTTCCCTCATGATACCCCCTTATAGTCTGTCCCCTAAGCCCTCTCCACCACATATACAACCTTGAAACCCTGGCAAGGAGAAATCTGTTTTCTGTCTCTATAACTTTAATATTTTGAGAATATAAATGCAATCACACTGTATGAGACCTTTTCTCACGCAGTGATTTACTTTTCTCACTGAGCATATTGCACTTGAGATCTATTCAACTTAATGTGTGTAAACAATAATAATCAGTTTGCTTTCTCACTGCATAGTATTTCACTGTATAGATATACCAATTTGTTTACTAGTCACCTAGTATTCTAGGGCTTTATCACTTCCTAGTTTTAGCTATTACATGTAAAACTGTTATGAACAATCACATTCAACTTTTTGTGCTGATATAAGTTTACTTCTCAATTAAATATCCATTACTGAAACTACTGGTAAGTAATTACATGTTTAGTTTTACTTAAAAATAAAAGTCAAACTGTCTTCAGAGTGGCTATATCACTTTATATTCCTACCAGCAATATAAGAGATTCTGTTCCTCTCTGTCTTTACCAACATTTGTTAATGTCACTATTTTTTATTTTATGTGTTTTTATTTATGTGTTCTTTTTTTCCCAGTCTGCTTTGTCTTCTGGTGTTAGCATCGGGCAATTTGTGTTGTCCATATTCAAGTTCATTGATTTTTCAATCTCCCTAGTATGATGTTATAACCCATCTATTGAGTTTTTTATTTTGGCTACTGAATTTTTTTTTCAATTCTGTAATTTCCTTCTAGTTCTCCTTCATAGAATCTATTTATTTGCTGATATTTTCTATATTTGTATTTGTTTCAATAGTACTCATAATTGCTTGGTGATGCATTTTTATACTAATTGCTTTAAAATATATGTCAGATAATTTTGGCATTTGCCTCAACTTGGCTTTGGTGTCTTATGATTGTTTTTTCTCATTCAATTTGAGATCTTCCTATTTCATAAGATGACCAATGATTTTCTACTGAAGCCTGAACATTTTGGGCAGGACACTGTATTTTGAAACTCTGGTTCTTATTTACATGTTAGATTTCAACAGGCCTCCTCTTACAGAATCTTTTTAAAAATAATGTCACATATTTATTTGTTCACTTTTGGCTGTACCGTGTCTTCACTGCTGCATGGGGCTTTTCTCTAGTGGTGGCCAGTGGAGGTACTCTCCAGCTGCGCTGCTGCCTTCCTATTGCAGGGGCTTCTCTTGTTGCAGCGCACAGACCCCAGGGTGCATGGGCTTCCGTAGTTGTGACTTCCAGGCTCTAGAGCACTGGCTCAGTAGTTGTCGTGCATGGGCTTGGTTGCTCCATGGCATGGGGGATCTTCCCGGACCAAGGATTGAACCCACATCTCCAACACCGGCAGGCGGAGTCTTCACCGCTGAACTACCAAGGAAGCCCAGAAGCTTGATTGGTAAAAAGCCCCACACTGTCTGGTGGAGGTGGAAGTCCCGGTTGAACTCAGCCTCCACTGACATCCAGTAAGGTGAGGGGACTTCCTTGTTCCCACAGTGAGAAGGAGAGCTCGTTCTCCCAGCAGGTCTCTGTGACTCCACCCCAGGTGGAAGGCGGGGGGCAATGCTGCTGCTTCTCCCCGTGTGGCCTCCACTTGCATGGGGTGGGGAACGGCCTTTTTCCTGTAGGTGATGCTAGAAGAACTAACTCTCCACTCATCCTCTGAGACCACTGCAGTGATGGTTGAATGAGGCCACTCTCATTTTTACAGGGGGTATCTTGGCCCCCCAACTGTCCTTCCCTGACACCCAGGTGTCTGCACAACAGTCATTTAATGAAGACTGTGCCCATTTTAGGTAAAAATCTTTACTTTCTTTCAAGGTGAAAAGCCAGTTACATGTTTGGTAAATCAGAGGTAATTCCGCACAGACATAGGCTCCTCACCATTTATAGGATGGAGTCCATTCTTCTAAGAGGACCCTCTGAGGACCTTTACAGTCTGTGCCTAGCAAAATTCTCCATTCCTTCCACTTCTGTTTGCCATGCGCTCTCTGCTGCAGTCAGGTAGGTGATTTGTGGAGGTCCATCTATGTCCAGGCTGTGCCCTGTCTTTGCTGACACTGTTTCCTTCTCCCCAGAGGGCTCTCTTCTATTCAGTCACTCCCTTCACCCATACAAGCCTTGTTTGAATATCATTTTACTGAAAATGATATTGCTCAACCACAGAAATCTTTCACTACTTTCGAATTCTATGCTATTACAAGCATACTTTTAGCATGTAACCTGGTACATTATGGGCTTCCCTGAGAGCTCAGTTGGTAGAGAATCTGCCTGCAATGCAGGAGACCCTGGCTTGATTCTTGGGTCAGGAAGATCCCCTGGAGAAGGGAAAGGCTACCCACTCCAGTATTTTGGCCTGGAGAATTCCATGGAGAATTCCATGGAGAAGTCCATGGGGTCGCGAAGAGTCGGACATGACTGAGTGACTGTCACTTTCACTTTCATGGTGCATTATAGGCTTCCCAGGTGGCACTAGTGGTAAAGAATCCACCTTTCAGCACAAGAGTTGAGTGATAAGAGATGCAGTTTCCATCCCTGGGTCAGGAAGATGCCCTGGAGGAGGTCATGGCAACCAAGTTCAGTATTCTTGCCTGGAGAATCCCATGGACAGAGGAGCCTGGTAGGCTATATAGTCCATAGGGTTGCACAGAGTTGGACACAACTGAAAGACTTAACATGCATGCATGGTACATTGCTAGTTTATTTTTTCATTTGTATATGTCCTGGCACGCAAACTATCTTATAAAATTTTTACAGAGTGTTGTGAAAGTGCCTTACTCAAGAAAAGGATTTATTTTGGCTCTACTTACATTCTTTCAGGTCAATCATTTGCATGATGAGTAGAAACTGAAGAAACTCAATGAGGAGGTGATGGGCTAGGACATAATGAAATTGAGTGATCAGGTACTCATTGAAAATGATATCTAATAATGTGGGCATCAGTGAAAAAGAATGCAAAATTACATTGTATGAGTGATTAGAAAATATGAAGATAACCCAAAGTTGGTTTTCTTATACAGTTGCAAAAAGACATTCATTGCCGGGTGCTTCTTTGGTGACTCAGTGGTGAAGAATTCACCTGCAATGTGGGAGCCCCAGGAGATGAGGGTTTGATCCTGGGGTTTGGAAGATCCCCTGGAGGAGGGCATGGCAACCCACTCCAGTATTCTTGCCTGGAGAATCCCATGGACAGAGGAGCCTGGCGGGCTATAGTCCATGGGGTCACAAAGAGTCAGACATGACTAAAGTGACTTAGTACAGCACAGCACGCATTCATCACAGGACAAAGTTTAAATTCATTTCATCATTTCCTTTATTATTACAGCTAACAGACAGCAATGTCTGGTCAAAATTTATACGCCAGAGTAAATAATATAAAAGAAAGGTGTTCCTTGTAATTACAGTTTAAATATTAATTTACATCCCTTCACTTATCAGAAATGACTACTTACACTTTGACATACTGAACATTTTAGTTCGGGTTTTTTCGTGCTTTGCTGTCGGGTTATTCACTTGCTTGTTTATTTGACTTTTGCACTGGAGATACTCCACAGAAGCTGCCCTCTCTTGTAATTCCTAGGAAGGCATTTGAATGCCTTCTGGAACCTAACTGAGGAGGTTCTGCACAATTAGTGGTGTTGGCTTCACATCTTTCACATCCTGTAGACTGTCACAATAGACAGTCTACAATGCCATTAATGTTCCAGGCTCCTTCTTGCTTTCTGCACTATCGTCATTATCTGTGGCTTTTATCTTCCTGATTGCCTCTCAAGGCAAAGGGAATTTCTGTCTCCAGCTCACGCCCTCATTCCAGGAAGGAAGATGATGAAGGAAGGTGATGAAAGTGACAAGAAAAAAAGTGGTGATGTCTATTCCAGGAAAGTAGAACCTTCCCAGAAACTCCTGGCTCACTTACGCTTACTTCTCCTTTGCCGTGAGCTGTCACCCTAGCTGTAAGAAAGGTAAAATGTGATCTTTTGTATTTTTGTCCTGGCATATAGCTGCTCCGGAGAAAACCTGTGTTGGGAGAAGGAGAGATGGATGTGGGGGTGAGAACTAGCAATGTTTGCATAACACATCAGAGTTCTTATGGCTTTAGTGCATAAAAATCCATCCAAGCCTTGAAGAATGACCTCCCGGTGTCCCTGTGTACCTTGTAGAAATGTGACTGAGCCTCTTGGCAAACCCTCTGAATGTCCAGTAGCCAATAGACCCCAGCACTTGTGAGGACCTGCTGCTCTTCAAGGCTCTTCTTCAGGAGGGCATGTGTCCACACCCCCTGTTCTTGGACATCACCCTGACATCTGCATCTTCTGTTCGTGGCGAGCGCAGGACCAATGTCATATTCTCCTCTGCTGTTTGTGCCACACTTTGAATTCAGGAACCTTCTCTTTTATGTGTGGATAATGATATCGATCTGCCTGCCAGTGCAGGAAACACCAGAGACATGAATTTGATCCCGAGGTCAGGAAGATCCCCTAGAGAAGGGAACGGCAACCCATTCCAGTAACCTTGCCTGGAGAATTCCATGGACAGAGGAGCTGGGCAAGCTACAAGTAACTTCCTTTTTTTCTTCTTCAGCGTGTCATAGCCACCCTGTAGCACATACCACACTCACACTGTATTATTGCATATTACAGGCAAACACGTTTCAACATGGCACATGAATTTTAAAATTTTGATAATGACATATCGAAGAGGAAAAGACAAAAACAGAAAGTACAATCAACTTTTGCTTCCTTTGAAACATTTAAAGTTATGTGGTTGTGGCTGATAACCAATCTGCATTAGAAATGTTTCCTTTTGTCAGCATTCTGGCTTTTGTTTAAAAAAAATAAAATAAAAGGAGAAAAGAAGTTTCTCAAGTTAGCAGAGCAAAGCCCTTTTCTAAAGGACCTATAAATAAATTTAAATTCCTGGTGCTGCCTCAAATGTAGCTCTTCTGAGCTGCAATGTCGGCTATTTCTCTGAAACTGGAGTAGTCATTCAAAAATAGTTTCACTCAATTTAACTGCCTATTGAACCCTCTAAATTACAGATATTAAGCCTTTGGTTTCACAACAAACTTAATGAACAGTTCTGACAATCTATAAGCAAGGCCACTGGAAATTCATGGGCCAGATGGAAGCACAGATTACACCATTTTCCTACTGGCCTGCAATTTTCTGGCACCTGGATCGACATTCCAGGGATATATACCATGTCTGGTGCAATGGCCCCTGCCCCTAATAACTGAATTTGTGTTTCAGAAAAGCATAGCAGGCAGAGAAATGCATGCTAACTGTCATTCACGATGCTTTGAAATATCAGGGTAAAACTCATTTAGAGGATGTAGATGATATTGATAACACAAGGTGATCTAAGGAGAGCCTTTGAGAACAAATTCACCCAAGGAAGAAGAAAGACTATGGGGACAGGCAGGGTAAAGTCATAGTAATGCAATGAAGAAAGAAACCTGCAAAATCAGCAGGAGGAGATAAAAAAGCTTGTAGTAATGATTCCTAAGGCCCACTTGACTTCACACTCCAAGATGTCTGGCTCTAGGTGTTGGAGGATGGTTGTCTCACTCATTAAGATCTTTTTTGTATAGTTCTTCCATGTATTCCTGCCACCTCTTCTTAATCTCTTCTCTTCTTAGGTCCTTACTGTTTCTGTACTTTATCGTGCCCATCCTCACATGAAATGCTCCCTTGATATCTCGAATTTTCTTAAAGAACTCTCCAGTCTTTCCCATTTCTATTGTTAGTAAAGGAAGAGATGAAGACAGTTTGAAAGTCAAGACATCCTCCTCTTTACCCTCCCAAGAATCTCTGAATTTCTTCCTGGCAAAATTAGCATTTGTGACACATATTTTATTCTAAATATCCCACACATTTTCTCAATTGTGATTTTGAGGGAAATGTGGTTCTTCACGGTTCTTCACCCTGAGATTCCTTCCCGTGACCTGAAACATGGCCAGGTGCCACTACAGGACTCGTTACATATGGATGGGGTGATGCTGAGTGAACCGTCATCACATATTCCCACACTCCTATTGCTTGGGAACTGATCTCAAGTGGCCCACACCTGCAGTGGCTTGGAGCAGGGCTTGGAGATCGGGCTGGGTCATGACAGTGGGAGCACCAGATCCTGGCCACTAGACCAGTGGTCAGTGACAAGGGCCCTGGCCCTTCAGCTTTGCAGAAAAAAATTCCCACAAAGATGAAAAGTCGTGAAACAGATTAAATATTTATTAAGAGGAAAAAGAGTACAGTACGTGTGGATAGGGACAGGGACAGACTCAGAGAGAGCCACTGAGTTGCAACCTCATGATGGTTTGAATCACTTTTATTGGGCATTTCGTCCAGATTTCCTTTGGCCTATCATTTTGATTTCCCTGGTTCACCGTCCATATTTGGTAAATCTCAGGATCTTCCCATGTGTGCCAAGCATTTCTTAGCCAAGATGGATTCTACCCAAGAGGCCTGTGGGTACAGCATCCCTTTACGTTACACCCCCGTTGACATCCAAGGAGCCTTTCTGTAAACGTGTGTTCTGGGAGGTTTCCTGACTTTGGGAATGAGAAATATGTGGTCTGGGCAGAGCTCAGCCTCCTTCCTTAATTGTCCTGCTCTTCTCATCTTGGAGTTTCAAGCAGTAGAGAAGGAATCTCCGATTGCTTTACCCAGAGGGGCCTTACCTCCTGCTTCAGAACCGCAGCACCTATGCCTGACCTATTATAAAACTCCCTGCTTCCAAAGATCACACATCACTCTTTTCTTTCCCCATCTTTATATTTCTCATGCTGTATGGTCATTGTTTTTCACCAATTTTTCTTCCTGAGAGCAGACAGTGTGCTCCTTGGGAAGATTTATCTCATTTGTTTTCTTATCCCTGTGTTCACAGGAGGCCTGAGACAGTGAAATCTTAGGAAGTGTGGGTTGAGTCAATGGAGGCTCAGAATTCCTGGGGCAAATTGAATGATTTCCTCTTACAAGCAACAGAAAACACTGAAAATGTGGATTTTATTTAAAGGACAAAAGGGTGTCCTAAAGCGAAGAAAGTAAGACATGACTTCAAATAGTCAAGTTTTTGAACAACAAAGAATAGCAGGGTATTGTCAATAGAATTGGGCACTGTCTTTTTTTTTTTTAATTATTTATTTATTTGTTTTTGTCTGTGCTGGGTCTTTGTTGTTGCGCCCGGGCTTTCTCTAGTTGCAGTGAGTAAGGGTTGCTCTCTAGTTGCGGTGCTCGGGCTTCTCCTTGCGGTGACTTCTTTTGTTGTGGAACACAGGCTGTAGTCACGCAGGCTTCAGTAGTTGCAGCACACCGGTTGTTCGTTGTTGCAGCAGGCAGACACTAGGGCATGCGGGCTTCAAGAGTTGGGGCACGCAGGCTCAGTAGTTGGGGCTCACCAGCCTCAGAGCACTGCAGCCTTTAGTAGTAGCAGCCCTTGGGCTCAATATTTGCCGCTTGTGGGCTCTAGAGTGTGGGCTCAATAGTTGTGGTGCAAGGGCTTTGTTGTCCCAAGTCGTCTGGGGTCTTCCCAGAACAGGCTTCGTACCTGTGCCTCCTGAGTTGGCAGGCAGTTCTGACCCACTGCACCATCAAGGCAGTCCCCTTGAGCACTGCTTTTGGAGGAATTTGTCAGTGTCATTTCATCTGAAAGAGGTTGGCTTCACCCACTGTAGATATCAGAAGTGGTTAATCTGGCAAGAAGCAGGCATAGATCTCCTGGGTTTCCATGGAATCAAACACTTTGGTGGAGGCCAGGGGAAATTCCATCAGCATTATACACTCCAGACAGAAATTCTTATTAAAAATAACCGTAGAATGGTCTGACATTAGAGGTTGAAAGGTCCCTAGAGTATGTACTATAAATACCTCATTTTACAGATGTGAAGGTGAGGACCAAATCAGAGAAGGGAGTCTTGGGTCATCACACAGCTTATGTCCAGCTTTCCAGCCCAGACTCTTTGCAACCCTTGGAATGCCAAAAATTGGCAAAGGGTATATGAGGGCTATTATCACTTTCTCAGAAAGACTAATGGAAATCAGATTGCTGGTATCCATGGAGCAGCCAAAGCAGCTAAAGTTTAAGTCGTATTGTATATGAGGAAGGAGCTGACATTTCTCAACTTTTGGCTGAAATTGCAGTGACACAATTTAGTCAAATTTATTATTTGGTGGTAAACTGATAGGGGATTGATGTGTCAATAATACCTAAATTGTGAAAAATAGCATACGTTATTTATTAAATGTTCTCTTTTTGCTTTTAAGTCAACTTGACTTTTTTTTTCCTCCCCTAAACAGTATGGAACGGAGTTCATGAGTGAAAATTATCGTGGCCAAAAGAATGGTCATCAAATGTTCCATCTTCCCTCTGATCTCCTGGCTGCTAGGCAGGGGGTCAAAGGACTATGGTATGGTGACGTGTGTGCTCAGTCATGTCCAACTCTTGGCAGCTGACCATGTAGCCCACCAAGCTCCTCTTTCCATGGAATTTCCCAGGCAAGGTGGGTTGCCATTTCCTACTCCAGGGGATCTTCCTGATCTTGGGATAGAACCTGCACCTCTGCATTGGCAGGTGGATTCTTTTTACCACTGAGCCACCTGGGAAGCCCAGCTGCAACTGGAATTGGACCCAATTTCACCAGACCCCATTGTCCATGCCCTTTGCACCATCCATGCATGAGGATGAACAGATTACATCTACTGAAGTAGCAGAGTCCTCCTGAGTTCACATCCACTACCCTGTGATGGTTTTGCCCCCTAAAGCTCTGCATTTCTGCCCTTTGGGAGATTCCAGTCTTCCTAGGTCCCCAGTTTGTCTTCTGTCTACACACTGAAATCAAGACTTGAACCAACTGTTTCTTAGAGGTTGAAAGGAAACATCCACTGTCATCACCACTATTGCCATGAGAGGTCAACTAATACTTTTCCCTTCACAAAAGTAACACATAATAGATGGCTTTTCCTACATTTGACCTTCAGTTTGGTGTCAAACCTATCAATCACAGTGCTGACCTTTACGGAGGAAGGCTAGTGGAGTGTACTGAGGCATTTTCTATGACGTGTGTCACATCAGATGCAAAGAATCAGATTTGCATACTTTTTGCTGATTATCGAAAGGGGTTTTTCCTTCTCCTCCCACATCTCCTGTTCAATTGTGTATCTATGTTCTTTTCCTTCAAGGAGGTCAGGTATTGCCCAGGAGGTGAAAGGTGGATGTCAGCAGTGTCTAGTAGAGATTCGTCTGGAGATGAGCATGGTCTGTGCTGCTCTCAGACTGATTAAATGATGGATGCCGTGGGAGCAGAAGGAGATGGTATGCAAGTTTCAGTAAACGAAAGTAATGCATTAGAACACAGCTTTAGGGTCTCATTTAAAAATATAATTCAGGCACTAGCAGAAGCCTTTAAAATATTGGCAGATGTCTCTATGCCATATTTCATATAGAGGACAAAGTGGATTAAAAGACAAATGTAATCCACAGTATAGTTCAGCTTCTCTTATGTTCACTAGTGCTTTAATTTCTTCCCAATCCATTTTCTTTAAAGAGGATTTTATGTCTATTTTTTCTTGTGCTACTGTAAAATTACTATAAATTAACCTCAGAGATAGTTTCAAGCTATTAACTCATGTATAAGTTGTCCCTTCCCCCATCCTTTCAGTTCAGTTCAGTTCAGTGGCTCAGTCATGTCTGACTGTTTATGAACCCATGGACTGTAGCATGCCAGGCTTCCCTGTCCATCACCAACTCCCAAGCTTGCTCAAGCTCATGTCCATCGAATCGGTGATGCCGTACACCCATCTCATCCTCTATCGTTTCCTCCTCCTGCCTTCAATCTTTCCCAGCATCAGAATCTTTTCCAATGAGTCAGTTCTTCACATCAGGTGGCCAAAGTATTGGAGTTTCAGCTTCAACATCATCCTCCCAATTGATATTTAGGACTGATTTCCTTTAGGATTTACTGGTTTGATCTCCTTGAAGTCCAAGGGACTCTCAAGAGTCTTCTCCAACACCACAGTTCAAAAGCATCAATTCTTCAGCACTCAGCTTTCTTTGTGGTCCAAGTCTCAGATATATTGCATAACTACTGGAAAAATCATAGCTTTGACTAGATGGACCTTTGTTGGCAAAGTAATGTCTCTGCTTTTTAATATGCTGTCTAGGTTGGTTATAGCTTTTCTTTCAAGCAGCAAGTGTCTTTTAATTTCATGGCTGAAGTGACCATCTGCAGTCATTTTAGAGCCCAAGAAAATAAAATCTGCACTGTTTCCATTGTTTCCCTATCTATTTGCCATGAAGTGATGGGACTGATGCCATGATCTTAGTTTCCTAAATGTTGAGTTTTAAGTCAGCTTTTTCACTCTCCTCTTTCACTTTCATCAAGAGGCTCTTTAGTTCCTCTTTGCTTTCTGCCAGAAGGGTGGTGTCATCTGTATATCTGAGGCTATCAATATTTCTACTAGCAATTTTGATTCCAGCCTGTGCTTCATCCAGCCTGGCATTTCACATGATGTACTCTGCATATAACTTAAATAATTAGGGTGACAATATACAGCCTTGATGTACTCCTTTCCCAATTTGGAACCAAGCTGTTTTTCCATGTCCAGTTCTTTCATCCACCATTTATTTAGAACCTACTGTTTGCAGACTGTAGAATGGGGACCATTATCTTCAGGGGTGGGATTCCCAAGTGACTCAGTGGTAAAGAATCTGCCTGCAAATGTAGGATATGGAAAAGACATGGATTCAGTCCCTGGGTGGGGAAGATTCCCTGGAGGAGGAAATGGCAACCCACTCCAGTATTTTTACCTGGTAAATGCCATGGACAGAGGAGCCTGGAGAGCTACAGCCCTTGGGGCTGCAAAGAGTCAGACACAACTAAGCAGCTAAGCATGTGTGTGCACGCACAACACAACACACACATACACACACATGCACACACGTGTGTGTGCACACATCTTCAGGGGAGAAATGGAATGATCCTGGAAGCTTATCATCCCTTTGAAATCTCATGGCTTCACCCAAGGGGTAGATTCTCATAAACATACTTTCATTTCCCTCTTGAGTTGATGATGAGGTGACAAGGGCAAAACAGCTATTGTTTTCTGCTTCTAGCTTTAATTCCCTGCCCCCATTCCCCAGTGCTATTTATCAGGCTCTCTATTTCTGAGCCTGTTTCTCTTTTCCCTGATTGTCCTGTTCTGAAGTCAGTTCAAACGCCAAACAAAGTGCTGATTCAAGCATGGTCGTGCTATCTGTTTGGAGATGAATTTAGAAGATTTATCAGTTGGGAAGGTTTTTGTGATCCTTAAGCAAGGAAACCGTTTCCAGAGCTACCTATTGTATAACAGTGAGATGGAAGGATTGCCAGCCTTTCCCATAGAGTGTAATTCCTGCTGACTGAAGGGAAAGAGTTGGAGAGGAGATCACTGCTGACCTGAGGATTTAGGGGAATCATGGCCCCCTTGGACACATTACCTTGACTTGTGATGAAGTTTTCTTTCTGAGATATTTATAGGGTGAGACATCTTAATGGAGTTTGCCCCTAGACAAATCTGACTGGGCATGGTGTTCCTTAGCAATCTCCAGCTGCCACTCACGTATTTAGGAGAAAAAAAGTAAAACAGAAAAGTCACTTTGAAAATCTATTTCCTCCTAACCTCTAATGTCTTAAGTGTAAGAAATGCCCTTAGTCTGTTTCCCTTAAAAATGAATCAGCAGGCTAAATGGAAAACTGTTGAATCTAATTCTTAATGGGAATACAGTTCAATCCATGGAAAGTATAAATAAGGAAGTGGTTTGTTACTGAAAGAAAAAACCTAAAACAAGAGAGCCAGCCTCACCATGCCACCACCTCTAAACCTGGAATGGCCTTAAACATGATGGACTATGTCTGTTTCTCATTTTGAAGAGACAGCTCAGAGAAGAGAAGGGGGAGATCAGCAGTAGAAGCCACAGCGGTGGGATCAACACTTTGTCTCCTGCTCCCTGGTCCCCTTCCTCTGCTTTCTTCAGAGCTTGGAAATCAATAGATTCCTGGGAGCATGACCTTGGTCACAATAACAGAGACTGTTAATTTCTATCAAGTACTCATCAGTGTGTAAGCCCTGAGCTTGAACGTTATCAATCGAAGTTTGAACACATAGGAAATGCACACTTCCATGGGGCAGCGAATATTTATAGAACTTCACCATCTGCAGAGGAGGAGAGAGAAAGTGTTCAGAGTCACTCATCTTGTCTACCTCTTTGTGACCCCATGGACTGTAGCCCACCAGGCTCCTCTGTCCATGGGATTTTCCAGGCAGGAATACTGGAGTGGGCTTGTCGTTTCCTACTCCAGGGGATCTTCCCGACTCAGAGATTGAACCCCTCTCTCTGGTGTCTCCTGCCTTGGCAGGCGAATTCCTTTACCACTGAGCCACCGGGGAAGTCCATCAGCAGAGGACCATGTTATAAATATCACTTGTGACTCCTCAGATGGGTACCTAAGAAATATTTGTCCGTTCTCTACATCTGGTCTCCATTCCTTCCCTGCAAATAGGGACAGAGTGAGACTAAGGGAGAAAGTAGCATCAATGTACATACACTTTCAGGTGTAAGATGGATAACTGGTGAGAACTTGCATTGTAGCATAGGGAGCCCAGGCTGGTGCTCTGTGATGACCTGGAGAGGTGAGGCGGAGAAGGGGAGGGAGGCTCAAGAAGGAAAGATGCGTGTATAATTATGGTTGATTCTCCTTGTATGGCAGAAACCAACACAACATTGTAAACATTAAAAAAAAATTAAAACTCAAAGAAAAGAAATACTCTGATAATAAAATAGAATTGCCCTCTGAGATTTATTTTAAAAACACGTATTTGGGAATATCGTTATTGTGGAAATGAACAGACTTTTATTATTTTTCTTGGAAACCTTTGTTCAGAGGCCATGGTATATCATGAATTGAAAAAAATATGCTTGAATTTTTGTTGCTGGCTGCTTCTACCCTGAATTTTCTGAATTATCAAGAAAGGCAGTAAAACTACTTGGCCTCAAAGTTTACTATTGTTCATGTATATCATGTCCCCACTGCTTTCTTTCTTGGTCCCGGGAACAGAGAAAAGAGACTATCCATTTAATTCTTTAAGAGGTATTTTTCAATGGGTCTGTCTGTCAAAGATGCAAAGTGAATCTCCCTTTTGAAACTTCTGCTACCGAGGGAGGATACCTGCCTTTCACACGTTCTTACAGTCACATGTGGAAATGGAGTGTCAGGACTAAAAGCACTAAGAACAAGGTGGTTATAAAATACAGAAAACAGTGACCTATAGCTGGAGCCCCTGGGGGTGAGCGGGTTTATTGCTCTATCGCCTGATTGGTGAAGCCACAGAAGATCAGAAGAGGGATGAATTCACTTCTGTTCTTTCCAGACAGGCTGTGAGCTAAATTTGCTTTTAGTTGTGTGGACTTCTTAATGTTTCTTTAATATCAGGACCCAAAATTGCTTCTACTTACATTTTCTCGTAATCTTCTATCAGTATCAGTATCAGTTCAGTCACTCAGTCCTGTCCGACTCTTTGCGACCCAATGAACCACAGCACGCCAGGCCTCCCTGTCCATCACCCACTTCCAGAATCCACCCAAACCCATGTCCATTGAGTCGGTGATGCCATCTGACCATCTCATCCTCTGTCATCCCCTTCTCCTCCTGCCCTCAATCTTTCCCAGCATCAGGATCTTTTCAAATGAGTCAGCTCTTCGCATCAGGTAGCCAAAGTATTGGAGTTTCAGCTTCAACATCAGTCCTTCCAATGAACACCCAGGACTGATCTCCTTTAGGAGGGACTTACTGGATCTCCTTAAAGTCCAAGGAACTCTTGAGAGTCTTCTCCAACACCACAGTTCAAAAGCATCAATTCTTCGGCACTCAGCTTTCTTTATAGCCCAACTCTCACATCCATACATGACCACTGGAAAAACCATAGCCTTGACTAGATGGACCTTTGTTGACAAAGTAATGTCTCTGCTTTTTAATATGCTATCTAGGTTGGTCATAACTTTTCTTCCAAGGAGTAAGCATCTTTTAATTTCTTGGCTGCAATCACCATATGCAGTGATTTTGGAGCCAAAAAATAAATAAAGTCTGACACTGTTTCCACGGTTTCCCCATCTATTTCCCATGAAGTGATGGGACCGGATGCCATGATCTTAGTTTTCTGAATGTTGAGCTTTAAGACAACTTTGTCACTCTCTTCTTTCACTTTCATTAAGAGGCTCTTTAGTTCTTCTTTACTTTCTGCCATAAGAGTGGTGTCATCTGCATATCTTATGTTATTGATATTTCTTCTGGTAATCTTGATTCCAGCTTGTGCTTCCTCCAGCCCAGCATTTCTCATGATGTACTCTGCATAGAAGTTAAATAAGTAAGGTGACAATATACAGCCTTGACGTACTCCTTTTCCTATTTGGAACCTGTCTGTTGTTCCATGTCCAGTTCTAACTGTTGCTTCCTGACCTGCATACAGGTTTCTCAAGAGGCAGGTCAGGTGGTCTGGTATTCCCATCTCTTTCAGAATTTTTCACAGTTTATTGTGATCCAGACACTCAAAGGCTTTGGCATAGTCAATAAAGCAGAAATAGATGTTTTTCTGGCTCTTTCTTGCTTTTTTGATATAAAAGTTAAAAATAAGCCAAAACAACTGTTATGAGTCAAACTGTGTTCCTCCAAAATTCCTGTTAATTAGTGTTAAAGTACTAATCCCTTTGACCTCTGATTGTGACCTTATTTAGAAATATGGTTGTTGTGGGCGTAGTCAGATGAGATGAGGCCATACGGGGCCCCTAATCCAATATGACTGCTGTGGTTAGAAAAAGGACACGTGGACACAGATAATCACACAGGAAAAGCATCACAAGAACAGTAGACAGAGATCATGGTGTTCTACAAGCCATGAACACCAAGGGTTGCCAGAAATGAGGTTGTTCTAGCCTTCTGTACATTTCAGTCCCAGAAAAAATGCATGGTCACATCACAAACCTACTCTGGAGTGAGGAATCATCTTCCCTCTTATGAAGACTGACTGTGTTACATTTTGTCACTCTTTTTTTTTTTTTCTTCTTTTTCTTTTTTATTTATTTATTTTTTTTTATTAGTTGGAGGCTAATTACTTCACAACATTTCAGTGGGTTTTGTCATACATTGATATGAATCAGCCATAGGTTTACACGTATTCCCCATCCCGATCCCCCCTCCCGCCCATTTTGTCACTCTTAACTATTGCCTATACTTTTAATATTTTCCCCTTTGTTGGAAAAGCTTCTCTACTTCATAGCTCTGCCCTTGCCTGTAAGAGCAGGTTTTGCCATTCAAAACAATCCCCTCCTCCCATATTTGGGGAACAAAGACTATCTTCCAACCAAATTCCAATGTTCTAGGCTGTCTCCTTCCCTCCCCTAAATAAGTGGGAGCCACTCATTCCATGAGTTGTGAATCTCAGAGCAAGAACTGCACTGGGAATAAAAAGTACATCAGAAAAGAGTTCAGAAATATTATCCCCATTATGTCTTGTTCTTGTTTTGCAGAAGAAGGTTGAAGGAGGCAGATACAGGATTGCCCTAGCAACCTTAACCCTGGGAATGCTGCCAAACCTAGGGCAACTGGGTTCATGTATGAATAGTCATTCTGAGAGTCACTGGTTTGACTTCAGCTCTCTTGTTGCAAAGTGATGAGCCCTAGATCTCTCTCTGCAGTGCCTGGGTCTCCCTGGAGAGGGGCACAGAGCTGGGCAGCTGGTGGGAAGCCCTTTAATGTAATCTGGAACTCCAGAGTGCAGGTGTGGCAGGTCCAGCTGGGACCCCCAGGGCCCAGATTGAGAGCACTAAGAAGCAGGGACCGCGCTGTAACATGGCCAGGCTGTAGGGTCACGCAGCGACTTCCTTCTCCCATCTTCCCTGAGTGAATCAAGACAGAAGCCAGCTCAGGTGAGGACTGTCCCAGCCCTTCAGAATATATCTCTCTCCTGAAAGATGAAAGAATGCCTGAGAAACAACAGCATGGGGTCTCATGACTCACCGCTCTTGACCAAGAGAAAATAGTAGCAAGTGTTTAGAGGAAATTTTGATAACTTTGGTTTATTTTTAAAATAATTAATTTATCTTTTATCCCACAGAATAAACTTTGAAAACCATGTATAGGACCTAGAAGCTCCTTGGAAATAGGTTAAAGGAAAATAAATTATCATTAATTTGGGGTTTTGAGTCTCTCTACATCACAGTAACAAAATATGTAAATGAAAAGCCCTTCCTCTAATCCACTTTCTATTCTACCATTCCTGGATTCAAGAGTCATATCAACCCTGACCCTCCCACATGTAACAGAGATGGAGTGTAGTTTCCGAAAGTATTTCTTTTTTTTTAACAGGAGGACTCTGTAATATTTTTTTCCAGATTTATGCCAACTATTGGAACTCCACCAAATGAAAACTCAAGTATTAAAAGCCCACAAAATAAAGAGCCAATACACTAGTTTCCTTTCCTTAGTTTTATAAATTTTAAAGTGTCTTTAACTTACTTTTTTCCATTATTTACACATGATCTGCCTTGATTATACCTGTTTTTTCACAAAGGCAGTGTATAATAAAAGAACAGGTATGATGAACTCTCTTAAAGGCAACACATTACATGAGAAGAAAGAGAATAAAAACAAGAAATAAGGGATGAAGAAAGGATGATGAAGATAGAAGCAGAATTACTGAGCTTCTTGTCAACCATGGCAAAAGATAAAATTTCATGAATTATGTAACATTCACTCTTTTTAAAAAAACTTTTTATTTTGCATTGAGGTAGGAGAAATACCAATAACCTCAGATGTGCAAATGACACCACCCTAATAACAGAAAGTGAAGAAGAACTAAAGAGCCTCTTGATGAAAGTGAAAGAAGAGAGTGAAAAAGTTGGCTTAAAGCTCAACATTCAGAAAACTAAGATCATGGCATCCGGTCCCATCACTTCATGACAAATAGATGGGGAAACAGTGGAAACAGTGACAAGCTTTACTTTTTGGGCTCCAAAATCACTGCATATGGTGATTGCAGCCATGAAATTAAAAGATGCTTACTTCTTGGGAGAAAAATTATGACCAACCTAGACAGCATATTAAAAAGCAGAGACGTTACTTTGCCAACAAAGGTCTATTTAGTCGAGGCTATGGTTTTTCCAGTAGTCATGTATGGATGTGAGAGTTGGGCTATAAAGAAAGCTGAGTGCCGAAGAATTGATGCTTTTGAACTGTGGTGTTGGAGAAGACTTTTGAGAGTCCTTTGGACTGCAAGGAGATCCATCCAGTCCATCCTGAAGGAGATCAGTCCTGCATGTTCATTGGAAGTACTGATGTTGAAGCTGAAACTCCAGTACTTTGGCCACCTGATGTGAAGAGCTGACTCATTTGAAAAGACCCTGATGCTGGGAAAGATTGAGGGCAGGAGGAGAAGGGGACGACAGAGGATGAGATGGTTCAATGGCATCACTGACTCAATGGAAATGAGTTTGAGTAAACTCCGGGATTTGGTGATGGACAGCGAGGCCTGGTGTGCTGCAGTCCATGGGGTGCAAAGAGTTGGACACGACTGAGCAAATGAACTGTCCTGAACTGATAACCAATTAGCAATATTGTGGTAGTTTCAGGTGAGCAGCGAAGAGACTTATATATATAAACATACATTCTTCCCCATACTCCCCTTCCATCCAGGCTGCCACATTCATTGAGCAGAGTTTCATGTGCTATACAGTAGGTCCTTGTTGATGATCCATTTTAAATATAGTAGTCTGTACATGTCCATGTCAAACTCCCTAACTACCCCTCACCCCCATCCTTCCCCCACCCCAGCAACCATAAGTTTGTTCTCTAAGTCTGTGTGCCATTTCTTTTTAGATTCCACATTAAGGGATGTCATAGGATACTTCTCCATCTGACTTATTTCACTCAGTACAACACTCTCTAGTTAGTCACTCTTTAATAAAGAATGCATTCCATTTCACAGGAGAGAGAAATTTTATCAGTCCCAAAGTCCTGGGGATAAATATGCCATGCGAAAGTGTTTATGTATGTGATATTTAGAATATGATAGAAATAATTTTCACTAATCATTCGTCAACAGTGCAGAAAAACTGCATGGGTCTATTTCTTAACTGGCCTCCAGTGAGAGCCGATGAACAATGGTCAGGACACAATGACCCTGTTAAGAAAGTTCTGGAGCTGGTGCTGAAGGGGCTCTATGTTGGGATGAATGGTGTGGAGGCAGCTAGGGATGTCTGCCTCTGGAGGGTAGTTGTTTCTCTCAACTGACTTAAGTTACGCAGAAAGCCTGAAGAATCTGGAAGAGTGGAGCCAATGTGATTCTCAGATGATGCCTTTGGGACACCAGTTGTCTCAGATGGGCTTGTGACAAGAATAGCATGCCAGACTCCTCAAATGGCTGTCACTTGGGAGAACCAGAAGGGCAGGCATTTTGTGTTATTGACAGAAAGAAGATCAATATGCTCTCCCAAGCTGAGAGAAAACAACTCGTTCTTTTTGTGGAAAATGGAAGATTCTGACACACAGTCTTGCTTGATGGAAGGTTGAGAGATGGAAGGTCTGCAGGGAGGGATGAGGGTGTCGGTGGTAGAACCAGATGGCTTCAAGGAATGGATATCAAGACCCTTCCATCCCATAGCAAAGCTCCTGCATTGAAGGGAGGGTGAAGGTGAAGACACTGTCAACCTGTGATGCTCAAGAGGAAGGGGAAAATGAACCAAAAGCCAGGGCAGTAAAAGTAAAAGCAGACACTATTTTATTTCTCTTTGATTTTTTAAATGAAAATTCCAGCTTAAAAAGAGAAAAAATAAGCCCGTAGCAGAGTATTTATCAAAAACCAAGAGCAGCTATGGTATTAAATGGAGAATTGTTAAAAAAAAAAAAGCCTCCATTAAAATCAAGAAAAATAAAAGAACACCAATTATTCAAGATTACATAGAAGTAAGGCTTGTCATTCTTGTCTTCTTTGTATTTCTCAGTAAAATATGTTTCATTTCAAATGGTAGGTACATATTTGTTGTACTTTAATAAATAATTTTAATAATTAAAAGTAGCAATAAATGTGTACCTCTGATTTGAAATAAAATATATGTTATTGAGAAATACAAAGAAGATGAGAGTGACAAGTCTTACTTCTAATTAAAAGGCCAATTCTCCAAAGGAATAAAATCTAATAAAAATTTCAATCATAGCCTTAACAAGGGTATATTTGGGAAATAGAGAAATTGAATATCAAACTTAGATGGAAGAATACATGTGTGAAGTTTGCCAAGAACAATATGAAATACATGCATAATTGAGGTGGATTTGTCCTATCAGATACTAACATATGCTAAGAAGCTACTATTATAACAAAATGTGATTATTTCAGAAGGACAGAAGATAGATCCAGATATCGGTAGCTCAGCTGGTAAAGAATCCGCCTGCAATGTAGGAGACCCTGGTTCGATTCCTAAGTCAGGAAGATCCACTGGAGAAGGGATAGGCAACCCACTTCAGTGTTCTTGGGCTTCCGTGGTAGTTCTTGGTAAAGAATCTATCTGCCGGCAATGAGGGAGACCTGGTTCAATCCTTGGTTTGGCAAGATCCCCTGGAAGAAGGCAAGGCAAACCACTCCAGTATTCTTGCCTGGAGAATCCCCATGGACAGAGGAGCTTGGTGGACTTGGGGTTGCAAACAGTCGGACATAACAGCAACTAAGCACAGCCCAACAAGAATGCGTGGGATTTAATATATAGTACATTAGGTACTGCAAACAAATCAGAAGAGAAGCAGCTTTTCAAAATTGATGTGTGAAAATAGGCTGATTGTCAAATAAAATAGGAAAAGTAAGTTTTATACTTATTTTATACCATACATAAACAAATTATAAAAATTAAACTATTCAAAAAATGGCATACTGCAGCTTCTGGGGCCGCAAAGAGTCAGATATAACTCAGCAACTGAACAGCAGTGAACAATAATAAAAGTAGTATATGAAATTATTTTAAAGAATTTGTGGGAGTTTTCCTAAACACAATAGGAAAACTGAAAGCTGTTGAACAAATAATGGCCGATTTAATATTTAAACATTAAAATTTCTGAAAATCAGAGCATAGCAAGAACATAGTCAAAGACCGTGTATAGAGAAAACATTCATAACATGGGGATAAAGAATTAATGTCCCTAATATATATAAATTCCTAAGATTAGTTTTAAAAATGCAAGTATAATTGGGAAAATAGCGAGACAATATGAGAGGCATTTGATAAGAAAAGAAATCAAGGTCTGTAAGTAGCCAAGGAAACTCAGCATAGTGAGAAAGCAGGGAAATACAAATGAAACCATAGGTTTGGTGCCACAGTCTGCCTCCCAGAGGGAAGCTTAGATGATCGGTACCATCCAATGAGTGTACAAGGAATCAGCATTTTCATACACTGTGGTTGTTGTTGCCCAGTCGATCAGCTGTGTCCAGCTCTTTATGACCCGATGGGCTGCAGCACACCAGGCTTCTCTGGCCTCCACTGTCTCCTAGAGTTTGCTCAGATTCATGTCCTTTGAGTCAGTGGTGCTATCTAACAATCTCATGCTCTGCCGCCCCCTTCTTTTTGCCTTCAATCTTTCCCAGAATCAGTATCTTTTCCAGTGAGTCGACTTTTTCCATCAGGTGGTCAAAGTATTGGAGCTTCAGCTTCATCATCAATCCTCACAATGAATATTCAGGATTGATTTCCTTTAGGACGGACTGGTTTGATCTCCTGCTGTCCAAGGGACTCAAGAGTCTTCTCTAGCACCATAATTTGAAAGCATCAGTTCTTCGGTGCTCAGCCTTCTTTATGGCCCAACTCTCTCAACCTTACATGCTACTATAAAAATGGTAGCTTTGCAATACACTATGGAGGGGAGTATAAATAGCCTCACTCCCTCCATACTCAGCCCCTTACTTCTCTAATACGCCTTCAACTGTACTGCACCTTCTACTTTTGTTGTATTCTCTGCTGTAAACTGAACCTGAACCTCCCATTAAGTCCAAATCTGCTGTGTCCATGACTGCCCCTGTACAGATGGATTTTGCTGGATGGAACCCACATGCAGAGACACACAGACATTCAGAAACAGAGGTATACACAGACACACACTACACAGAAACACAGAGACATACACAAACACGCATACATAGAGATACACATGTACATTTTGATGGATTCTGTTCTCACCCTCTGCTTCCTCTTCCTTTTTTCTGGCATACTACCCCTCTCCAGTAAATGACCTCATCAGCTTTCACCATTTGTCCCACTCCTTATTGTCTCACTTCCTTCCTTAGAGTCTAATGTCCATCATTATAATTACTCCGTTGACACAATTTCAAAAGTCTCAAGAGGGTCCCCGTCATGCTCATAGTTTAGCAGTCATATTTACATTACATTTTCCTAGGTAATTTGTTCTAATATTCTCCAGAAACTGTTAACACTTAACACTCAGGCTTCCCAACACACACACACACACACACACACACACACACACACACGCATGCATACTCACAGCAGTTATGGCTCTACATAGAGGAAATAAAGCAAGAATCTTCACTCACTGTGTCTGAAACAAATCTATACTTAAACTATGTTTTAGTTAGGGTTTTCTAGAAAAAAGAACTATCAGAAAAAGAGAGAAGACTATATATTTTATATATTACATGTTGTATCTATTATATACAATATATATGAGAGACAGAAAGATTGATTATATATTGTATATAGTACATAAGGCAGAGAGAGGAAGGGAGAGACATAATGACGATTCAGCTTACACAATGGTGGACTCTGAGAAGTCACATGACCTACCATCTGCAAGCAGGAGACCTAGGAGAGCTGATGGTGTTATTTAGTCTGAGCTCACCTATAAGGTAATATGAGAACACTTATTTAAAAAGCTAACCAAACTGATCACATGGATCACAGCCTTGTCTAACTCAGTGAAACTATGAGACATGTCATGTAGGCCCCCCAAGACAGATGGGTCATGGTGGAGAGTTCTGACAAAACGTGGTCCACTGGAGAATGGAATGGCAAACCACTTTAGTATTTTTGCCTTGAGAACCCCATGAACAGCATGAAAAGTCAAAACTACATGACACTGAAAGATGAACTCTCCACGTTGGCAGGTGCCCAATATGCTACTAGAGAAGAGTAGAGAAATAGCCCAGGAAGAATGAAGAAGCTGAGCCAAAACAAAAGCAAAGCCTAGGTGTGGATGTGACTGGTGATGGAAGTAAAGTCTGAAGCTCTAAGAAAAATATTGCATAGGAACCTGGAATGTTAGGTCCATGACTCAAGGTTAATTGAAAGTGGCCAAACGAGATGGTAAGAGTGAACATTGATATTCTAGGAATTAGTGAACTAAAATGGACTGGAATGGGCAAATTTAATTCAGATGACCAATATATCTACTACTTTGGGCAAGAATCCCTTAGAAGAAATGGAGTAGCCATCATAGTCAACAAAAGAGTCCAAAATACAGTACCTGGGTGCAATCTTAAAAACTATAGAATAATCTCTGTTCATTTCCAAGGCAATCCATACAACATCACAGTAACCCAAGCCTATGTCCCAACCACTAATGTTGAAGAAGCTGAAGTTGAATGGGTCTATCAAGACCTACAAGACCTTGTAGAAATAACAACCCCAAAAGATGTCCTTTTCATCATAGGGGACTGGAATGCAAAAGTGGGAAGTCAGGAAATATCTGGAGTAATAGGCAAGTTTGGCCTTGGAGTACAAAATGAAGCAGGGCAAAAGCTAAAAGAGTTTTGGCAAAAGAATACACTGGTCATAACAAACATCCTTTTCCAACAACACAAGAGATGACTCTACACATGGACATCACCAGATGGTCAATATCAAAATCAGTTGATTACATTCTTTGCAGCCAAAGATAGAGAAGCTCTATACAGTCAGCAAAAGCAAGACCAGGAGCTGACTGTGACTCAGATCATGAACTCCTTATTGCCAAATTTAGACTTAAACTGAAGAAAGTAGGGAAAACCACTAGACAATTCAGGTATAACCTAAATAAAATCCCTTATGATTATATAGTGGAAGTGACAAATAGACTCACGGGATTAGATCTGATAGACAGAGTGCCCGAAGAACTATGGACAGAGGTTCATGACACTATAGAGGAGGCAGTGATCAAAACCATCCCCAAGAAAAAGAAATGCAAAAAGGCAAAATAGTTGTCTCAGGATGCCTTACAAATAGCTGAGAAAAGAAGAGAAGTGAAACATAAAGGAGAAAAGGAAAGATATATCCAACTGAATGCAGATTTCCAAAGAAAAGCAAGGAGAGATAAGAAAGCCTTCCTAAATGATCAGTGTGAAGAGACAGAGGAAAACAATAGAATGGGAAAGACTAGAGATCCTCCAAGAAAATTAGAGATATGAAGGGAATATTTCATGCAAAGTTGGGCACAATAAAGGACAGAAATGGTATGGACCTAACAGAAGCAGAACATATAAAGAAGAGGTGGTAAGAATACACAGAACTATACAAAAAAGATCTTCATGACCCAAATAACCGTGATGGTGTGATCACCCACCTACAGCCAGACATCCTGGAAGGCGAAGTCAAGTGGGCCTTAGGAAGCATCACTATGAACAAAGCTAGTGGAGGTGATGGAATTCCAGTTGAGCTATTTCAAACCCTAAAAGATGATGCTGTGAAAGTGCTGCACTCAATATGCCAGCAAATTTGGAAAATTCAGCAGTGGCCACAGGACTGGAAAAGGTCAGTTTTCATTCCAATCCCAAAGAAAGGCAATGCCAAAGATTTTTCAAATTACCACACAATTGTACTCATCTCACATGCTAGCAAAGTAATGCTGGAAATTCTCCAAGCTAGACTTCAACAGTAAATGATCTGAGAACTTCCAGAGATATTCAAGCAGGATTTGGAAAAGGTGGAGGAACCAGAAATCAAATTGTCAACATCTGTCGGATCATAGAAAAGGCAAGTGAATTCCAGAAAAACATCTACTTCTACTTCATTGACAAGCCAAGCCTTTGACTGTGTGGATGACAACAAACTGGAAAATTCTTCAAGAGATGGGACTACCAGACCAACTTACCTGCCTCCTGAGAAATCTGTATGCAGGTCAAGAAGCAAAAGTTAGAACTGGACATGAAACAACAGACTGGCTCCAAATCAGGAAAGGAATACATCAAGGCTGTATACTGTCACACTGATTATTTAACTTTTATGCAGAGTACATCAAGTGAAAGCACAAGTTGGAATCAAGGTTGCCGGGAGAAATATCAATAACCTCAGATATGCAGATGATACCACCCTATGGCAGAAAGTGAAGAGGAGCTTAAAGAGCCTTTTGATGAAAGTGAAAGAGAAGAGTGAAAAAGCTGGCTTAAAGCTCAACATTCAGAAAACTGAGATCATGGCATCCAGTCCTATCTTGCGTGGGTGTGTGCTCAGTCGTTTCAGTTGTGTCTGTCTCTTTGTGACCCCATGGGCTGAGGCTCACCAGGCTCTTCTGTCCATGGGATTCTGCAGGCAAGAATACTGGAGTGGGTTGCCATTTCCTTCTCCAACTGGCCCCATCACTTCATGGCAAATAGATGGGGAAATAATGACAGACTTTATTTTCCTGGGCTCTAAAATAACTGCAGATGGTGACTGCAGCCATGAAATTAAAAGACGCTTGCTCCCTGGAAGAAAAGCTAATGATGAACCTAGGCAGCATATTAAAAAGCAGAGACACTACTTTGCCAACAAAGGTCTGTCTAGTCAAAGCTATGGTTTTTCCAGTAGTTGTGTATGGATCTGAGACTTGGACCATAAAGAAAGCTGAGTGCTGAAGAATTGGTGCTTTTGAGCTATGGTGTTGGAGAGGACTCGAGAGCTCCTTGGACTGCAAGGAGATCAAACCAGTCAATCTTAAAGGAAATAAGTCCTGAATATTCATTGGAAGGACTGATGCTGAAGCTGAAGTTCCAATATTTTGGCCACCTTATGTGAAGAACTGACTCTTTAGAAAAGACCCTGATGCTGGGAAAGATTGAAGGCAAGAAGAGAAGGGGACAACAGAGGATGAGATGGTTGTATGGCATCACCAACTTGATGGACATGAGTTTGAGCAAGCTTCAGGAGTTTGTGATGGACAGGGAAGCCCAGCATGCTACAGTCCATGGGTTTGCAAAGAGTCAGACACAACTGAGCGACTGAACTGAACTGATCATATTTATGCAACATCCATACTTACTTTAGTTTATTTTCTGTGACTTTCCATTTCATTCAGACTAAAATCCTACAAAGTCCTTCATGATCTTAACCCATTGCCTCTCTGATTTTATTTCCACCTACTTTCTCCCCTCATTCTCTTCCAGATATCAGCATGACTTTCTTCAAGTCTTTACTCAACATGTCATCTTATCCATGACCTCTATATAACCATATTCAAAAAAATGGGCCAAAGAACTAAACAGACATTTCTCCAAAGAAGACATACAGATGGCTAACAAACACATGAAAAGATGCTCAACATCACTCATTATCAGAGAAATGCAAATCAAAACCACAATGAGGTACCATTACACGCCAGTCAGGATGGATGCTATCCAAAAGTCTACAAGCAATAAATGCTGGAGAGGGTGTGGAGAAAAGGGAACCCTCTTACACTGTTGGTGGGAATGCAAACTAGTACAGCCGCTATGGAGAACAGTGTGGAGATTTCTTAAAAAACTGGAAATAGAACTGCCATATGACCCAGCAATCCCACTTCCGGGCATACACACTGAGGAAACCAGATCTGAAAGACACATGCACCCCAATGTTCATCGCAGCACTGTTTATAATAGCCAGGACATGGAAGCAACCTAGATGCCCATCAGCAGATGAATGGATAAGGAAGCTGTGGTACATATACACCATGGATATTACTCAGCCATTAAAAAGAATCCACTTGAATCAGTTCTAATGAGATGGATGAAACTGGAGCCCATTATACAGAGTGAAGTAAGCCAGAAAGATAAAGACCAATACAGTATACTAACATATATATATGGAATTTAGAAAGATAGAAATGATAACCCTATATGCAAAACAGAAAAAGAGACACAGATGTACAGAACAGACTTTCTGACTCTGTGGGAGAAGGCGAGGGTGGGATGTTTCTAGAGAACAGCATCGAAACATGTATATTATCTAGGGTGAAACAGATCACCAGCCCAGGCTGGATGCATGAGACAAGCGCTCGGGCCTGGTGCACTGGGAAGACCCAGAGGGATTGGGTGGAGAGGGAGGTGGGAGGGGGGATGGGGATGGGGAATACATGTAAATCCATGGCTGATTCATGTCAATGTATGACAAAAACCACTACAATATTGTAAAGTAATTAGCCTCCAACTAATAAAAATAAATGGAAATAAATAAATAAATAAATAAAAAGAAAATGTAAATGTAAGACATATTCCAAATCATTTTTAAAATTCAAATCAGTCTAATAAATTATAATAGTGCTTAGACCATTAAAAAAAATTGCACACTCCATTCAAAATTTCCTGTTCTTTCCTGTGTAATTTATCTCTTTAACACTTACCAGTAGCTAATATGCTTTATAGTTTCCTTTTTTATTTTGTCTATATGCCTTCTCCCACTAGATTATAAGCTCCTTGAAGATAAAAATATGCATTTGTTTTGTGCTTGAAAAGAGCCTGACACAAAGAGACAATTTGGTAAGTATTTCTGAATTAATGTTGTTTAGAAGAACGGCTGCATGACATGCTTTTATCTGTGTGTTCAGAGGGACCCAGGGCTAAATGGTATGTGTATCAGCATGCGTTACCTAGCTCAGTACAGCTAAATGGAATTTCCTGTTTTTCTGATAAGCATCTATAAATTAGGAGCCCTTAGGAGACTATCAGCTTGATTGTGCATTGGTAAAATATTTTCACAAATTGGCTTTGACACAAAGTAGATTGTAGACTGAATATGAAGCTTAACCATCTCTTCACCTTAGGTGCCAAAGTACTGGAACTTCAGTTTCATCATCAGTACTTCCAAAGAATGTTCAGGGTTGATCCCTTTACGATGGACTGGTTTGGTCCCCTTGCTGTCCAAGGGACTCCCAAGCGTCTTCTCTAGCACCACAGTTCGAAGGCATCAGTTCTTCAGTGCTCAGCCTTCTTGATGGTCCAGCTCTCACATCCATACATGACTACTGGAAAAACCATAGCTTCAATTATACAGACCTTTGTAGGCAGAGAAATGTCTCTGCTTTTTAATACGCTGTCTAGGTTGGCCATACCTTTTCTTCCAATGAGCAAGCATCTTTTAATTTCATGGCTGCGGTCACCATCCACAGTGATTTTGGAGACAAAGGAAATAAATTCTGTCCCTCTGCTTGGAGAAGGAAATGGCAACTCACTCCAGTATCCTTGCTTGGAGAATCCCATGGATGGAGGAGCCTGGTGGGCTGTAGTTTGTGGGGTTGCAAAGAGTTGGGCATGACTGAGTAACTAACACACACACTCTGCTTGCTTCTCTGCATTGCCTGGTCCTGATTTAAATTCCTGAGTGGCTGTGTCTGGTTGGCTAAACCTGATCACATGCTCCTACCATTGCAACAAGGAAGTCCAGGAAATTGAGTATAACAGTCTCATTTTCTACAGAAAGACAAACTCTACCTCCCAAACAGATTGATGTGGTAGAGAATTTTGCAACTTGGAAAATAATTAAGAATCAAATCAATAAACAAAAAGATGTGACTATGTTCACAAGTGTCTGTCACTTCCCATCACAATAAGGTTTAGATATATTATTTAAATATGCCATTGTAATATATTATATAAATATACTTACATATTTATATATAATATGTGACATAAATATCTAACATAAAATTATTGATAAATTATATAATATAAAGAATGCAAGAAAAGAATAGAAATAATTTCCAGGTGGGAAAACCCAGGTCAAGCTTATTTGGAAATTTAGATTTGAAATTAAGTGTAAGTCACATCTGGTCATGAGGAAGAGGATGAGTCTGGGTCTTTGAAGATAAAGGCAAACTGTATGGACAGTGGTTTGACCTTTAAACATATCAACATATATACTGAAATGAGCCAAATAATTTTTCCAAAATAGACCACTCAGGAGATAACTGAAAAAAGTGAAAATTTAGTCTGGAAAGATAAATTGTATCCAAGTTGCAGGATATCTTTAATTTTATATTAAGGACTAAGGAACTTTTCAAGGATTTTAATTTGGAGATAGAATTGAGAACTCTCATTTAAAAATATGCAGCACATCCTGAGAAAGATCAGCAGACTCTTTAGTGCCTTGTGTGTGATTTGGGCGAAAGGGACAGCAGAGGAGACATTTAAACAACTGAACTGTTGAAAGTCACCTGACAGCTGGACCATGCAGAATCCCCATGAGGGCCGCACTTTCACTGCATCACTGAGTCATTGCACAAAGGCTCTAAGGTGGGTATTAATGTGTTTACCTGCATATTAGCTCAGAGAGGGCACACAGTTTGTCTAAGTCATTCATCTTGCATGGATTATTTATCAACATTCTTATTAAGTATCCAGTTTATTCCACAGTGGGAAGAGAGTATTTAGAGAAATTCATGATACAGCAAGTTGCCTGGGATTTGAAAAATGAGGAAAATAATTAAATAACAATTAAAAAAAACCAGAAACAACCCTCAAAATTGTTTTAGGTCATTATCTCAGATGACATATCTGACTTTATTCATGTTTCTGGACTCAGATTTTGTTTCAGTCTGACATACCTCCTAGTTTTTCTCCTACAGAGTATAACAAGGTAAGGCGGCAGAGAAGAGGAGAGGAGAGATAAGCTTAAGGACACTGAGATTGTGGTTATTCAAGGGAGCGGTCATGAAATACTGTCTCAGTAGCTGGTAAACACTGGCTGTAGAGCCACAGAATTTCCAGAGGTCCTACTTCTTTTAAACGCTGTAGCCTATTAAGACTACAAAATTTCTGTATCATCTCTTAAACAAAATCTGACAAATGCCATGAGCCACAATTTAGAATTTTATAAAGCAGTATCCATTTCTTCTCAAACAGGAGGAGGTGTCAAGATCTTGTAGAGCTTGGGGAATCAGGTGCTTCTTTTATTTTATTAAAGCTCTCATGCCCTTGTCCAGTTTGGTATGTATACCAGAATGCAAATGTTTTCTTGGCACTTTCTAAGAAATCTGGAAAGAGCCAAATGAACATAAGAGCTGATGGGAGATAGTGTGTCCCAACCAGAATTATAGATTTTAGAGCTGGGAGGAAGCAGAGTTGCCTATTTTTAAAATATAAATTCCAACTGTTCAAAACCCTGTGGTTTCCAGGATTTAATTAATGCTCTCTTTGAGGGCCCGTTAATGAGGTATAGAGACTTCTGGGTTAGCCTTTATTGGCACTCTAATAGCATGTAGTACATATTTAAAGACTATTTTGGAATGTGCTCTTCCTCCCAACTTCTGCAAAGTGTGACTACAGGCAGCAATCACTATCCAGTCCGGATGGTTCTAGGGATGGTTCTAGAGAGGGCTTTTTCTAACAGCAGTCCCTGGGCAGCCAGTGTCCTAGAAGCAAGGGGTGCCCCCGCCTCTCTGTACGGATATGCCAGGGCTGCTGTAAAGAAGTGCCATGGTCTGGTGGGCTTCAATATTAGGAATTTACCCCCTCACAGTCTGGAGACCAGAAAGCAGAGACTGAGAGGGTCCTTCTGAGGTTGTGGGGGAGAGCCTGCTTCCTTCCTCGCTCCTACCTTGGATGGTTTGCTGACCTTCTTTGGTTTCCCGGACTTGTAGAAGCAGCGCCCAATCTCTCCTTCATCTGTATATGGCGTTTTCCCTGGGTGCTTATCTGTGTCCAAATTTCCCCTTTTTATCAGGACTTTTGTGGTGGTTGTTCAGTTGCTAAGTAATGTCCAACTCTTTTGAGACTCGTGGACAGTAGCCTGCCAGGCTCTTCTGTCCATGGGAGTCTCCAGGAGAGAATACTGGAGTGGGTTGCCATTCCCTTCTCCAGGGGATCTTCTTGACCCAGGGATCAAACTGGTGTCTCTGGCTTGGCAGGCAGATTCTTTACTGCTGAGATACCTGGGAAGCCTTTTATAAGGATACCAGTCATACTGAATTACACGTCTACCCTATTCCAGTAGGACCCTCTTTTAACTAATTAAATCTACAACAACCCCATTCCTAAATAAGGTCAAATTCTGCAGTACAGGACATAAGATGTCAATATGTTGTTCTTGAAGGAACATAATTCAACCTATAACAATTCCAATATGGACAAGGAGCTTCCTCTGGCTCCTTGTATCTTGCTAGCTTGGTCTCTCTAACCAGACTACCCTTTCTAGTTTTCCCTCCCCGCTTTTCTCCCTGCTTCTTGTCATGTAGAAAACCATGATTCTCCTGTAGTAGGTTTCCTTGTAATCTTCTGAAGCCTTTCCAGAAAGCTACAGATCAGTATTAATCTCCCCCTTTTTTGCTGTCCGTTCATCTCATTAATGTATTTAACAAATCTTTATCATTAGTCATCTTTAATTCTTTATCTCAAAAAGTTGCTTAAGAGTGACAAACATTATGTTCTTAATCTAGTATGTCCTGTGCTGTGTTCCATAGATGGATTTGTGGTTCTGGAGCTCAGGAAAATATGACTGTTCTACAGAAGAGAGTATGAATTTGCTGTCTTGATTAAAGAGAAAAAACAGGAGAAATGAAAGGGGAGAAGAAAAGAATAGAAAAAGGAAAACACAAACTGTTTCTCAAGCGAAAGCTAAAGAAGGTGCTGGACATATGTTCTTTTGGAACATTCTGCCTTTCAGTTGAGAAGGTGGCTGCATTGCAAATTAACATAGGTATATTTAGCACAAAGAATACACTCTGATACAAGAAGCCTTCCGTGACAACCACAGCTCTTAGCCATTGAGCCAGTTTAGAGGGCAGAGGTGTTGTTCATTCAGCTTTGCTAAAAGCTTTTGGTTGCTAACTGACTTTCTCTTTCTTGCTATATTTGCAGCCCCAGATTCTCCAAAGGAATCTCTGCATAGCAACTAAAGCATCTTGGGTGATGAAGTTCTAGGTAGTATTGCTGTAGAGAGAGGTTTGTTCTGAGTAATAAAGCCAATGCTCTGGAAACTGGAAGAACAGTAAGTGGTCAAAGAGTGTTAGCTAGATTCTCCAGGGTACAGAGAAGGACACGTTACCACAACCACCTTTAAAATTCTTCATCAATCTCTTGCTTCAGATAGTGAGTAATCTTCATTCCTTTTATTCTCAGCCTTGAGGGCTCTCAACCAGAGTCTTATTTTAACATCCTTTTATACTATGCTTATTGTACATGTCTTCCCTCTAGACTGTAAGCTCTTTGAAGCCAGGGGTAGACTACTTTTTTTTTTTCCTTTGCATCTTCATAGATCAGCATATTCTTGGCATATGTAAGTGCTCAATAAATATTTGTGAAGAAGTGAATGAATGAAAGTGTTTAAAGAGAGTTAGGTAGTATTTTTTTAATTCGGTGCCAGTGTATACTTAGCAATGTCACAGAGGATAGCAGTTAGCTAGGAAAAGTAATTTGAGAATGTCTTATGTTAAAAGATTAAGAGTAAAATGATATTAAATAGTTTTCACTGGTGAGTCTCTGAAGGTGGTAGGTAAGCCTTGCTAGTTAAATTGTCTGAACATAAAACATTACAGCATTAAACTGGAACCTGCAAGCAGCCCTCGCTGGAAGCCCATATCAACGTTTCTGTGTTTCTTGCTAGTTCCTCACCAATCCTTTAAAAGGGTGGCTTAAAAACAAGGCCAATGGTTCATATTACATAGGATCATTTATGGATCCCAGTTATTCAAATATTTCACTCCACATACTATGCTTGCCAAAAAACTTTAATTTCAGAAATGTTTAATTGATTGATTATGCTGTGAAGCATAGATGGCTGAAAAGTACCAAGGACATCTTTTTTGTTGTTGTTTTAGAGTTTTATTGTGATATGACAATATATTTTTAACATTCTGTTAGAATAGAATTGTTGTTGCTGAGTTACTAAGTCATGTCCAATTCTTTGTGACCCCATGGACTGTAGTCTGCCAGGTTCCTCTGTCCATAGGATTACTCAGGCAAGGATACTAGAGTGGGCTGTCACTTCCTTCTCCAGGGGATATTCCTGACCCAGAGATTGAACCCATGTCTCCTGCATTGGCAAGCAGATTCTTTACCACTGAGCTACCAAGGAAGCACATCAGTATACTATATATTATTAATAGATACGCCAGGTTTCTTTTTGACAACTATGATGATTTTGAGTCAAAATTAGTCTTTTCTTTTATTCTTTTTTTTTAAAATTAATTTATTTATTTATTTTTTCAGTGGGTTTTGTCATACATTGACACGAACCAACAATAGATTTACATGTATTCCCCATCCAGATCCCCCCTCCCACCCCCCTCTCCACCTGATTCCTCTGGGTCTTCCCAGTGCACCAGGCCCGAGCACTTGTCTCATGCATCCCACCTGGGCTGGTGACCTGTTTCACCGTAGATAATATACATGCTGTTCTTTCGCAACATCCCACCCTCATCTTCTCCCACAGAGTTCAAAAGTCTGTTCTGTACTTCTGTGTCTCTTTTTCTGTTTTGCATATAGGGTTGTCGTTACCATCTTTCTAAATTCCATATATATGTGTTAGTATGCTGTAATGTTTTTTATCTTTCTGGCTTACTTCACTCTGTATAAGGGGCTCCAGTTTCATCCATCTCATTAGAACTGGTTCAAATGAATTCTTTTTAACGGCTGAGTAATATTCCATGGTGTATATGTACCACAGCTTCCTTATCCATTCATCTGCTGATGGGCATCTAGGTTGCTTCCATGTCCTGGCTATTATAAACAGTGCTGCGATGAACATTGGGGTGCACGTGTCTCTTTCAGATCTGGTTTCCTCAGTGTGTATGCCCAGAAGTGGGATTGCTGGGTCATATGGCAGTTCTATTTCCAGTTTTTTAAGAAATCTCCACACTGTTCTCCATAGCGGCTGTACTAGTTTGCATTCCCACCAACAGTGTAAGAGGGTTCCCTTTTCTCCACACCCTCTCCAGCATTTATTGCTTGTAGACTTTTGGATAGCATCCATCCTGACTGGCGTGTAATGGTACCTCATTGTGGTTTTGATTTGCATTTCTCTGATAATGAGTGATGTTGAGCATCTTTTCATGTGTTTGCTAGCCATCTGTATGTCTTCTTTGGAGAAATGTCTGTTTAGTTCTTTGCCCCATTTTTTGATTGGGTCATTTATTTTTCTGGAATTGAGCTTCAAGAGTTGCTTGTATATTTTTGAGATTAATCCTTTGTCTGTTTCTTCATTTGCTATTATTTTCTCCCAATCTGTTTTATTTTTTAAAAAAAGTTGTTGTTGAAGTATAATTGCATTACAATTTTGAGTTAGTTTCTGCCGTACAACAAGGAGAATCACCCATATGTACATCATGCTATAACCTTTATGTATCATCTTTCATTTTAGAAATAATATAGAATTTCAGTTATTGACCCCAGTGACAAAGGCATTTAAGGGTAGAAAATAGTCCTCATTAGCCCACCGCCTCCCCCATATCTTTCAGTTGTGACAGAAAATGTATATGAACTTTAATAAAGAACTTGAAACATTCACTACCAAGTGTAAATTTTGAGATGGGCTTTGAATTTTTATTCTAGGGTCATCTGGTCACATTAATAGATTTTCCAAGTTGATAAATGGGAAGGTCATTTTCATATCAACTAAAAATATAATGGATTGTTTTTGAAACTCTTAGAACATTAACAAATATTTGGAAAAACCTCTAGCAACAAATAGAACACTCTATTGTCTCTTTATCATTGGAAATAGAACTCTAGACCCTTGCACTGAACTTATACATTGATGTACATGAGCTAAGGAGGGGACTGGAACAATGATAGAATGATTTTTGTTTTCATAATTGATAAAAATAATAATGGTACATTATTTTATTTATTTTTAGTTGGTAAGATAATTTCAATGCAATGAGAATCCATTGCGTGAATCATGAACCAGAATCCTGGGGAATGGCTTCTTCATGGAGCTGCAGTCATTTCGGAAAGGAAGGGAGAAACACAGAGAAGAGATGCCAAATGTTGTTTTAATATTTTTTTTCTTTCCAAACATAATGTTCATGAGAGAAAATTTATAAGAATACAAATAAATATAAAGAAGGAAATATGAGATTATTTCTATGGGAAATAATTTTTATTAAGGTGTTCATATTGTGGTTATGTCTGTGTATGTGTGCCCATGTTTGTGCAGAATAAAATACATCCTTACTTTTTAACTTAAACTCATTTTGTGGGTGTATCATGTGTTATTGGACTGTTATTGGGCTTCCCTGATGGCTCAGCTGGTAAAGAATCCACCTGGAATGTGGGAGACCTGTGTTCGACCACTGGGTTGGGAAGATCCCCTGGAGAAGGGAAAGGCTACCCACTTCAGTATTCTGGCTTGGAGAATTCCATGGACTGTAGAGTCCGTGGGGTTTCAAAGAGTTGGATATGACTGAGCGACTTTCACTTTCACATGTTATTAGATTTTCACTTCCACAGTGGCTCAGACAGTAAAGAATCTGCCTACAATACAGGAGATGAGGGGTTCAATCCCTGGGTCAGGTCAGGAGGATCCCTTGGAGAAGGGAATGACAATCCACTCCATTATTCTTGCCTGGAGAATCCCATGGATAGAGGAACCTGGCAGGCTACAGTCCATGGGGTTGCAAGAGTAGGAAACAACTGAGCGACTTTCACACACACACGCACATGTTCGATTTTCATAAATATTTATTCATGAATACTTAGTAATTTATCTTGCAGCCATATGAGAGTTTATTTAACTGTTACATAAAAGTTTCAAGGTAAGTTAGAATTCAAGTATGTTTTTTCAGGGTAGCAATGTGGCAGATTAGGCTCTTCAGGAGTTAGTGGGTTACATGCAACACGTTGTTGGTAGAGAGAGATGCATTTTCCCTCATTGTGCAGTGGCATCTGCCTGTGATTTTTGATGGGGGTGTTGTCAGTGCCTGGCGTAGGACACCAGGACCTAAACGTTCCCTGTGACACCCGAGGCCTGGTGCGTCAATGGCAGTGCTTGTTGAAAGAGCGCCCATCTCATAGGTGCCACGTGAGCAGTATCAGCTCCTTCCAAGAAACTGTACCCTCATTCACAGAATTCCTGGGGGTATGGCAATATTGCCTAGTGGAGTATAGACACCAAGTAAATGCAAAAACTCATTTAAGTTGACAAAATGGATAAGCATTAAGTGTAAAAGGCAAAAGATGAGATAGAAAGTGAATGTGCTGCTTATGGATTCAGCTCCAAATTCAAACTTTTTGCCTGCTTTGTGAGAAATGAATCTGGGCCTTTTAATTTTTTTCTTTTGCCAGCTGGCATGGTGTTAAGCTTTTTGTGAAAGGTGTTGAGCAGATATTGCAGGAGGAAAGGATTTTTCTGTCTGGTCCTGGTGTTTGCTGGGCAGCCTCCCTGCAGGGCACCCGGTTCACCACTGGGCCCTGCAGCGCACAGGGGCTCACGGCTTCCCCTGGCACCCCCTCCCTGGGCATATTTTAGCAGTGTACCTCTGCTGAGCAGCTTACCACAAACAGCTTTCTCCTGCAGCCCAGGGGGTGCATGCACGGCAAATCTTTGAGGACAGATGTCCGGCGAGTCCTGCCAGCACCGTGTCATGGTCATTCTTCTGTCACCCAGGGGACCACAGCTGTGGCCTCTCTAACAAAGTCTGCATCTCAGCCTGGGGACAGGAGGCACCTTTCGCTGGACACTCAGCCCGAGGGTCAGAAATGGTTCCCTGTACCTTCTGTTTTTATATTCTGCTGAGTCCTCTTTATCGCCAGTTGGGGTCTTCCCAGGTGGTTCAGTGTTAGAGAGTCCGCCTGCCAAAGCAGGAGATGCAATGCAGGAGACCTGCATTTGATCCCTGGGTGGAGAAGATTCCCTGGAGGAGGAAATGGCAACACACTCCAGTACTCTTGCCTGGAAAATTTCAGGTACAGAGGAGCGTGGCAGGCTACAGTCCATGGGATCTCAAAGGGTCGGACACCACTGAGGAACAGAACACACATCCACGCATTATTCTATGCCTTTATTATATTTAATAATTCCTTATATTATACTTTTTCTGTTCAAATTACAATGTGACTTTTCTTATTTAATTTTTACTAATATAATGAGTCCCTAGGGATTCAGGAAAAGGCATAACAAGAATGAGCAAAAATAAATAAGAAAGCAATGCCTGGAAATGGAAACTGAAATGGAAAATTTATATCTTCTTGTGAAATAGTAAAGAACATAAAATTACAACATAAAATCAACATTAAAAGATGGGCCACATACACAACCCATGACCTACAGAAGGTGAATTAAGATCTTCCTATGGTTGAACAAAACAATAAAAATCTTTAATGAGTAAATTACTTATTTAGAAATTAATATTTTATTTTTCATTTAAAATTTTTTATTCATTTTTACTGATGGATAGTTGCTCTACAATATTAAAGCAATATGGTGAGTTATAGGTTTACAGTATGTTCAAAATTTTTAATTTTTATTTTAAATAAATTTATTTCATAATTTTTAAAAGTTATACTCCATTTATAGTTATTAAAACATTTCCTCGTGTTGTATAATATACCCTTGTAGCTTATTTTCTACCTAACTTTTTGTGTCTCTTACTCCCTTACCCATATATTGCCCCTCTCTTTTTGCCTCTACCCACTGGTAATCAACGGTCTGTTCTCTTTAACTGTGAATCTGCCTCTTGTTCTGTCATATTCACTGGCTTGTGTTTTTTAGATTTCACATATAAGTGATATCATACAGTATTTGTTTGACTTCTTTCACTTATTATGAGTAAATCATTTTTATATCAGTGTCAGAAAGTATCTCATGCATAGCAAAAAGAAAGCTAAATAGTGTTAACTTAATAAAATTCGTATTGAGGCATACTTAAGAAATTATCACAGCCTCATTTTGAAAAGTGTATTTTTTTCCAGCAAAAATAGAAGATAATGAGTCAAGATATTTATTTTTTATTTGTTGTCCTAGAGCAGGGGTGGGCAAACTGTGACTTAAAGGCCAAATCTGACTTCTGTCTTCTTTGTTAATAAAGTTTTATTTGAATACAAGCTCTCCCATTTTCTCACTTACTGTCTGTGGATGCTTTTGCACTTCAACAGAGCTGAATACTTGCAGCATAAATTGTATGACCTGCAAAACCCAAAATGTTTACTCTCTGGCTCTTTACAGAGAAGTCTGCCAGCTCCTGACCCAGAAGCAATCATGTGGTTCTGTGTCCGGTGAAGGCCATGCTTCATCTCAGTCCATCTAGACCATGGCCCTCAGAGGTGGGCGCGCTCACTACATCGGTGTGCAGAGGTGGCAGGAGCTCAGAGAGGACCACAGCTGGTTGGAAAGTTAGGCTTGGGAGTCACACCCGTGGGGTTAACTTCTGCCTTCACTCTTGCATTCGTTCTGTCAAATGCATGCTCTCTCTGAGCCTCAGTGTCTACAAAGAGGATATGGAGGAAAAGCGATTGCCACATAGAGCTACTATAACTAATAATTTAGATAAATTAAATGAAGAGCTTAGTTTAGTACCTGGAAAATGCTCAAGAAGTGTGTTTGCCTTATTAAAGAAGTGGAAAACCTTGGCTAAGACACCACGGTCAATAATAGAGCTGGCATTCCAATGCAGTATGTCTGAGTCCAGAGCCTGGATTCATAATCACTATGGGAAACTACTATGTGTTAAGGGCTTCTGAGACACTTTTTTTTTTTTTTTACTTATTTATTTGGCTGCAGTGGGTTTCATTTGCGGCATGTGGGATTTTCGTTGTAGTATGGGCAGCTCTTTAGCTGAGGCATGCGGACTTAGTTGCCCTGCATCATATGAGATCTCAGTTCCCCAGCCAGAGATAGAATCCATATTCCTCTGCAATGGAGGGTATATTCTTAACTACTTGATCACCAGAGAGTTTCCCTGAGATACACTCTTTCCTTCCCCTTGAACTCTCTTACTTTCTGCTCTTTAGGGACAAGAGATCTGGCAATAGAGTTATGTAACTGACCTAGAGATAGTAATCCTACTGATTGCAGAATTTCTTAATTAAAATTTTATCCATCATACAGGCATACTATGGACACATGGTGTGTTTGGTCTCAACTATTTCAATAAAGTGAATATCACATTAAAGGAAGTCACATGCATGTAAAAGTTGTGTCTACTCTATTCTGTACTTATTAATCATGCAACTGCATACCTTAATTATTATTAAAGAATGCTATCATCTGAGCATTCAGCAAGATGGAGTAGTAGTCAAAGATCACTGATCACACATCACCATAATAAATATAATACTGAAAAAGTTAGAAACATTGTGAGAGTTGCCAAAATTTGACACAGAAACAAGAGATGAGCAAACGCTGTTGGAAAAATGAGGCCCATGACATGCCACGAACTTTTAATTTATAAAAAAAAAAACAAAAAACCAGTTTCTGTGAAGTCCAATAAAGCACAATAAAGTAAGATACATGGGTATTCGGAAGGGGTTGTTATTACGCTAGAAACATTGTTCCTTTCTAGAGGTTCTCCTCAGTTATGGATTAGGTGGCTTCCCCAGTGGCTCAGAGAGTAAAGAATCTGCCTGAAATGCAGGAGACTTGGGTTCAATTGCTTGGTTGGGAAGATGCCCTGGAGAAGAAAATGGCAACCCACTCCAGTATTCTTGCCTGGAAAATCCCACGGACAGAGGAGCCTGGTGGGCTACAGTCCATGGGGTCACAAAGAGTCGGACACAACTGAGTGACTAACACACACACTCGGATTAGGGAAGGTGTGGTAGGCCTCTTGTGAGTTGACCATTTGGGAGTTGAACTTTGTGTTTAAAATACATAATGTCTTAATCATGGCAGATGCAGCTCTGTGATAATGAAACAGACAAATACATGGAAAGGCAGGAGGAAGAAACAAATCCAGCAGGGGGACCAAGTCTCAGCTATTAACTTGGTGGGAGGCTGCTGTGCATGAGGCTTTCCTGGCTCAGATAGTAAAGGATCTGCCTGCAATGCAGGAGACTTGGATTCGACCCCTGGGTCAGGAAGATCCCCTGGAGAAGGAAGAGCAAGCCATTCCAGTATTCTTCCTGGAGAACCCCACAGACAGAGGCGCCTGGCGGGTTATAGTCCACGGGGTCACAAAGAGTCGGACGTGACTGAGGGACAACACAGACTTTCACAGGCTGCTGAACAGTCTCCTTTGCTACTGTTAGAAATCAGCACAGATGTAGTGACTAAAAAGTGTAGACATGCTGTCTCACAGCCTGGATTGGCCCCTCTCTATACTCGCCTCTGGTTTCTTTCGGCTGGAACTGAGGTGTCAGCTGGTTGTCAAGAGACTCTTGGAAGAAACTGCTCCCAAGTTCATTCACATCATTGGCAGAATCCATTTTCTTTTGATTTTAGGGCTCAGATCCCTGTGTCCTGGATGACTGCCATCTGAAAGACAACCTTCACCCTCAGGAAGCCTCTTTCCAGTCCTTGTCCACTGAGACCTCTATCTCAGAGCCTGCAACCCTGCATGAAAACCTCATCAAACTCAGAATCTCTGGGACTTCTCCTTCTCCTCTCCTTTCTGATTTCGGCCAGAGAAGCCTCTCCACTTTGAAGGGTTGATGTGATTAGAGTAGGCCCACCAGGTCATCTAGGGCAGTCATCCAGTCCTGAAGTAGACAAGCTAATTATACCTGCAAAGTCTTTTTTCTCCCATGCCATGTAGCATATACTTACATTGCAACACAGACACCTTTGAAGCCGTCATTCTGCTCAGCAAGGACACACTCCAGAGAGGCAGTGGTCATGCCTAGCACAAGGTTCCCAGATGTGTTTGTTCACCATGATTTAGAGCCAGAGACAGGGGTGGTGGACATACCCTCCCACGTGGGAAACCAAGACTTAGCCCAAGCCGTGCAGCTTACTGTGTCATCAAAACCCAAGTTAGGTTCCGCTTCCTCTATGGCTACAAACCAGCCAAGTCTGGATGTTGATGTTGACACAAACTTGTTTACGTGTATCTTTGGGAAATGAGTCTCCTATTCTTTCAGATAAAATGGAGGTAAAAAAATTCAGTAAGTGATAATCTAAAGAATAATGGTATACTTTACAGATGTCTTATATGGTATGACATATACCTAATATGCCCTGGAGAAGGAAATGGCAACCCACTCCAGTATTCTTGCCTGGAGAATTCCATGAACAGAGGAGCCTGGTGGGCTATAGTCCATGGGGTCGCAAAGAATTGGACATGACTGCGTAACTAACATTCTATACCTAATATGATAATGCATGTAAAGAATCTTATACATAGTGGGTGCTAAGCAAATCTTAGAAATTTAGAAAGTTGAGCACAGAAGAATTGATGAATTTGAACTGTGGTATTGGAGAAGAGTCTTGAGAGTCCCTTCGACTGCAAGGAGATCAAGCCAGTCAATCCTAAAGGGAATCAGTCCTGAATATTCATTGGAAGGCTGAAGCTAAAACTCCAATACTTTGGCCACCAGATGCGAAGAACTGACTCCTTAGAAAACACCCTGATGCTGGGAAAGACTGAAGACAGGAAGAGAAGGGAATGACAGATGATGAGATGGTTGGATGGTATCACGACTCGATGGACATGAGTTTGAGCAAGCTCCAGGTGTTGGTGATGGACAGGGAGGCCTGGCGTACTGCAGTCCATGGGGTCGTAAAGAGTCAGACACGACTGAGCCATTGAACTGAATTGAAGCAAATATTAGTTCCTTCTCATTCTCTCCTTCTCTTTTCTCACAAGAATCCAATTGTTATTTTCTTCCATGAAATAATTTTTTTAATATGGGAGAAATAATACAGATGCCTACTCAGTAGGGAGATGTGTACCACTTAGTTGGAGAAGGAAATGGGAACCCACTCCAGTATTCTTGCCTGGAAAATCCCATCAACAGAGAAGCCTGGTGGGCTACAGTCCATGGGGTTACAAAAGATTTGGACATGACTGAGCAACTGAGCAGCATACTCCTTAATGTCCACCTGGTGATTCTCAAAGGTTCTGAACCTACCTCTGGACACTAATAAATATACACAATTGAAATGTTGAATAGTTAAGCCTATGTTAAGCCTACATAAGATGTTATAATTTGTACACATGAAATGCTATTCTGAAATCGCACTATGAAGTGTTAATAAATCACATGGAAAGATCTTTGGTAATTTTTTTTTCTATGTATGGAATGGTTAAAAGTGGTTTATTCATAGTTTACAGATGTGTAAAAGTTCATAAATAATTCACACAATAGGACAATTGAGAATAATTTGAAGTCTATTACATCAAGCACTATTGTTTGTTATAAATATCTACATGACATTGAAACTCCAATTTCTTCTACGACCAAGCATTAGAATTATTACTTGGCAATTACACCAGTATCTCAATGATGTTTGCTCAGACAATACATATAAGGAAGGATTTCATGGAAACAGAAAATCTCAATAGCAGCTGGAGAGTTCTTGATTCATGAAATCATGAATCAAGGATTCTTAGGGAAGATCATAAGTTAAAGTGTTAGTCCGTCTCTGATATCAGCTTTTCTCCATGAAGCTGGTTTCTCTATTGTTTCTCTCTTCCCAAAGACCCAGCCTCAGGTCACTCCCCTTTCCTTGGTGTTCTGATTACACATTGAAAGTTTCGGTGGGAACTTTCCTCACTGTATTTTTGGGGTTTTTGGTTTGTTTGTTTCTGTTTCCTTCATTGGACTATGAGCCCCTCAAGTGTAAAAACCACATATGTCACTTCTATTTGTAGGTCTTGTTTGGTTTTCTGGGTTGGGCATGGCCCACAGTAAAGCCCTGCAGTTAGAGGCATTGAAGAACCTCAGCTGCAAGTGGGGAGTAAGAAAGTAATTTAAGAAAATGAAGGCAGATCTGGGATAATACACAGTATAAGAGGAAAAGGAAAATTCAGGACAGGATAGGAGAAATGTATCTTTGATTTCAAATATCTCACCCTGACCTTTAATTTTATTCAAATTGAGTGAGTCTATTGAATTGGAATACATACCACCATATTTTTTCAGAAATATTTTCAGTTGCTTAGCAATTCAAAATCATCAATAATAATCCTAATAATTTGAAGAAGAAAGAATAAATTTTTTTAAAGAAAAAGAAAGAAGAAAAGATACTTGTGCTCAAATCTACTGATTTGAGTGTGTGATCCAAATATTAAACTTAAGAGCTGGATATCCAGTAAGGCATATACTTGCCTTGTCCCTCATTTTTTAAAAGAAAATTCAGCAATTTTCCCCAGAGTAATTGCTTAGTGAGGCTGAGGTCATACACTATACACTGGCTCCTGGCTATGAAATTGAAAACTCAAATCTTAGAATTAAAAGCATTTCAAGTTCACCATTCCATTCAAATGGGCAACATGACTGAACCAGGGATCTGGGCCATATTAACAGTTGGTTCTAACTCAATGAGCTAATTATACATGGACAATGAGGAAGACATGAAATCAAAGTTATTCAGAAAAAGTGTCATGATAGTCACCCTTAATAAAAACCTATGAGAATACTCTTACTTCCTGAGGCTTTTATAAATAACTAACAGATGATAGCTGATGACCACCATTTAAATCAGTTATAAAATGTTCTATATTATGCTCAATTCAGTGAAATGGACCACTGAATGTCTCTTTCTATATATCTATATGTATATATACATACAGGAACATATATGTTCCTATATGTATTATTCCTATAATAAACATATAGATATATGTTTATTTTTCTAATTTATTTCTTGCCACTGGTCCTGGACTCTTTTAATACATAACATTCATAATATATTTGCTTCACACTTGTTTATCATCTTCTCAAAATTTATATTGAACATATTAAACCATAGCTAAAGTATCCGGTTTCCTATTGTAATTCCCAGTTAAAAATATCTTCCACCAGCAAATATATTCAAGATGTTATGTAGCACTCATAAAATATTAATATGTTCAAGATTAGTCATTTTATGGGACTATCCAGAGGTTGAATAAGCTTATTGGTTCAATTTCTATTAAATATTTGAAGAGCTCATGCTCTGTACTAGCTAAATTCTTAATAAAGGCATTTGAATAAGAGTGCAGTGTTCTTTCAAAACCAGACATGACTTTAGGCCTTATGCCCTGTGTCTCATGGCAATAGTTTAGGTTAGTCATAAAAAATTTAGTCTTTATTGTATGACTAGGATGGTCAGTTGATTTTCCAATGTGAATTCTAGCTTCAAGTTTAGCAAGACTCACATTTATAGATGCTTTAGAACAAACAGTCTTCCCTACCACAATCCAGATATGATTGTGATTTCTCTAAGTGCACGGGAATGCAATAAATCACTGGAGCCAGTACACCAGTTCATCCAAACCACCTGATAATGAAATGGCATTAGTCAGATACTGCCAAATGACAAAACATCAAGCAAAAACAAACAAACAAACAAAAAAAGCATGGCTTCTGTCTGCAAGTCTCTCACTGTTGACTAAAATGAAAACTAATAATCACCCTGCATGTGATACAGGTCCTAGTAGAGTTAGTAGAAAGGCCTTTGGGAACCTGGGGCAAGGAGGAGCTTGTTCTGGCTAAAGAGAGGGCAAGGTGTTTTCAGAAATGACATTTCTTGGAACATTTACAAACGGGTAAAACAATTAGAAGTCTCTACTTTTTTTGGCTTCACCACACGGCTTGCTGGATCTTTGTTCCCTGACCAGGGATTGAACCTGGGCCCTTGGCAGTGAAAGCTCAAGGTCCTAACCCGTGGACTGCCAGGGAGCTCTCATAAGTGGAACAGCCAGGGTGTGACATGTAGATTGTTTCTTTCTCTGATTCTTAATGCGACATGGAGTAATGTAGTGATGTAGACTTGTGGATTTCATATCGCTTTATGTGCATTTGCTTTGTCATTCATAAAGGAGAATCATAAACAAGGTTACAAGTGCCAGCTCAACTCACAGGGCTGAAATAATTATTAAAGAATATGATGTTTGAGCAAATGTTTATGAAGCCTATGACAGTATACTTGCAGAAGATTATATTACTAATAGAAGTTGTATTAGAGAGATAATTTAAGGACAGATTATACTAGAGATCTAACCTGTCCTATACTTGAGGACAGATCTGGATGACCCTTAATACCACCAAAGAAGTATGTACTTTGTCTCATAGATGATCTCTATTTTGCAGGCCTTTTTTGAAATGGACAGTGAATGTGGAAGTATGTGTAAAAGTATAGAAGGTGAGATAAAAAGGTCCAGGGACTAACTGGAGACTACTATAAAAATATAGGCTAGAGATGTTGTCATATGACATCAAAGTCCCTCACACTGCATTTTGGAATTGAGGGCACTTTTTCTTGATTTTGGAACAAGTCTTACACAATGTAGGCAGGATCTTCTCTGGTGGTTCAGTGGTAAAGAATCCTCCTGTCAATGTAGGCGACACAGGCTTGATCCCTGGGTTGGAAAGATCCCCTGGAGAAGGAAATGGCAGCCCACTCCAGTATTCTTGCCTGGGAAATCCTGTGGATGGAGGAGCCTGGGGGGCTACAGTCATTGGGATTCAAAAGAGTTGGACACAACTTAGCTACCAAACAGCAGCAAAGCAGATCAGCCCTGGGAAAAGACTGGACATTATTAATGAACAACAGTCAATCTTTAGATACATGGAGCCAAGATGCATCCTCTCCTGGAATGCAGAGGGGCCTGGATTTGAGGATCAAGCAGATAAAAATCCATTTATCACATTGAGAAGCCAAGTGCTGACTCACAGAGAGTTCAGCCTTAGGAACTTGCTTGCTGCTCAGAGTGTAGTTGATGGCTGCCTGCGCACCACTGGCGTCCCCAAGGGCTAGTTGAAAATGGAGAAGGAATGAAGATCAGGTGCTCCTGGTGATCCCTTCCTGCTGTAATCTTGTTGTTTAAGAATGGGGTTGGAGTTTGTAATGGGGCATGTTGGAAAATAAGCATGAGTCTGTTGGATCCCCTGGAGGAGGGCGTGGGCAACCCACTCCATATTCTTGCCTGGAGAATCCCATGAACAGAGGATCCTGGTGGGCTACAGTCCATAGCGTGGGAAGGAATCAGACACGACTGAACCAACTTAGCAGACATGCTATTGGATCCACCTTTTATAAACAGGGCAAACAGAGAATGAAGACTAGAGATGTTAAAAGCTCTGAAAGGAGGCAGAAGGCACATTTGATGATGAACCCAATAAAGTATGAGAAACATAAGAGAGAGGGAGATACAAGGGCTCAAGGTGCTCGGCCAAGGTCATCATCAGTATAAGGATGCATGTACAGAGGGAGAGTTTTGTTTAGAGGAGGATTATAAATGTTATAATCCATTATTTAAAAAGAATTCGAAATCAACACTCTGCTATATAGTGACACATTATAACACAGCAACCTAAATGTTTGGGGTAATGTTGTGTTTTGTTTTTTTCCCCACAAAATGCTAACTTTTTAAAACTTTCTCACCCAAGGTCCAAAAGGAAATATCACACATTATAATATTTATATCTACATACATATAGAATTTTATATGCTTAAGAATTCGGTCCCTTATAAAAGGTAAAGAAGAACACAGAAAAATGTTTTTATTTTCTTTTTGTCTAAAATGAGTGGGAATTAAATATCATTCCTGGGAAATGTATTTCTATTTTTTTTTTCTTATTTTTCTCTGCTATTTCACCATAGCAGAGAACAGACTTCAAATATAAGTGGCATTGCACTAAATATGGTAGGGCCAGAGGGAAGGCATTATAAAAAAAAAAATAATTATGTGGAAAACAGTTTGGATGAATCAGCCCTCTGCCTTCCTTCCAAGTCTGAATGCTACACTGCATCTCGTCACTTTTCAGCAAGCCCCTTATGAGATTCCAAATCAGATTTCCTAGGCTCTTATAAAATCTCCTCTTCCACACTCTAAATTATTTAACACAGACATATATCTTCCTTTGTACAGTGGAGAACCTGGGTTTTAATTCTGATCTACCTGGAGAGATTTCTGTGACTCAATTTTGAGCCAAGAGCATTAAAGCAGAAATGTCTGTGCAAAAGGTGACCTAAATTTTTCAAGTCCAGAGCTAGGCTCTTCATGGTTTCCACTACTGTCAGACTCTAAAGAGTAATTTGCTTTGTACAGTTGTATAGGCAGCAAGACCACTGTGGTCGCCACGTTTAGGGATGATGGTTTCGTCATTTACTGCAGAAAACTAGTGATTAGGCCACAATAGCAACCTTAGCTTAGTGATTTGCTTTTAATTTTTTTTTAAGCAGTGCACAGAAACCAGCACCTGGAGAATGTATTTGCCATCTAATCATCATCAAAGAGAGGGTATTCAATCTGACAGGTCAAAGATAACTACTGAGAATTGCAGGTTTTTATCTTAAGGATGTATAATGGTTTGTCATTTTCTGGACAGGAAGTTTGTTTCTGGGTTTCATGCCACAAAGTTGGGTCTGGAGTGGTCATCTTCTCCTTCATCCCTGTCCATCCATCCATCCATCCATCCATCCTGGAAGTGTGTGTTGTGAGAGGGAGGAGAATGTGGCACACCAGTGCTTGTACAGATGTCTGATTTGTGATCCCCTAAGATGTTCCTCTGCCTTGTGATCGCTTCTATTTGCTCTGAAACTTTAATAAAGTTAATACTGCTTAAGCATGCTTATACCGCAGGGTTTAATTAAACAAACAACACAAAAATAAGAAACCCAGCCCACCTAACAGTAAAAGTTGATTAAGTTATTACTGAAGAAACAACTTGTAGTTACATGCACAAGTGAAAAAAAAAATACTGTATGAAACAAAAATTTGAAAATACTTTGAAAAGAAGTCCCTCATTTTAGCAGGAATAAATTTGAGGCTGAGAAAATTGCAGGGATTTTCCCAGATTAAAATGTCAGTAAGTGACAATTTGGCACTGCAAATATTTGAATGCTTTCCCTGCAGTATGCCCTGGCCAGAGCTCTCGGGTATCAAGAACAAAAGCCCTCCTGCCACTCATCAGAGTTCACAGTCCCGGCCAGGAGACAGAACCATGCACAGACAATGTCCACATCCCCTAGACACGGAGGGATGGGAGCTGGGCCTCTTCCCACTGCACCATGTGGCCTCCATCATCCACTACTCTGCTCACAGAATCTCATCAAATCTGTTACCACATATTTATTTTCATTAATAAATATGCATTAACAGCTACTAAGAAAAAGAAGCTGAGCTTTAGGATATAGAGCAAACCCAAATCAGGAATCCACAGTTAGGGAATGGCACTAGTGAAGGGCAGAGGCAGCAGAAGGTTCCAGAAGGCACACACTGAGCTCTCACTAAGGCTTGACTTTATTAGTATTTTTATTTATCTGTGATTTTTTATTATTGGAGTAGATTTGCAATTCTTGAGAGTCCCTTGGATAGCAAGGAGATCAAACCAGTCAATCCTAAAGGAAATCAACTCTGAATATTCATTGAAAGGACTGGTGCTGAAGCTGAAGCGCCAAATCTTTGGCCACTGCATGTGAAAACTGACTCCTTAGAAAAGACTCTGATGCTGGGAAAGATTGAAGGCAGGAGGAGAAGGAGACGACAGAGGATGAGATGGTTGGATGGCATCACCGACTCAAAGGACACGAGTTTGAGCAAGATCCAGGAGTTGGTGATGGACAGGGAGGCCTGGCGTGCTGCAGTCCGTGGGGTTACAAAGAGTCAGACATGACTTAGAGACTAAAGAACAACAGTAATAGCAATGTGATTCAGTTATACGTCTATCTATTCCTTTACAGATTCTTTTCCTTTATAGGCCATTATGAGATACTGAAAATAGTTCCCTGTGCTTTTCAGTAGGTCCTTGCTGTTCATCTATTTACTGTATAGCAGTGTGCATTTGTTAACCCCAAATTTCCAATTTATCCCTCCCCTTGCCTTTCCCCTTTGGTGACCAGAAGTTTGTTTTCTGGGTCTGTGAGTCTATTTTCTGTTTAGTAAATAAGTTCATTTTTGTCATTTTTTTAAAAAAAGATTCCACATACAAGTGATATCATATGATATTTGCCTTTTTCTGTTGGGATTTAAAAGAAGAGAAAAAAATACTTTTGGTTGGAGAGTCAGGAGCTTCTTCAGGAATGAATGATATTTGAAATGGATCTTGTATGATGGCTAAATAGCAAAAATGGACAGCAATAGTATATGGATTCAGGCAGGATGAAGGAGGCGTCTTGGGAGAGACTGTAATTAGTGACTATAATTAGTTCTTCATCTGCAGAAGAACTCGGGGGGTGTTCAGGAGATACTGTGTTGCCCTGTTTGGCCGGAGGACATGGAAAACATGGAGTGGAAAATTGAAGCTGAAAGCCAGATTTATGTTCTGCTGTGGTAGAAGGTCAAGGCAGGACCATGAGCTCATTTTTGGAGATTCATACAATTTTTTTGACATTTACAAGTAGGAAAATAGATATTCTTAACTTTCAGAATTAGGGAATTTGAACAGACCCTAGTAGGAAGGCCAAATTGGACTGGTCAAAATAGATAAATCTTCATTATAGCCTTTTAGCCAAAGTGCCTCACCCTCTCACTACATAAATAATACAGCTCTGTTCTCAGTCCTCAAGTGATCAGTTCCATATTCTCCAAGGATCACAGTCTAATAGTTGTTAGTGCACAGGTACTTCAAGGATAACTTAAGCCAAACTGCTCAAATCAATAATGAGGAGATGAAGCCAAAGGTAAGTGGGAGTAGCTTTAAATGGTATTTCCTTTTAAGCCTATAAAATAAAAGTTTTTACAATATATAGCACATTCCACTTAGAGAATGTTGTCTGTGTTCTCTGGCCAGCAGTTTTGTTTTTTTTTTTTTTTCTCCTCTGTCCACAGTATGGCCATAAAAAGGATGGTATCCCACTCCTTTTCTTGGGAAAATGAATTTACTGATGCTGCTTTGGCCAAAATGTGAATTTATTGCACATCTTATGTAGGTTTTAAAAATATACTTAATTGCTATTTATCTCTTTGGATTCTCTGACATATGTAATATTTCATAGTTTATCTAAACTCATAGAAGATCAGGGCTTCCCGGGTGGCTCAGTGGTAAAGAATCTGCCTGCCAATACAGGAGTCACTGGATACATGCGTTTGATCCCTCTGTTGGGAAGATGCCCTGAAAAAGGAAATGGCAGCCCATTTCAGTTTTCTTGCCTGGGAAATCACATGGACAGAGGAGCCCAGTGGGCTACAGTCCATGTTTGCAAAGAGTTGGACATGACTGAGCATGCACCTACAGCATAGAAGACCAAGTATTTAATCTACATGTGTATGGTCAATAGGCTGACTTCAAAATTTCACTTACCGTTTGTTTTAGTGTCTTGCCTGTGGTGTAGGCAGCCACTTTAGTACTTCTTCCTTACATTATGACACTGTGAGGAAAACTGGTGCTGTTAAGTGTCTTTGAAGAAGTGTCCTCTAAAAGCCAAGGAAGTCATGATGCAGACAAAATTATGTGTGAATAAGACATGTAATTCTCTGTATTAAAAAACACCTGCATGGGGAGGGAGGTAGGGGGCAGTTCAGGATGGGTAACACATGTAAATCCATGGCTGATTCATGTCAATGTATGGCAAAAACCACTACAATATTGCAAAGTAATTAACCTCCAACTAGTAAAAATAAATGGAAAAAAAAATACAGGCATATCTACTGAAAAAAAAAGAAAAAAACACACCTGCACCTCTCCCCTCTTACATAAAAACAATCTACATAAACCTCCCAGAGCAGAAGGAAACTTTTGGGCCAGAAACAGATACCACAGGATAGCAAATACTATGCAACTGAAAATTAATGCTTCAAATGTGAAAGGTGTGTCAGGTCTCAGCTGAAAATTCAGCCAGATAGATGTGAGAAGCACAGAAAAAAAAGGAGTGGCTTCTTTTAATGACATCTACAAGCAGCATTTCAGACTGGGCTTTTGAACCCTGACTCCTGTTCTTTCTAACCCCTGTTTGCTGTTCTTACATATATTCTACCAAGTCTCTGCTCTGGGTTGGGGGTGGAGGGTAGTGAGAGGTAACAGAAGGGATTCCATTTACTTGGAAGGTCATTAGAATCAGAATACAGGGTGTGTCCATCTCTGAGCATGAGCCAAAAGCCTGCCCATCCAGACCTCAGACCACAGTGTTTGGGGCTGAGAAATGTACACCTGGAAGACTTGATTTGACAGCTAATTATGTCACCATCACTGCCATTCTTCCTGCAATGCATCTACTATTAAAACTTTTTTTTTAAAGCCCACCCTGCCCCCGAAGTGAACATGGCAACTCAACCTCATTCAGGTTGGGAAACAAAGTGAAATATACAGGACACAATGTAATTCTACATACCCACCAGCCAGCTTCTAACCTGATGAGCAATTTATCTGCAGTCTCCCGATCAAGCCTATCATCACTCTTATATTCTAGGGTGATCCTATAATATTCATAATATTAAGAACAAAGTATTTTATATCTTTTCACTGGAGAAAAACAATTAAAAAGAAGAACATTGTGCAAAAGCAATATCTTGTTAGCAGGACTGTTCTGAGAAATGAAGAATGGGCCCCAGAGGTAGGTCTTTAATTCTATATGTGGTCAGTCCCTCAGTCATATCCAACTCTTTGTGGCCCCATGGACATTGGGGGGCCCTGGCCCCCTGGCCCCACCAGGCTCCTCTTTCTAGCAGTTAGCAAAAAGCACTCAATTGATTTGCAGCCTGGATTTGTCCCCAGAGTCTGGGGAAGAATGAACAGCAAATGTCAAGAAAAGACCTCAGTTCAGTTCAGTTCTTGGTTCTTTCCTGGGGCACTCTATGTCCTTGATGGGATGGGATTGAGTGGAGGGACTAGGCTGTTCGGTTGACCCATGGTCAACGTGAATGATGAATGAGGTGCACAGGGAATGCTTGGTTGATATTTTAATTTGAACTGCATTCCTTTGGATTCTGCACACAGTGTTTTATTGTATTTCACCACTTTGTAATTTACTATAGTGACAATATGAGTTGTCATATTTTGGCTTTTAATTACTGCAAAGAAGAAGGCTTCCATAGAGTCAACTTTCTCTAGAATCAGGATTCAGTCATTCATGTCCTCACTTTAATCAACTTCCTTCTTCCTTAGGTTTCCTTGACAAAGAAAAATGTCAATCTTGATTTTTATGAAGTTACAAAAAGTATCAAAACTGCCTTCTCAAAACCTATAGTACATTAAGGAACATACATGCTGTATTTTGGGGGAAATGGGAGCTGACCGGGTGTGTTTAAACCAGGTTGACTCTACGGTCATTCACTCCGACTGAGCCACCAAGAATCTGTAGAATCATCTGCAGCTGCTCCCGAAAGCATTTTGAGAAACTATGCCCCGGTGATCAGTTCAGTTCATTTCAGCTCATTCACTCAGTCATGTCTGACTATTTGTGACCCCACGGACTGCAGCACACCAGGCCTCCCTGTCCATCACCAACACCCAGAGTTTACTCAAACTCATGTGCATTGAGTCGGTGATGCCATCCAACCATTGCATCCTCTGTCGTCCCCTTCTCCTCCTGCTCTCAATCTTTCCCAGCATCAGGGTCTTTTCAAACGAGTCAGTTCTTCTCATCAGGTGGCCAAAATATTGGAGTTTCAGCTTCAGCATCACTCCTTCCAATGAATATTCAGGACTGATTTACTGTAGGATGAACTGGTTGGACTCCTTGAGGTACAAGAGATTCTCAAGAGTCTTGTCCAACACCACAGTCCAAAAGCATCAATTTTTCAGTGCTCAGCTTTCTTTATAGTCCAACTCTCACATCCACACATGACTACTGGAGAAACCATAGCTTTGACTAGACAGACCTTTCCTGGCAAAGTAATGTCTCTGCTTTTTAATATGCTGCCTAGGTTGGTCATAACTTTCCTTCCAAGGAGCAAGCATCTTTTAAATTCACGGCTGCAGTCACCATCTGCAGTGATTTGGGAGTCCAAAAAAATAAAGTCTGTCACTGTTTCCATTGTTTCCCCATCTACTTGCCATGAATAGATGGGACCAGATGCCATGATCTTAGTTTTCTGAATGTTGAGTTTTAAGCCAACTTTGTCACTCTCCCCTTTCCCTTTCATCAAGAGGCTCTTTAGTTCTTCTTCACGTTCTGCCATATGGGTGGTGTTATCTGCATATCTGAGGTTACTGATATTTCTCCTGGCAATCTTGATTCCAGCTTGTGTTTCATCCAGTCCAGAATTTCTCACGATGTACTCTGCATGTAAGTTAAATAAGCAGGGTGATAATATACAGCCTTGATGTACTCCTTTCCCTATTTGGAATCAGTCAGTTGTTCCACATCCAATTCTAACTGTTGCTTCCTGACCTGCATACAGATTTCTCAGGAGGCAGGTCAGGTGGTCTGGTATTCCCATCTCTTGAAGAATTTTCCACAGTTTGTTGTGATCCACATAGTCAAAGGCTTTGGCATTGTCAATAAAGCAGAAGTAGATGTTTTTCTTAAACTCTTGTTTTTTTGATGATCCATCAGATGTTGGCAATTTGATATCTGGTTCCTCTGCCTTTTCTAAAACCACCTTGAACATTTGGAAGTTCACGGTTCACATACTGTTGAATCGTGGCTTGGAGAATTTTGAACATTACTTTACTAGTGTGTGCGATGAAGGCAACTGTGTGGTAGTTTGAGCATTCTTTGGCATTACCTTTCTTTGGGATTGGAATGAAAACTGAACTTTTCCAGTCCTGTGGCCACTGTTGAGTGTTCCAAATCTTCTGGCATATTGAGTGCAGCACTTTTACAGCATCATTTTTCAGAATTTGAAATAGCTCAACTGGAATTCCATCACCTCCACTAGCTTTGTTTGTAGTGATGCTTCTTAAGGTCCATTTGACTTTGCATTCCAGGATGTCTGGCTCTAGGTGAATGATCACACCATCATGATTATCTGGGTCATGATAAATCTTTTCTGTTCAGATCTTCTGTGTATTCTTGCCACCTCTTCTTAATACCTTCTGCCTCTGTTAGATCCATATCTTTTCTGCTTTATGTGTCCTTCTTTGTAAGAAATGTTCCCTTGGTACCTCTGTTTTTCTGGAAGAGATCTCTAGTCTTTCCCATTCTATTGTTTTCTTCTGTTTCTTTGTGTTGATCGTTTAGGAAGGCTTTCTTATTCTCCTTGCTATTCTTTGGAACTCTGCATTCAAATGGGTATATCTTTCCTTTTCTACTTTGCCTTTTCCTTCTTTTCTTTTCACAGCTATTTGTAAAGCCTTCTCAGACAACCATTTTGCCTTTTTGCATTTCTTTTTCTTGGGGATGATCTTGATCCCTGCCACCTGTAAAATGTCATTAACCTCCATCCATAGTTTTCAGGCACTCTGTCTATCAGATCTAATCCCTTCAATCTATTTCTCACTTCCACTGTATAATTTTAAGGGATTTGATTTAGATCATACCTGAATGGTCCAGTAGTTTTCTCTACTTGCTTAAATTTCAGTCTGAATTTGGCAATAAGGAGTTCATGATCTGAGCCACAGTCAGCTCCGGGTCTTGTTTTTGCTGACTGTATAGAGCTTCTCCATCTTTGGCTGCAAAGAACATAATCAATCTGATTTTGGTATTGACCATCTGGTGATGTCCATGTATAGAGTCTTCTCTTGTGTTGTTGGAAGAGCATGTTTGCTATGACCAGTGCGTTATCTTGGCAAACCTCTATTAGCCTTTGCCCTGCTTCATTCTGTACTCCAAGGCCAAATTTGCCTGTTACTCCAGGGGTTTCTTGACTTCCCACTTTTCCATTCCAGTCCCCTATAATGAAAAGGAAATCTTTTTTGGGTGTTAGTTCTAGAAGGTCTTATAGGTCCTCATAAAACCTTTCAACTTTAGCTTCTTCAGCATTACTGGTCAGGGCATAGACTTGGATTACCATGATATTAAATGTTTTGCCTTGGAAAGGAACAAAGATCATTCTGTCATTTTCAAGATTGTATCCAAGTACTGCATTTCAGACTCTTTTATTGACTATCATGACTACTTCATTTCCTCTAAGGGATTCTTGCCCACAGTAGTAGATATAATGGTCATCTGAGTTAAATTCACCCATTCCAGTCCATTTTAGTTTGCTGATTCCTAAAATGTCAACGTTCACTCTTGCCATCTCCTGTTTGACCACTCCAATTTGCCTTGATTCATGGATCTAACATTCCAGGTCCCTATGCAATATTGCTCTTTACAGCTTTGGACTTTGCTTCCATCACCAGTCACATCCATAACTGGGTGTTGTTTTTGCTTTGACTCCCTCTCTTCATTCTTTCTGGAGTTATTTCTCCAGTGCTCTCCAGTAGCATATTTGGCACCTACTGACCTTGGGAGTTCATCTTTCAGTGTCCTATCTTTTTGCTTTTTCATACTGTTCATGGGGTTCTCAAGGCAAGAGTACTGAAGTGGTTTGCCATCCCCTTTTCCAGTGGACCACGTTTTGTCAGAACTCTCCACCATGACCCGTCCGTCTTGGGTGGGCCTACATGGCATGGCTCATAGTTTCATTGAGTTAGACAAGGCTGTGGTCCATGTGTTCAGATTGGTTAGATTTCTGTGACTGTGGTTTTCAGTCTGTCTGCCCTCTGATGGAGAAGGATAAGAGGCTTATGGAAGCTTCCTGATAGGAGAGACTGACTAGGGAGGAAACTGGGTCTTGCTCTGATGGGTAGGGCCATGCTCAGTAAATCTTTAATCCAATTTTCCGTTGCTGGATTGGGCAGTGTTACCTACCTGTTATGCCCTGGTGATGCTCCATCCTAAATAAGCTTCCATCCTTCCCCTCATCCCTTCCTCTCTGTGCTCACTCCTGTTGGCCTGGGCATCTTCCATTACTTAGCTTGCTTTCACCAAGTCTTCAAACTGGAACTCTCTTCTCCACTCCATCCTCCTCTCTGACAGCAAAAATGATTTTTTAAAATAAAGATTCACTTATTTTTACCCACTCACCCTTCTCTGTGTCCATAGGATCAAGTTCTACCTCTTTGGCATGGCCGATCAGCCTCTTGTAAACTGACGTGGCATTTTCCTTCACTAGCTTCTTCTGCACACCTCCTCCTTTGTTTCCCAAATCATCACATATTTCACAAATTTATGCCTTTGTTTTTACTTTTCTTTTGGCCTGCTGTTTTCTGTCTTCCTAAACTCAGATCCTTGCCTCTTTTTCCACGTGGTGAATAATGATTTATCTTTGAGGACCAATCGTCAAGATCCACAAATGTGCCCTCTTCCTGTGATAGCCCATGTGAAGCTCTATGAACTGTCTTCCTGCAGGGCTTTGGGAGCAGCAGCATGTGCTGGACTCACGCTGGACTCACTCTAACAGACCTGGGTTTGTGTCCTGACTTGGCCACTGTACCAATCAGATGATCATAGCAATTTATTTATCGTTATTGGTCTCAGTTGCCTTACCTACAAAGTAGGATAATAATAATGGCTGTTTCTAGGGTGCAACAAGAATCAAATGGAGATAATACAACCAAAACATTTGCCTCAGCACCTAGAACAAGGCAAGTTTCTAGTACACAAAACGCATTGCTATTATATATTTCTATCATTGTAATTATGTCATATCTATCATTGTAATTATGTCATAGTATGCCTGTCTAACATGTCTCTTTTCCTGAACTTTCTAAAGGAGGAAATGTACTTTTTTCATCTTTCCATTTTTCTAGCACATAACAACAGGTTGCTTACAAAGTTGGTGTTAAGATCACCAGATAAAGTGCAGATGCCTAATTCAGTTTGAATTTCAGGTAAATATAGAATATGTTTTGGTATACATATGTCCAAGATATTATACAAGGCATACCTTTAATTTAAAAAATAGTTTGAGATATCTGAAGTCCAAATTTAATCAGATGTCCTGTATTTACATTTGCTAAATCTAACAACCCAAATTGATATTCTTCATCTAAATTGTCAGTTTTTGGAGATGAGGATTCATAAAAGACTCTCATGATGGTGTGAAGTGTCTATTTATGACAGGGTGAGACATCACTCATTTCCTGTGTGACTCTCCTAGGATTAGAAGTGCTTCACTGGAGATCTCATCGTTGTGAAACTAACACAAAGAAGCCAGACTGGGGAAAAAAATCTGTCCTTGGTACACATCCCCCTTCATCCAAATAGGGAAACTAACAAGATAAGGTGAGGACAAGGGATCATTTATCTTGAACCTCAGTTTCCCCATCCACAAAGTGGTCTAATTATAATACCTACTACATATCTTAACATTGATAAAGAAGTCAGTTAAGTATAAAGAATAATGGAAAGAGAGGAAGGAATAACTACATACAGAATGTATTCTTGTTTTTTAACATAACACATATTTAAGCCAAATCTTTCTTGCAGATTTGTCTGGATATTCATATTTATATTTTCTGTATACATAAGAGTTTACTGTTGCAGACTAAATATTTGTTATGGTGTGGTGGATATAAGCAACACTGATTGTGGCATTTAAGAAGACAAAGTGGAACATGAAGAGACAGGGGCAAAGATCAGGGCAGACTGGTTTAAACTCCAGTCCGTCCCTTATTGTAAGTGAACTGCTGAGAAAGTCTCTTAGCATCGGATTCTCAGTTTTCTCATCTGTAAAATGGGGGTTGTAATACAGACCTCACAGCACTGATCTGAATTCAATGTAAAAGTGAGGTAATATGAAAAACGTCTAGAACAATGCCTGGCCCTACACAGACACTCACCAAAGGCTAATCTAGAACTCTCTGAAGTCCAGAGATATAGATCGATTGTATTGGTTTTCTATTCACACACAACAAATCACCTTAACATTAGCATCTTAAAATCAAACTCCTTCATCAGCTCACAGTTCTATAGGCAAGAAGTCCCGCACACTGTGGTCACACATTCTGCTCAGGCTATTGTAAGGCTGAAATTAAGGTGTCAGCTGGGCTGAGGTCTTGTTTGCAGGCTCTGGGGAAAATGCATTTACAAGTTCATTTTCACTGGAGAAATTCAGTTTCTTGGAGGTGTAGAATGGAGGCCGCCCCTTTCCCTGTGGCCTGTCTACTGGAAGCCTTTCTTCTTCTTTAGCGGTCACCTGAATCCCTTGCTATTCATTTCCTTCCCTCCTCAATCCAGCAAGTGGACAGAAATTTATTGTGCTCTGAATCTCTAACTTCCTTTTCTGCAAGTAACCAGAGGAAACTCTCTGCTTTTAAAAGGCTCGTGTGATTAGGTCAGGCCCACTGAGGGAATCTTTCTGTCTTACAGTAAACCATGCCAAAAAGCATCACCTGATCTTGAAAATGATAGACCAGCAAATTCACAGGAGTGGGGATTATGCAGAGCGTGTACACCAGGGAAGCAGGAAGTGAGGTGGTCTTTGGAATATTACCAACTTGCTATTTCATTGTTCTTGTTGTTCAGTTGCTGAGTTGTGTCTGACTCTTGTGACCTCATGGACTGCAGCACACCAGGCTCCCCTGTGCTTCACTATCTCTTGGAGCTTGCTCAAACTCATGTCCACTGACTTGGTGATGCCATCCAGCCACCCCATGCCCTGTTGTCCCCTTCTCCCCCTGCCTTCAATCTTTCCCAGCATCAGGGTCTTTTCCAATGTGAGCTAGTCGCCTTATGTGGTCAAAGTATTAGAGCTTCAGCTTCAACAGCAGTCCTTCCAATAAATATTCTGAGTTGATTTCCTTTAGGATTCACTGGTTTGCTCTCCTCTCAAAGTAAAGATACTCTCAAGAGTCTTCTCCAGCACCACGATTAGAAAGCATCAATTCTTCGGTGCTCAGCCTTCTTGACAAAAGGACTCCTCAGCTGTCATTGTTTCTGCCCCCTGCCATGTTTTTACAAGTGGGATGGGTTGGAGTGGGGAGACCAGCCTATTTCAAAAGATTATTGTGGGTTCTAAACAAGAAGGAAGGTTGAGTATTTTGTAAGCTGTAAAATACCTTGTCTGAATCACACATTTCTCTTTGTTTAGCATTTTAAAATTCTTACATCACACTGCAAACGTTTGTTTACATATCTGTCATTCTCTCTTGAATCCTGAAATGGTTGGCAGCAAGGTTGTTGATGTTTACTTCAGTATTTCCATTTTTAAAAGATGGAAATCATTGCTCATGTTATAGCAAGTACAAAGTAGTTACAAAGTGAATGGACACAACATTTTATCCCTAACTTTTTAAAACTCACTTGAGGACTCCAAATGGGAACTCCAAATTCTTTCTGGAAGTACTGAAAAATAGAATGTATACTTAGTATGGAACAATTTAATTTTTTTATTTAGTACTTTGATAAAGATACTACCAGGTAGCATTTATCTTGAAATTTAATCAGTCAATAGATGTGATGCTAGTACAAAGTTCTAGGTTTGTAAATTTACATTAAAAATCCTCCTTTCCTGCTAACTTTTAATTTCTTACAGCATCTCAGAGATAGATGATAACAAGTGGTCCTCTTAAAGCAAATGCTTTAAATTCATAACTATTAATATCATGGATTCTAAAGGAATAATTACAAGAGAGCTTATTCTAATTTTTTCCTTCAATTTATCTTTTCTATGTTTCTAGAATTAAGGGTCAAGTCACATTAAAGACAGTAAAGATGTACAACACAATAAATACAACAAGTGTGGGTTTGGAATCCAGATAGACTGGTTTGGAATTCTATTATTTCCATTTGACTTCTTGTTGTTCAATTATTAAGTCATGTCCAACTCCTTGCAACCCCATGGACTATAGCATGCCACGCTCCCCTGTCCTCCATTATCTCTTGAAGTTTGCTCAAATTCATATCCACTGAGTTGGTGATGCTACCTAACCTTCTCTTCCTCTACCGCCCCCTCTCCTTTTGCCTTCAGTCTTTCCTGGAATCAGGGTCTTTTCCAATGAGTTAGCTCTTTGCATCAGGTGGCCAAGTAATGGAGTTTCAGCTTCAGCATCAGTCCTTCCAATGAATATTCAAGGTTGATTTCCTTTAGGATGGACTGGTTTGATCCCCTTGCTGTCCAAGGACTCTCAGGAGTCTTCTCCAGATCCACAATTTGAAGCATCAGCTCTTCGGTGTTCAGCCTTCTTTATGGTCCAACTCTCACATATGTACATGACTACTGGAAAGCCATGGCTTTGACTATGAGGACCTTTGTTGGCAAAGTGATGTCTCTCCTTTTTAACAACATCTAGGTAGGAAATGGCAACTCATTCCATTGTTCTTGCCTGGGAAATTCCGTGGACAGAGAGCCTACTGGGTTGAAGTCCATGGGGTAGCAAAGAGTTAGACACGACTAAGCAACTGAGCACACACATACAAAGTCTACGTATGCTCTAATTAGTCATTCCATCAAAAGTCTAATGACACTATGAAAGAAAAAGTGATTTGTTCAAACAGTCCAGGGATTCATATGAGTTCAGATTTGAAGCCCTTCTCCTTACTGACCAGCCAACCCAGGCAACCCACAGACCCAGGGCTCGTTTCCCTTCAGTCAGTGTGGTATCATCATTTGTGTAGTCATAAACTTTCCTACAAGTTTAAAAATGTACTTTAAAAAACTAGAACATGGAATCTTTTTAAAAGATATTTATTTTTCCCCCTCAAGCATCTTCCTGAAACAGCCAGCTAGAAGAGACACATCCCCCTACACAAAACCCACACAAGAATATCAAAATCTGTTTGATAATGAATTTAAATTAAAAAAAAATCCATACGCTAAAATCATTTTTATTTTTAATTTTCCCTCTTTTTTTCAAATTCATGGACATAATGTTTCTCATCGCAACTCAGAAACATCCCAAAATAGCTGCCAAAATCTTACAAATAAACATAAAACCAAGGCTTTTGCAGTACAAAAATAGTCCTCACTTCTGCTCTAAAGGTTGGTTGCCCTTCTAAATCTTAGTTAGGGCTGGGCCTCCATCGGCAGCTTAGGCACGAAGCCGCATTTAAATAAGGCTAACTTTTCTATCTGGAAAATTCATACATATAGGAGCATGTGCCTCCAATCTCAAATATGTATGTGCATTAAAAAATGCTAAAAAGAAAAGTGGATTACAGCTAGAAAATGGAAATGTATTGATGAAATAATTTCAATTGCAAGGTAATTCATGCAGGGTTATGTTACATTATGAATTATTGTCCCCAAAGTGTACCATGATTAATTGTAATTTTTAAAGTGCCAACAGAAATTATTACCCTTTTATTTAAATTGCTCCCATAATTAAATAAGGAGTTTCCTTCATCACAACTAACGTTTATGAGGTTAGGTATAATAGATCTTCTTTCCCACTCTCTGTCTTTGAGCTATTGAAATTCTATATTTGATTAATCTTCTGAAATGAAAAGACAGGTCATTCTGTTAGCATGTCATTGAATTCAAGCCCTGGAATACTCATCTTGATTTCCATTTTTCCACCAGTTTTTCTGCTGCATGGTAGAAGAATATCCCAGTTTGAATTTGAGTAAAATAAGTGAAAATTAAATTGATCACAGTTAAATTATTGGAATTTTATATGAGAGAGTAAATCTTTTTCAGCCTCTGCATTTAATATACAAAATGAAAGGCAGAAAATTAAATTTCTGTTTTTCCTTATGACTTAGGGCCTTCAAAGATAGTCCATGATTTGGACTCTGCTTCATTTCTGACCACTTGTCTTTTAGTTCTGGGAAAGACTGGCTGCTTCTTATTCCTACAACATGCCAGTTTTTTTTGCATTATTTAGCTTCCAAGAGTTCAGACTTGCTGTGCTTTTTGACATAAGGAAGGTGATTCTCAATACGTTGTTTGAATCGTGCATATTTTGAGCGAGGCACAGACTGTCCTGGGTCAGACCAACATTTCACAAATGTTTGTGTTGCAAATAACTCTGAAATGTAGAGAAAGTGTCTCTCTCTGGGGAAAATGGCAGGCATGTTTACTGCCCATTATAAAAATGTGGGTTCCCTAAGATCAGAATTGTTCTTCTATAATTCAAGACAATGCATTTTCAGGTGTTCTGCACCATTCTTTGCATTGTATTATGGGGATTGGAGCTTGGGTATGTTAAGTTGCAAATGAAGTGTCATATCTTTCTGTGGGTTTGACAGTATCATTTATAAGAAGGAAGCTGACCATGATATGTAACCTTCCAGAAGAGGAAGGATAGTAACCAATCAGCTTTGTTTGTCAAATGGAAATGGTGCACAGTGTTGAATAGACAGCTGACCCGGCCCCAGCAGTAGGCACAGAAGTGGCAGCTCTCCATTCAGCACATAGATGCCTATAGTCTGGGCCTGCTCTTTGCTGATGATACTAACTGGGATGGGTTAGCTACTGGTCTAGGAAAGGCAGATTTGGTGCAGTGCTCCTGAGTTGGGAACACACCAACACCGGGTAGGAATAGGGGAGAGAACGACTTCAGTGGCTTGTGTCCCATAATTGTACTTGGAACCTTCCTCATAAGGCAGATGACTCGATGTGGATCTCCCAAACTCTTACCTGTGCCTTAGATTTAAATGATCACTGAGTCTGCCACCTTCCTATAGGCAGTTCTGTTGACTGTAGGACTGCTGTTCTCCTCAGCCTGACTGAGAAATCTGTCAGAAACAAACAGGGGCGCCCCGATTCTGCACCACTCAAGCAGAGCATCTGCCAATGCCGCCGTTCGAACATCTTCCACACCCCTCATTCCCTTAGCCGTTTCTTAGTCACCAAGAGCAAACACACACCCTCTGGCAAAGAGGACAAGCTAGACCAGCTTCCTTCATTCATCTGCTCCCCAGAAAAGCATCAAGCATGATTTTTTAACTAAACTGGGCAGTGTAATGCCTTTGAGTTGGTGGGAAGGTCATTTTGGATTCATCCTAAGCTTCTGACTTATGGAAATGTCGGGGTTCTTAGCAATTTTAAATAACACTTTCTTTCCAGGGACATCATGTGCACCCCAGGCTATAGCCTTTATCTTTAAGAGTGTTGGTAATTATGCATGTGAACAGATGAGCCTTGAACAACAAACATTTAAACCACATGGATCTTCATACGCAGAATGCTTTTTTAATAACAGTTCAGGTGACCCTCTGGATCCTCAGCTTTGGAACCAAGGATGTGGAGATCTGATCATAAGGGACTTCTGGTATCCATGGGGGGGGGTCCTGGAGTCTGGATAACAAGTGACAATTCTGTATTGTCTATCCCCTCCAATTGAATATATACTGTGTGAGGGCAGTGAATGTGAACTCTATGTCTGTTCAGTTTATAGAGCTCAGAATAATGCCAGATTTAAAGCCGTCGTTCAATAAATATTGGTTGAATTTTTGTGGATTTCTTTAGAGAATCATGGGGATTTATAAGACAAACATTTCATATGCTCTCCCTTTTCTGTCTGGCTGAATCACACAAGAAATAGATAAATAGCTTTTGTTTCAGATATCTGCATTAGGTAACATTTAACTTACCATAGAAGGAGATGGTTTTATTAAAGAGGTTTTAACCAAAATATGAAGCATTTCTTATACCATAAAATGTTGAAACAATTATAAGAAATCAATTCACAAAAGAAACTATTATTCCATAACTTTACCCTCAATCCTACAAATCCACATGGATACCCAATAACAGCATAATTTTTCCATTGAAATGACTTTTACTGGGAAAAAACATATAAATTTTCATTGAAGTTAAAACCCCTTATTGACCAAATAACTTGCTGGGCTACAATTACATGTTGTAATCAGAAGCAGAGGCTTGGATCATTTCAATGGAAAGAGTGGATAAAATCAGAGATTCACATCAAAACTAAAACAAAACAACATATTTGATCAAAATCAGCTTTACAGGAAGACATGTGTTGTGTAATAGTCCATGGCATGATTCAATTCAAGAAATAAAAATGTAGATAGAGTTGGATGAAGACCATTTTTATTTGACTGACTCTGCATTTAATTGTTTTTATCTCATCTTGACTTCTTAGCAATTATAGTAGTTTTGTATTTTGAAGAAACACAGGCATAGAATAAATAACAGATAGCTCATAATTATGTCTAATACCAAACATATTAATAAAGACAAAGCTCAAGTTATATGCCTTAAAAAAAAGATGACAGAGCCTCATCTTTCCAGTATCCAAACTGCACTGTAACAGGTCACTTGAAAAATCTAAAATAAATCTGTATTATCATGTTGATAGTTCTTCAGCTCACTCACTGGTTTGTTTTTCTTCATTAATAGACATTATCTCTTAGAGAAGTTTTTGATTTACAGAAATATTTAATAAGAATAGAGAGTTCCACTTATTTCACACCCATACACCCTTGCTTCTATTTCCCCTGTTATCAGGATCTTGTTTTGGTGTGGCACTGTGTTACACCTTATGAGCACATATTGATAATTTATTGTTAGATGAAGTCTATGGTTTACCTTAGGCCCCCTCTTTGAGTTTCTACTACATGAGTTTGCTAAATTGTACAATATCACATATCCATCATTACAACATCATACAGAATAATTTCACTGGGCTCAGAACGTTCTGAGCTACACCTGTTCCTCTGTTTCCATCCTCAATACCAGTCCCCCAGATCCTGACAAACTCTGACCTTTTTAGTGTCTCCATTTATCCTTTCTCCAGAACATTTGTACTGTTGGACTTAAACAGTATGCAGCCTTTTCTTACGGGCTCCTTTCACCTAACAATATGCATTTAAGGCTTCTGTGACTCTGAGTGGCTTGACAGTCACTGTATTCTTTTCCAGTTTAAACAGGAATTGCATAATTCCAGGGAAATTTGTTCCTACTTTGTGTTATATATGAGTGGGAATACATATATGTATGGCTGAATTCCTTCACTGTTTACCTGAAACTGTCAATTGGCTATACCCCCATGTAAAATATTAATAAACTGTTTAAAGACACGTTCATATACCAATATGAGGATTCTCCTATACTAATATGTGAGAAGTTTTTAGTAGTATTTTAGCAGGAGAGTGCTTTGGTCTAATTCATCTTTTTAAAAGGTTGCTTGCTGCTGGTGAGGCTGGATACTCAGAACACTTGTGTGCTGTCGGGAGGACGGTAAAATGGTGCAGTCACTATGGAAAACAGTAGTTCCTTGCCTCAAAAAATTAAAAATGGAATCGCTGTATGATGCAGCAATTCCATTTCTGGTTGTATACCCCAAAGAACTGAAAGCAAAGTGTCAAAGAGATATTTGTGTTTCCATTTTCATAGCAGCATTATTCACAATAGCCCAAAGGTAGAAATAATCCAAGTGTCCCTCAAGTGGTACATAAACTAAATGTGGTTTATATACATAATGGGATGTTATTCAAGCTGACACATACTACAACAGATGAACCTCGAGGACACAGTGCTGAGTGAAATAAGCCAGTGGTTTATTCAGTGGATAGTAAATTTCCACCTATTAACCATATAAGTGGGAACACTATGCTTCCATTGATATGAGTTACTTAGAATAGTCAGATTTATAGAGACAGAAAATGGGCAGGGGCTTGGGGGAGGGGTAAATGAAGAGCTGTTTCATAGGTGTAGGATTTCAGTCTGGGATGGCAAAAGTTCTGAAAACAGATCTCACGAAGATGGCTACACAAAAATACAAAGAAAGTTAACCTTACTGCACTGTAGGCTTGAAAATGGTCAAGATTATAAATTTTATGTTTCATGTCTTTTACCATAATTAGAAACATTTTTAAAACTGAAAAAATATAGGATTATTTTCTGGGTTTTGTTTGTTTGTTTTGGCACAGATTGCAAGGCTTTTTTGTTGGCTTACATGAAAGAATAGAGAACTGATAGAAAGGAATGCATGCTTCATTTCCAGCCCAGATACAAGGTAGCCTGGGCTAGTATGTCTCCAGTAGCCTTGTCCAGACAGAAAATGCAGACAGAGGCTATAGACGGCCCATCCTAGGTGCTTCATCATAAAAGCAAGCAAAGAATTATAGCAGCATTTTAGCTAGTGTGATGGAGAGTGAAGCAATGCGTGTGTGTGTGTGTGTGTGTGTGTGTGTGAAGAGAACTATCTGAGCACTACACTATGGGGCCAAGTTTTGATGGGAGTATCCACTAGAATGATAAATCCTGATGCTTCAGAAAAGAGGGAGATGAATAAAGAAGCAACATCTCTCATTGGGCATTTGGAAATAAGATTGAGTGAACATTTGGAGGAATTGTCCTAGAAGAGTAAGGATGAATGATCATTTACGGTGAAATCCAGGGTAAAATATGAAGAAGTCAGAGTATGGGGGCCAGAGCTGTAGGTCAGTAGTTTGAATTTCAGAAAGCTGATGTCGTTCTCATGAAAGTTTTCTGCTTCTTTAGCGAAATAAGTAAGGTTATTATTTGGGAGCAGAGAAGACAGCTTATTGTTGAAGCTTAAAGAGTAGAAGTATTGGTATACCTGTTGTCCTAAAGCACTGAAGAGCTGAAGCAGTTAACTGAGTCGGCAGATTGCCAAGCTAACTTGGAATATAGTGAGTTACTATCAAGTGTCTGGAAAGTCTGCTCATAGAAACCTGGGCCCAGATGGTCTTTGTAGAGAGCTTTCTCCTTTTTATTTTCTCTTTGTACTTTATAGGTGCTAATCTAAGTATCCACACTCTTACTTCTCCTGGGAATAAGTAGTTCTTTTAGTCCTGTAGATTATGTTTGTTAAATAAAATGTGCATTTCAGCCTACCAAAAAAAGCTGTCTTCTTTTGACGACTTCCCTGGTGGCTCAGACGGTAAAGCATCTGCCTACAATGCGGGAGACCCAGGTTCAATCCCTGGGTTGGGAAGATCTTCTCAAGAAGGAAATGGCAACCCACTCCAGAACTCTTGCCTGGGAAATCCCGTGGACAGAGGAGCATGGTAGGTCACAGACCAGGCAGTCGCAAAGAGTCAGACACGACTGAACGACTTCACTTTCACTTCTCACCTATGTGTAATTTGTCGAATTTTCTTTTCTCTTCTTTTTTTTTGCATATATCTCATATTGAATTCTTTATATTTGGACTCTTGCCCTATAATCTCTCTTAAGTCGGGCACGACTGATGTGACTTAGCAGCAGCAGCAAATTAGAATCAACACAATGGCCAGAGTTTCTGTTTTCTCAGCTAGAAAGTATTGATAGTCTATGTACTATAAATGTGATTGGAACAGAACAGAAGTCCTTATCAATAAAGTTTCCTAATCCATCCATCTTTCAAAAAAAAAAAAAAAGAGTAGAAGTATGAAATTGTTATCCTGGTGAGTGAGGAAGGACATTAATTAGGAACATTCAGTAGGATGGTATAGTAGGCCTTAGAACACATTTGGAATTTATGAGAAATGAACATAATCTTCTTTGCTCATAACATTTCTACAACAGGGACACTATTTTGCTCAAATGTATAGGTGTGAAGCCTGAGGCCAATGGAGTAAGGTGAGCAGTAAATGCCACATCTTTCCAGGCTCTCTCTATCTCGCCTAGGTGGCACCTCAAGGTACATTACTTAGGTTCTACCACTTGCCAGGCATCTGACTTTTGTTATCATAATAACACCTTTGCCTCAGATAAAAAAGAACTTCAAAGAAAAGCCTAGGCCACTCCCCAAGGTTACAAGAAGCAGAACTTTCAAAGAGTCCCAGCTCCAAAGCCCACCGTCTTTCATCCACATCCATGCCTTCTGCACAGAGCAACACCTTCCAGGAGAATCAGAGACCTTCAGAGGAATAACTCGGGCCAATGTCCTTCATTCTCTGAGGTCACAAAAAGTGGTTGTTACACCGTGTGCATTTAAGATTAGTGAAAGCATAAACTTTGGAAAGTTTGTAGATTAATGTTTCTCTGCCATAAAAAGGAACAAATTTGAGTCAGATCAAACTGACGTGGATGAACCTAGAGTCTGTCACACAGAGTGAAGAAAAAAAGAGAAAAACAAATATCGTATATGAACACATATGTATGGTGTGTAGGAAAATAAAAGATATATATGAACTTATTTGCAGGGACAAAATAGAGACCCAGATGTAGAAAACAGACTCATTGACACAGGGTGGAAAGGAGAGGGTGGGACAAATTGAGAGAATAGCATTGCCGTATATTCACTACCACGTGTAAAGTAGATAGCTAGCGGGAAGCCGTGGTATAGCGCAGGACCTCGACCCAGTGCTTGATGGTAACCCAGAGGGGTGGGATGGGGTGGGTGGGAAGGAGGCTCAGAAGGAAGGGGATATGTGTATGCTTACAGCAGATTCACATTGCACAGTGGAAACCAGCACAACACTGTAACTATCCTTTTAAAAATAGGCATTAAAAGGGGAAAAAAGGATTCTAGGGATGGTTAGGTTTTCTTTCTTTGTTGAGAAATAAAATAATCTGAGGCCCAAAGTCAAGCACAATAAAAACTACTGCTAGATTTCTGAAGTTCTAGTTCCATACATACCCTCTTTTCTTGGAGCTCCTGGCAGAATGCATTTTATTTAAATAAATCATATTCTTTGGAAAAAAATCAATTTTAACATGTTCAAATCTAATGTTTCATCTGCTGGCTTTCCAGACAAAGGCAAGGTGCCCGAGTGTGGTTAAGGGTCAGTGGATTTCTGTGGCAGAAGTCAGAGTCGCTGGCTTCACTGCCGGTGGGTCTCCTGTTGAGTGTGACCTTGGACACACCTTGCTGCTCAGCGTGGCTTCCATCGCAGCTCCACAGCTCACGTCCCCTAAGCACTTTCCAATCACCATACCTTGTCACAGTCTGACATGTGTAAATAGCTAAAGATTTCATCTCAAAAAGAAGCATTTCATAATTCTTCCCTGGTGTAGCTTTTCATATCACTAGATCTAAAATTAAATTGATTTACCATTTGTAAGCATAACACCAAATGCGGAGTGATAGATCTGATTATGTTTTTTAAAGCCATCTATATGTCAAGACTACCATAAGCAAAGCTAAATAGAGAGATGTGAAAAAAATTGCAAAGTACACATCAAAAAAATCCATTCTATATGTGTATATATATATATGAAAACTGAAGTAAAATTATGTAGAGACAAAGTATATAAAAGTAATTCACAATGAGAAATACAGATGACCAACAGATATATATGTTGTTCATCTTATAAGAGTGAAAAAATACAGATGTAATCATTATCTATCTGATTAGGAAAGAATAATGCTAAACTAAATGTAACTAGATCATTATTGTTGGTAATTAAAAGTGCTGAGTGATCTGTGAATGTGAACAGACTCTCTGTACTCACTGTGGCTAAAACTTTTATGGAAGCGGACTTCAATTTATACATAAGAGCCTTAAAGACATCCTCACCTTTAAGATAGCAACTTTACTTCCGGAAATGTACCTCAAAGAAATAATTAGCTGAGAGAGCAAAATCAGACATATAAGCAGCTGTGTGGTAGTCATGCTAACACCACTGGTGATATGAGGATCTTGGAATGGAGGACACGGATGCTCTGAGTCCTAAAAAAGAAGGGACCGTGTCTGTGAATCACTCAGAGACTCAGGACAGTGTTCCTTACATTTATTTAGTCAATATTTATTTATCTAAATGTAAGAGACCTAACTAGCAGTGAGTCAAACAAGTTGGCGAATAAGAGACAAACAGTTCATTAATAAAATAAAATTTTGGAAATGGCTATTAAGCTTTAAAAAATGTAGGAGATCTGCCTACAGGACTTGATAGAAATTATGACATACAATGAGCAATTTATTCACTTTTCAATTTTTAAAGCTTCTCTGCTAGTTAGACTTGGTCCTTAAGTTTTATAAAAAGTGTATGAAGATGTAAATTCGAAACTCATAAATCTATTAAATTAGAGATACATCTAGAAAATGAGGTGACACATAAAATCTCTAGCATAGTGCCTGCCACACTGTGGGTATTCAACATGCAACAGTTAGTACAATAAAACTGTATCAATGTTATCAGTTCAGTTCGATCACTCAGTCATGTCTGACTCTTTGCAACCCCATGGACTGCAGCATGCCTGGCTTCTCTTGTCTATCACTAACTCCCGGAGCTTGCTCAAACTCATGTCCATCGAGTTGGTGATGCCATCCAACCATCTCATCCTCTGTCGTCCCCTTCTCCTCCTGCCTTCAATATAAAAGACTGAAAGGAAATGTTATAGTTATTATCAAAGATTCACATCAGGTTTCCTCAAATCATCCTCCCTCTCTTCCCGCTTTCCATCCATATTTTTTCTCCATTCCTGTCTCCTGTCTTTCATCCTTTGGTCTTTCCATTTTTCCTTTATTTCAACATTTTTGAGCATTGAATAGGAGCCATGCATTTCACTAGGCACTGGAGTGAAAAAAAAAAAAAGCAAACACTATGCTTTGCCTTAAAGAATTGGCAGCATGGTTAATATAATTACCCTTGGAGGAAGCAGCATCACACATGACAAGCAAAAATTTTCGGCAACTGAAGGAAGGGTGTGGCTAATTCTACAAGGAAAAAAATTGTAGACTTTTTAGACTTTTTGTTTAAAATGGATTTTGAAGACCAAATAATAATATATTAGGCTGAGAAGGCAAAGTAGCTTTCTCATGCCTGTGACATAAATTTGCACTTGAAAGGACATAGATGTTTTGGGGACCACATGAAAGGTAGGGGGGCCAGAAGGCAGGTGGGGAGAGCTTCAGGGTGATGAGAATGAAAATGTGTCTGCGTAAGTTTCGGAAGAGATGATAAGTAAGTAGCTTGTGTTTGATCCTATACAGATGGTTTCAAGAACAGTGACCGGATCAAAACCATTTATAAGACTAACATGCTGACTAGGTAAGGATCAACTAGCTCACTCTTAATTTAATACATCATTCAGAGAAGCACATTCTTCATGGGCAGAGTGTGCTTATCAATTTTAGAGCTGGTGTTACGCACTTCTTAAATCACAAAGAGAAATGCTTATTCCTCCAGTGGTCCCTTCTTTCCTCTGGAACCCAAAAGTTCACTGATAGACTAGCTTCTTAGTTATTTCTTCAATAAGCAACCTATTATGCTAAGTTGAACCAGAAGCTAGAGACAGAAAGATGCAAATGCTAGGTTCCTTCCTTCACAAATATTACAGGCTAATAGGACCGAAATATTTCAGCCCCTAGCAATGGGGTATGATCTATGGTATGCTAAACCTATGGACAATAGAAAAAGAAAGTGGAAAGTAATTGACTCTTCTCAGAAGAAATTTTTCTCATCTAGAGAAAACTCTGTGAGTTTTACAGGATAAAATAAGACTTTACAAGAAAGTTGAAGGGAAAAATTCTCTCCTTTTTTTGGATGTGTCCTTCTTTTCATAATGCTTTGACTTCCTCTGGCATAAGGGGAGGACTGCTCTCTTCTTTGGTTCCCATGGCAATACTACTACGGCTGCCATATGCAATTTCTCTTAGATAGGTTGACTTATGCCTGAATTTCACGTATGCAGTCTTATTATATTTTTAGGCTAGCTCTTTGTAGTAAGCAAACCATTCTTAACTTTGTAAGCAAGATAAATAAATCTCAGGAAATGTAAACTCACAGTTATCACAACAATAATTGGGAAGACAGAAACAAAATCCTATTTATTCTTTTATGAAAACATATGCTATACACATAATTGGAATTCCATTTATGCCTCTGGGTTAAGAACATCTTGTTGAACTAGGATTGCATGCCTCCATGTGACACAAGGGCTCTGCCTGTTTTATGCTATATCCCAAGGGTAGTGTAAAATATTAGAGAAATGAATACAGGAATTAAGGCATAGCCCTCTAAAAATATCCTTTGGGCCTTACCAAACTCTACCAGATATGAAGGTTTTTTTGTTATATATGCTTTGCCTTGTGAACTAAATAATTTGCCTCTTGAGGGCAAAACTTCCATCTTAATTCTCTGTAAGCCCCCTCTGTAAGCATCTAACACAGAGTCTTGTTCAATGCAGGAGATCCTGATAGAGTTCTTTTTAGTGAATTACCCATTTCTGATAGATTTTGGAGTGGACTTTGTCCTGATTCTAAGTTTTGTGCATCAATGTCTCACTATCCCTTTTGGTAGATTGTTGCTCTCTCCTGCTATTCTGAAAGGCATCACAATCATTGCCCCATTTTCTTCCCCAGAATTGTTTCAGCTCTAGAATTTAAAAATACCTGTCAACTTTTGTGGCTAATATGACCCACTTGTGGACCTTCTTTTCTCTAGTGAAGTTAATAGAAAAAAACAGCTTTCACTCGAGCAAATGCTTAGATCTCAACTGGTTTCACTCTCATAAGAAATGTTAGCAAATTATAATTAGGGGGGGAAATTACAGAACCCCAGAAAAGGAAAAGAACTGTCTTGACAAACCGTGATTGCAATGCTAATCCATTTTATGATATTATTACTTTTTAATTCAAGGTTAACATATATTGGAAGTAAAATTAGATCTGTTTCTGCACTATTTAAAACTCCAAATCCTGCCCATTGTTTTGACTTGAGATATTAGTATCTTTGGTAAGATTGAACCATCATTCTCCAAGGAGAGATTGGGCATTTTTATGCAACTATTATCCTGCTGTCCAATGGTTCTGGACTTGGAGTTCATGGTCAGGTTTGCTTGTGTAATCCTAAGTGCAAGGAGCTTCCCTATTTGCTTCAGTCCACTTGTGATTGCTCTCTTCTGAAAGAAGCCAGTGATTACAACTATTATGAGGATGTGAACTGCAAAATTACCACTGTATGCCCCTTTATTGAAATAGTCTATTTCTGAAGGAAGGGAATTAAATAGTGAGGTACTCCAAAGCCCAATCAACCTGGAAAGAAATTACTGGTGGCCTAGGTTCCATAAAGAGTAAACCTTTTATATCCAAATGGCTAGTAAACAAGCCTCAAACCTTGGGCTCCCATCAATCTTCCCTCATAGCTCAGTTGGTAAAGAATCTGCCTGAAATGCAGCAGACCCAGGTTTGATCCCTGGGTCAGGAAGACCATCTGGAGAAGGAAATGGCAACCCACTCCAGTATTCTTGCCTGGAGAATCCCATGGACAGAGAGGCCTGGCAGGTTATAGTTCATGGGGTCGCAAAGAGGTGGACATGACTTAGCGACTAAACCATCACTAATCTTAACTCTAGGAGTTTCTATTGATCGCTACATATCTTAAATATCTCTCAAATCCACTTGTTCCCCTTCTTTCCCACACCATTGTTTTAATCCAGGCTCTCCACAACTTTCTCCTGGCAAATTTGTTTTGCTTCTTATCAGGGCATCGGGGAATGCAAAGGAGACAGGAGAGGAGAAAGTCTTAGTCTGTAGAACTTAATGGCATACAGTTTTTACCAGCTGAAATGAGATTCTAGCTTCAGTAGTAAGTTTTAATATCATTCTAAATGTTTCACTCCCTTCTTCTGTCGGTGGAGGATACATATTCTCTGCTCCGTGGCTCACAGTCTTCTTCCTCCCTTACCGTAGGAAGAATGTTCTCATTGTCCCATTCACAGGGGCTCAGTCACAGGCTTTGCTTTGGCTAAGGAAACACGTGCAGAAGTGACATGGATCTGTCCAGGAGATGTTTGAGAGTCAAGGCAAGGTGTTGTTGTTCAGTTGTTAAGTCATGTCTGACTTTTGGCAACCTTATGGACTGCGGCACACCAGGCTTCCCTGTCCTTCAACATCTCCTGAGTTTGTTCAAACTCATGTCCATTGAGTCAGTGATGCCATCCAACCATCTCATCCTCTGTCATCCCCTTCTCCTCCTGCCTTCAATCTTTCCCAACATCAGCATTTTTTCCAATAAGTTGGCTCTTTGCACAAGGTGACCAAAGTATTGGAGCTTCAGCTTCAGCGTCAGTCCTTCCAATGAATATTCAAGGTTGATTTCTTTTAGGCATGGCATGGCTATGGCATTGCCCCTCTACCAGGAGACCACCAAATCCCAGGTTAGAACTGCTCCTTCAGACGGTGTCCTGGAATGAAGACAGGACAGAGCAGTAGCTGACCTCAGACAATATATAACATAAGCAAAAAATAAACCTTCATGGGTTCATCCACTGAGATTTGAGGGTTATTTGTTACTCCAACATTTTATCACAAAACCTCATTAATAGAATGAATATTTCATTTTGTTGGCTATTTAATTCCTCATAAAAAATCATTCTGTATCAGTCAATATCACATCAGGATAAATCATCATTGGACTGATGAAATAGATCTCTTCTTTAGAGCATCTGATGAATATTGATTAAATAAAGTAATATATGGATGGTACATAGAAGGCAAAGTGCTGAACACCGAGTGGATGATTTATAAATGTGGGTGTCCCTGCCTATGTCTGTTCTTTATTAATTTAAAAAAGACTCAGCTGTGTGTATTTAATGTCTTAGCTCATTCCAAACAGTGACATTTTCCAAAAGTCTTTTCCCTTAAAAAATAACGTTTTTAAAAAGCAGAAATGTTTACGCTACTGGGACTTGTCTTTCCCACTGACTTGAGTGCATCAACACACACAGTGCTTTCTGGTAGTTTAATTAACAATTAATCCTCACAGAGAGGGCAGCCAACCTTCGTCCTGAAACTGTTCTGTCATTCTGGTTAGAAAAAGGCCTTCTCATCATCAACAAGCATTCATTCAACCTCTATCAAGTGCTAGGCTCAGGGACAATAAAAATATAATTCAGTGACGGGGCTGGGGAAGCATATGTAGCATCTCAGGAGGCAAAGTGTCCTTTGGGAGCAACACACGGTGGCACAACCGTGCAGGCTCTCCAGGGTGGGGACCGAGCAGCGGTTGCTCATGGCCAGGACCTCAGCTCAGCTCCAGGGCAAGGAACAACCAGACTTATTCCACAAATGGGCTCAGCCTGGGCCTTACGGCAAAACAAAAAGGGAGGAGTCACCTCCCTGGCAGTCCAGTGGTTAAAACTCCATGCTTCTGCTGCATGGGGTACAGGTTCGATCCCTGCTCGGGGAACTAAGATCCCACAAGCCCTGGGGCATGGACAAAAAAAAAAAAAAGAGAGAGAGAACAGCACCAAGAATGATCAGTGGAGGGAATATAACTAGAACTACAGAAGGAAAGGGGGGAAATAACAGGGAAATATGAAGATAAAGGACATTTACCGAGCACCTCCTACATGACGTAAGACTTACATTTCTCTCCTAATTTAATCTTTAAGGCAGGTCTTAGGAAGCAGGAACTATCAAGCCCATTTCAAAGATAAGTTGTTCCGTTCCTCACTGCTCATAAGTACCAGGGCTGTGGGTTACTGTCCTGCCCCTTCCACTTAACCAGTGGTCTTGACATGCCATGTAATTGTTCTGATACTTGACCACTTAATCCACACTGCGTAAATATCCCTTTTCCGCCCAGTTGGCTGTTGAAGGGTAAATTTGCAGATTATTACAGGACTGTAGCTACAGAATTCCCACACTCTGCTCCTTTCTGCCCTCACATGTACTACAGTCTCTGCTCAGAACATTGTTCTACCCTCCTGCTACCCCAATGCCCCAATGCCTCATCCCCTTCCTGCCTCCCAAGCCTCTCCAACCTGGCTTATCCACCCTCTAAAGATAGCACTATGCCTTCCCCAACTGCCCCACGATGAGTCCCCAGGCTCTCTTATGCCTCTGCACTCATATATTAAAATCTCTGGTTTGTTTTTCTTTCCAGAAACCCATGGCTTCTTTAATTTTATTTTTTCAATATTTTTTTAGTTAAATTAAGAGTTTACTTGGACTTCCCTGGTGGCTCAGATGGTAAAGAATCTCCTTGCAAAGTGGGAGACCTGGGTTCAATCCCTGGGTTGGGAAGATCCCCTGGAGGAGGGCATGCAACCCCCTGCAGTATTCTTGCCTGGAGATCCAAGGGACAAAGGAAACTGGAGAGCTACAGTCAATGGGGTCACAAAGAGTCAAAGAGTCAGAACCACTAGGGCTTAAGCATAGCACAGCAACAGTTAACTTATGATGCCGTGTTAATTTCTGTCTCTTTTCTCCCCATCGCCACCATCCACTAAAAATGATGCACAACTTGAGTGTTGCAAGTTAATTCTTATTTGGGGCAAAATGAGGACTGCAACCCAGGAGACAACACCTCAGACAGCTCTGAGAAGCTCCTCCAAAGAGGTAGGGGAGGAATGTTAGTATATGTGATTTTGATGAAGGAGGAGTCAAGCACTCATTATACAAAAGGTTTTATGCTGGGCCCAAGGAGCCAATGTCACCATGAGGGGGTTTAGTGATTTTCTAGGTATGAGGAGATACAAAGATTGGGATGATGAAACTGGTTCCTGAAAATATGTAACTATCTAAAGACCTGTTCCGCCAGTTTTTCTGAATCACCAAGTGCCTCATTCTCCACCCTGAACTGCCTTCAGGTCATGTCCAAGGTCAACAGCTGCAGCAACCCAGGATTCAGTCTCTGCAGAGGCAGATGGCAAATGCCCTTGGCAAGTGCCAATTTGTAGTTGACATCACCTCAAGGCTAAGTTCTCTAGGTCGAGGAGACTTTCTTCGTGGCTTTGTCCGGGGAAGCACACTGACTGAAACTGCCCACTCCGGCCAGGCATCACAGGAAATTCTTACATGAGTTATATTAGGGCAGGAGGTCCTGGTAAAGAACAGAGAACTAGGAAGCCACCACCAACTGGGGGGGTTTGGGAAGGGTCGAAAAGGAGATGCCAAGTGTCCTACCACCTTTCAGAACTGGCTGAGCAATGCATAAGCCACCAGGAAGGACTCTGAGTCATAATGATTGGTCAGAGAAAACCCAGGTTCTAAAACCATGCCCATAAAACGCAAGACTGTGAGCCACGTGGCGGGGCAGTTCTGCTGGGTTCCCTTACCCTCCTGCTCTCCGCCTCGGTGCCCCTTCCCAATAAAGTCTCTTTCTTTGTCAGCACGTGTGTCTTCTTGGACAATTCGTTTCTGAGTGTCAGACAAGAGCCCACTCTGGGGCCCTGGAAGCGATCTCCCATCCTGTAACAGCTTTATTGGCACAATGTTCATTTAGCGAACACTCACTGAGAGCCTGCCTTGTGCCATGTGACGTGCCTGGTGTTGGGGACACATCGATAGGCGTGAACTGGTCTCTGTCTTCGCCGGGCTCACCCACCGGGCATTACAAACAAGAGTCTGGCAGTTACAACAGGGGTCACGGCAAAGGTAGGCAACACAGAGGCTCCCTGAGGACCAGAGTGCCGTCCCTCCCCTGGACAGAGTCATTAGGAACACTTCCAGCAGGAAGGGACACCTAAACTGACATCTCAGAGAGGAGATGAGGGCGGTAAAGTGAAAAGACAGAGAGCGAAAGTCCTGCCCCCGCCCCAGCACACAGCAGCATCTGAACCGAAGGGAAGGACTCTTTGAAAGTGCTCTGCCACCTTCGAGAGTGTACCCTTGGTAGTTATCACTGAATGGGTTAAACCATATCAGTAGTTATAAGCCAGTAGAGCATGCTTTCGTATACTTTGAGCGAGAATTCAACATATCTTTAAAAAGAATGCTATATATGTTCTGATTTATTATCTGCCATTGCCTGTTTATCTTATCTCACTTTCTGAAATCTCTTTTCAAGCTGGAAAGTACAGCTGATGGCAGAAGGTATGTTTATACCTCAGTGACAGAGAAAGGAAAGTGAGGCGAGCCTTGAATCAGATAGTTGGGGGTTTTATTGTGTTCTCGGAGCCACTTTTAATAAACTTTCCTGATACTCGGTAAAAGGATGTGGTCTCCATCAAAAGCCCTTTTCGGTAACCAAATCAACAAGAAGAGAAAAACACACCTACACAGTTCCAGGTGCAGCCGAACGCGGGGCAACCAGAGAGGTGCAGGCTGGTGGCTCCTCCCGGCTTACAAGGGGCTTGCGAGGACCAGCAGCTCAAAGCTCTCCTCTCGTGGTGGGAGGGTGACAGACGGATCCTCCCTCAGCTGACAGCTCAGGGACACCAAGACTGCACTTTTCCCTGCCCCCTACCTCCGAATGGCAGTGTCCTTCCCAACCTAGAACTTTCTGAGCCCCCACCTCCACCCGAAAGAACTGACCAAAAGCACTACACATCCTGAGTAACTCTGACTTCATTTGCCAAATGCATACCCCCTGGGCTTAGCAGGCCAAGCACTGGAGAGGTCTGGGGTATAGATAAAAAGCCAGTTTGAGGACTGAGGGGTTACATTTATGAGCTCTGGGTGCTGGAACAAAAGTCTTGCAACTCTTGTACTAATCTGGACAAGGAACCCATTCCTTAGTGTTGTTCTGAGCATTTACTCATTTAGGTTTAGAAAATAAATTTTTACCTTCCTGCCTAAAGTACTCTCATGTCCAAGAAATAATAGAAATGTCCAAGAAATAGACAGTTATGCCTAGTGTCAGATTTGGGGAAACCCTTAATAGTTACTTTTTACAAAACTCTGACAGATTTTCTTATTTGTTTATGAATTCTCTTTACATATTTTGACATCTATTTTATTTTGTGCCTGTTATGTTCAAGGCTGATGTGAAGAGCTGACTCATTGGAAAAGACCCTGATACTGGAAAGATTGAGGGCAGGAAGAGAAGGGGGTGACAGAGGATGCGATAGCTGGATGGCATCACTGACTCAGTGGACATGAGTTTGAGCAAACTCTGAGAGATAAGAACAGGGGAGCCTAGTATGCCACAGTTCATGAGGTTGCAAAGAGTCTGACACAACTTAGCAACTGAACAACTACAATGCTCAAGGAACACTGATAGTCTTTGTAATGTGTTGCTTTGTTGTCTATGTCTTGCTTGAGGCTTTCAGATTTCTGTCTCCTTACCATAGAATTGAGAAAAATGTTTATTTATAAATTTACTTAAAGAATTAAATGAAAGTAGGGCAAAGAATATGAGTACTTTACATATATTTTTAATTTTAAGCCTCACACTCACTTTGAAAAGTATTGGGTCGGCAAAAATCTCAATCAGGTTTTTCCATAAGCCTCATGGAAAAACTCAAACAAACTTCTTGGCCAACCCAACAGATCTCCCAACATTCATTTAACAGTGAACAAAACTGGGGCTAAGAGAGTTTAAGTGACTCTACAAAAGGCTCTTTGTTTGTGTTAGAACTGGAATTTGAACCCAGACCACTAAGTGTAAGGTCAGTACAGCTCCCTGGGGCCATAGTTGCCTAATCGGGAGAAACGTCAACTTGTCCACAGCTGAGGTAACACACCTGAGGTCAGCTTGTTCACACCTGAGGTGACCACAGCCACAAAATGTTCTCTCCACCAGCTGCTGGTGGACTCAGTGATCCAGGGTCTGGCTACCTCATCCTCTACTTACTGTGACATTGATTCTAGGACTTTTGCCTGCATGATCCCAATCTTCTTCAAAATAACTCTTGGAGTTTAGTGCTAGCATCATAGCTGGACTGGCTGAGGCTTAGTTGGGGGAGGGACAGAATTTTCCAGCCTCACCCAGTTTTGCCTCCAAAGCTTGCTCTTGGAATCACTGCTTCTCACACAACCAAGGCTCAGCAGTACACTCAGGTGCGGCAAGGAAGAGCAGTGACTTCTAAAGCTTGCCAGGGCTCTAGATAAGCATTGCAAAATCAGATTTGTGCAAATGACAACATGGCTCTGGCTGACCAATAGCACTAGCATTTCCGCATCACCACATACAAGATGTACCCGCTGCTGTTCTTAGCATTTAAACTCATTCAAATACACTTTTTTTTTTCAACTGAAACCTGTTGATGATGTATAAAATGGTAAATCTCCAGCATTATCACCTTTTGAATAGTTAACAAAACTTGATCAGTATCTCATGTAAACATTACTTTGCTCAGCATTTTGTAATCACCTATTATTATAAGGCCAGCCCATGACCAAATGGATAAATAAGGGCCCAGTTGAAGAAACCCTGACAGCAGAGAAAGTAGCTGAGCAGATGCATGAGTAAACAGATAGCTGGAGTGTCCTGAGCCAAGTACCCTGCATGTGTTTGTACAACAAGGAGTGCACCAAGGTGGAAAAGCCCACCTTCCTTGTCTCTTCTGAAGGGCTAATGCACAATATGGTCCTGCCATTGAATAGGTGGCTCAGGCAACAGAAAAATAAAAGAGTTGGTATTTCAGACTAAGGCACAAGAGATATTCATGAGAGTCTGTGATGGCAGAGACCAGTTTCATGAGACTGAGCAGGTCAGAGGTGTTGACAGTTGACAGGCTTGGTGTCCAAAGAGATTTGAATTAGATCTCAAAGAATCTTGACTGCCATACTAAAATATAGCTTTGAACCCAAGAGAAACACTTACCTAGCTTCCTCTGAGTGGATAAGATGCTCTCTAGGTACAAGGGGCAGCCTCAAGTCAGTGCCCCCATGGATCAGGGTGTTGCAATCATGGGGCAGCTGGCAGCAAAGAGTATGGACCAGAAAATAAATTTTCATACTTCTTTTAGCAATTAAAGTTAAACCTGATTTTTTTCATTTCTTAAAAAATTACTTAATCAACTTAATGAATTATTATAAACATTTTGGCAAACACAGAATAAAACAATGAGCACCTATATATCACTCCAAATTTATTAAACAACCACCCTCTGTCTTATTTGCTACAGAGGATTTGTGCGTGTGTGTGTGTGTGTTTATAAACATTACATAGCTAGTGAGGTGCCTATGCACTGCAGTTTTCCCTGGTTCTCCCTTAGAGATGTTCACTAGCATGCATTTGATGTTGATGCTTCTAGGTAAGTGTTTAAAGGGTTACTAACTATCATGCAAATTTTAAAAATATTTTTGTTGGTTTGAAAAATTTTAAGAGATGATATCACATGGCATATGCATTTTCTTCCTATATATATGTGTGTGTGTGTGTGTGTGTGTATACATACATATATAGTTAAAGCAACACACTTAGAGATTATTGCTACTGATGAATGTAGCACTTTGTTAATTTTAACTGCTGAATACTATTTGATCACATTTTTTATTCATTTCTTGAAGCTCATTTTTTTTTTGAGAGGAATTGGCCAGGAAAAATGCAGCTGCATGGAATTTATTGTCAAAATTTCAGAACCAGAAGACAAAAGCTATATGCAACAGTGTGCATGACACCAAGGCTTTAGCTGGCTTTGGCATCAGATTCCGCAGGTCATCGGTCTCACTGTGTGATCTACAGTTTAAATTTCTCTCTGCAGAGCTGAACCAGAGTGGTTTCCTAGAACACCCACAGAGACCAGGAAAGCCTACTTGTTCAGTGCTTTCACTGACATTTTTTTAAATGTTTCTATCTGTGAGGCTCCCCATTCTTTTAGGGTATCAGGCCTACCTGTTGGGAATTCTACTTTTTTGGTGAGCATTCACAATTCCAGTGGCTCTACTGCAGTTTATCTCATAGCAATTTCCATTTAAATTATTTTTTAGGATTATCCTCAAAGAGAGTGGTCATTTCAGGTGAAAGAAATGAGGAGAAAGACTATTAAATAACTTGCCCAATGTCATACATATGGAACAACAGAAAATTAGTACAGCTTTAAGTGTCTGAAATTTTATTTTTAACTCGATAATAAAATAAATGTCTCTTAATTAAAAAATAAATTTCTCTTCAGTGAATATTGTCCTCGTGTATCCTGAATTTTGCAGGCATCCTGGCAAGCTCTACAACATGGAGGACATGGTAAGACCCGGTGTGCCTTTAAACATGTCATCCAAACACTCTAGTTTTTCTGGAACTCTACTGGCATATTCTATACAAAGAAGCACTCCATTCTTTGACATTATTATTTTAAAAAGTTACCAAGTGTACTGGCATAGTTTGCATGTAGTATAGTATAACACATATAATGTATGTAACATATATTTGGCCTGCAACAGCCAAAATGTATCACGAACATTAGAACCTTCAGCTTAACACCTCTTCTTTGCACATTTCCCTGACATCATAGCCAGCCAACTCCAGATCTAAGCAACCCTGCATCGAGTGGAAGGTAGCAGGGAGAAGTGGTGTTTGCAGTTAGTTGCCTCTGAAAGGCAGCGTGATGGTTGGCAAACCAGACGTCTTGACACATCTGAGGCTTCCGGGGCAGACTCCCACCCACAGATTCTCAATTAGGGAAATCTACAATTAATGTGACAGTGAGAAGGATTTGATGTACAATTAAAATATTTTGGCTGGTGCTTATTTTGCTGAGATATCCATGAATAGTCTTCCAAAATCCATATGAAATCCAGTTATTTGCTAAAATGTGAAACCGTTTATAAGGGAGCAAACAGTCACTTGATAAACTTGGGCTGGATTTATTTTTTTAAATCTGTTTCGTGGCTTCAAATAATGGATCCTGTGGAGTGGTTTGGACCACAGAGTGCATAATGCCCATGGGTTCTAAGAAGACTCAAGAAGTGAACCAAAGGTGAAAAACTCCAATAACAATGAGCAAAGATTCTTCTAACAGCTTCAGCAACTCTAACGCATCTTGAGCCCCAGAAGGTTTTGGAGTCTGCAGCTGCAGATGACAATTCCTTTTCTTTCTTTCTTTTTTTTTTTTTTTCCCTTCTCAAACTGAATTTCAACAATGAGGCAAGTGATTGCAGTGTGGCAGTAGACAAAAGCTGTTTTCAGAGGATTGCCTGCTTGCAGAAGCCTGGGAAACCCAGGCTTCCAAGTCACAAACAATAGGTCTTTTAACCTAACACATTGCCCCAAACTGGGTGGTAAACACAGTTCCCAAAATTGTCATGGTCCAACATACTAGAAAACCTACAATAAGAAAAGCTTAGCACAGATTTCTGTGCTCCAGTTGCAAAGCTGAGCCTTATGGAAGAGCCTCTTGCACAAGCTGGAAGCAGTTCCCTCCGATCTGGAATTGTGTATCTTCAGGGTAAGGATACAAGTACATGTATGTACATGGGGATATAGTACTGAACAGTTCGGGGCCCAGTGGAGGTGATACTTGGAATCTACAGGGACTAGAGAATATGCAGAATTTCACTCTGATTATTGTCTCTCTGCTCATCCATCCCACCAGTTAAGTTGTATTTTGAAATAAGTAAATGATTATTTTTCCTCTGCTCTGAAAACCCCCTATGTTTTAAAGCTACTGTAAATATATTTAAAGAGATGGAAATGATGCTTGATAACTATAAAGTGAAATTCCATGATGATTCATTCACTCTTTCAACCAACTGACTAATGATGGAAGGTCATGACATTGTAGTCTCTGTACATACAGAAGTAAGCACAGTGGGGCCCTTCCCTCACTGTTTATCAGGAGACGCATATATTTTAACTCAGTTATACGTACTGAGTTAGGTGACTGACCACTAAATATAAACAGCTGAGACTCAGGCAGCTGAGACTGGCTGATCAATAAGTGTTCCAGAGAAAGTAGGAGTCCAGTGAGTAGAAACTGAATACAGACAAAAAGTAGAAGTTTGCGGGCTAGACAAGGATACACAGGTTATTCTATATAGTTCAGTAGCTCAGTTGTGTCCAACTCTTTGTGACCCCATGGACTGCAGCACGCCAGGGTTCCCTGTCCAACACCAACCCCCGGAGGTTACTCAAACTCATGTCCATTGCGTCAGTGATGCCATCCAACCATTTCATCCTCAGTCATCCCCTTCTCCTCCTACCTTCAATCTTTCCCAGCATCACGGTCTTTTGAAATGAGTCAGTTCTTTGCATAAGGTGGCCAAAGTATTGGAGTTTCAGCTTCAACATCAGTCCTCCCAATGAATAGTCAGGACTGATTTCCTTTAGGATTGACTGGTTGGATCTACTTGAGGTACAAGGGACTTTCAAGAGTTTCCTTCAACACCACATTTCAAAAGCATCAATTCGGGGCTCAGCTTTCTTTATGGCTCAACTCTCACATCCACATATGACTACTGGAAAAACCATAGCTTTGACTAGATAAACCTTTGTTGGTAATGTTTCTGTTTTTTAATACGCTGTCTAGGTTGGTCATAGCTTTTCTTTCAAGGAGCAAGTGTCTTTTAATTCCATGGCTGCAGTCACCATCTGCAGTGATTTCGGACCACAAAAAAATAAAGTCTGTCACTGTTTCCATTGTTTCCCCATCTACTTGCCATGAAGTGATGGGACCAGATGCCATGATCTTAGTTTTCTGAATGTTGAGTTTTAAGCCAACTTTGTCACTCTCCCCTTTCCCTTTCATCAAGAGGCTCTTTAGTTCTTCTTCACGTTCTGCCATATGGGTGGTGTTATCTGCATATCTGAGGTTATTGATATTTCTCCTTGCAATCTTGATTCCAGCTTGTGCTTCATCCAGCCCAGCATTTTGCATGATGTATTCTGCATATAAATTAAATAAGCAAGGTGACAATATACAGCCTTGACATACTCCTTTTCCAATTTGGAACCAGTCTGTTGTTCCATGTCCATTTCTAGCTGTTGCTTCTTGACCTGCATACAGATTTCTCAGGAGGCAGGTCAGGTGGTCTGGTGTTCCCATCTGCTTAAGAATTTTCCAGAGTTTGTTCTGATTCACACAGTCAAAGGCTTTGGCATAATCAATAAAGCAAAAGTAGATGCTTTTCTGGAAATCCCTTGCTTTTTCTAACCAGAAGGAATTGCCTGTGTGAGCTGTGTCTGACTCTTTGCGACCCCATGGACTGTGGCTGGCCAGACTCCTCTGTTCATGGAATTTTCCAGGCAAGAATACTGCAGCATATTGCCATTTCCTTCTCCAGGGGATCTTCCTGACCCAAAGATGTAACCTACATCTCCTGTGTCTCCTGCATTGCAGGCAGATGCTTTACCATTGAGTCACTGGGGATGCCCAAAAGGAATTTCATTCAGACAGAAAGGCAAGAATAATAGTAATAACCAGTATCTATTCAGCACTAGTTACATACCAGGTGCCAGGCTGAACACTTTACAGGCACTATTTCAAATATTCCTTGTGAAAACCTCATGAGACAAGTAGAGTTGTTTTCCCCACATTGTATGAAATAAAACTGAGGTTTGAGAACCAAATATCTTTTTCAAGTCAAATAGCTAAAGAGTGATGGAGGTACAACTCAAACTCAGGTTCCTTTTTCATCCCAGAGATGAGCTCCTAATGTCATAATGCCAAGGCATGGTAAGTAAACTGGAGCTGTGGAATCAAAACAAAAATCTTCAGCAATGAGCAGGAGCCAGTCATCTGGAAGACACAGAGATGTGGGAGTATATCTAGAGCTTTAAACAGGGGAGGGACTTCACCCTACAAACATTTTTGAAAGATACCTTTTGTGGCTATTGCACAGATCGAATTAGTTGGAAGGAGCTCGGAGGGATTGGAGCCTGAGAGGAAGTAGAATCTTGCAATTCTAATGAGAGATGATGAGGGCTGAAGAGAGGCAACTGCATGGAGACGGCATGTTGAGGATGGCTTTGCAAGATATTTGAGAATTTAAAATCTACATCATTAGGGCAAAGAAGAGATGCTGCAGAGAAATGCCAAGTATCTGGGTGGAGAGCCTTGGTGAACTGATTCAAGTATAACCAAGATGCTAAATGCAGAAGAGCTAACAACTCCCAGTGATGATCTGCTGTTTGTCGCCATCAATAAGCTGTCTCCAACTTCTGATGTTGTACAGGGAAGTGAGCACACACAGGTCAGCGGGGCTAACTTCCTATGTTGCAGGATCCTCCAGAGAGCTTAGGAGAGAGCAAACCAACACAAACAATGCTATAACTAGATCTGACTCATGTCTACAGTGGAATTGGAGAGCAACACTAAAAAGTATCGTCATCAGCAATATCATTATATTACAATATTATATACATGTTCTACAATGTATAATATAATTATAGGGCTTCCCTGGTGGCTCAGATGGTAAAGAACATGCCGGCAAAGTGGTAGACCTGGGTTCTATCCCTGGGTTGGGAAGATCTCCTGGAGGATGGCATGGCAACCCACTCCAGTATTCTTGCCTGGAGAATCCCCGAGGACAGAGAAGCCTGAACAACTAAGCATAGCACAGTATAATTTTAATTATATAATATATCTTATAAACTAGTATAACAATATTTTCAGCAGCAACAATATTACAGATCAGAGGAGAAATGACTTTTCTGGGCTGGATTTGTGCAGCAGATGATGCTGAAGAACCACCTTAGAAGATGGGAGGATATCCAAACAGGCATGGAGACAGTCCTGCAGTCAACCTGCTCATGGATTAATACCTGGAGTCTAAGTTCCTTGCGGAATCTTTGTGTAACTTACAAGTCAGGTAACTTATAGTCAAGGCTGTGGGTTTTCCGGTAGTCATGTACAGATGTGAGAGTTGGACCATCAAGAAGGCTGAGCACCGAAGAATTGATGAATTGATGCTTTTGAACTGTGGTGCTGGAGAAAACTCTTGAGAGTCCCTTGGACTGCAAGGAGATCAAATAAGTCAAACCTAAAGAAAATAAACCCTGAATATTCGTTGGAAGGACAGTTGCTGAAGTTGAAGCTCCAATACTTTGGCCACCGGATGCAAAGAGCCAACTCATTGGAAAAGACCCTGATGCTGGGAAGAATTGAAAGCAAAAACAGAAGGGGCAATAGAAGATGAAGTGGTTGGATGGCATCACTGACTCAATGGACATGACTTTTAGCAAACAGAAGGAGATAGTAGAGGACAGAGAAACCTGGTGTGCTACAGTCCATGGGGTCGCAGAGTCAGATACACTTAGCAACTGAATAACAAGTTAAATGAAAGATTCACTTCAGACTGCAGAAATCCTTGAAAGAGATCATTTAAATTGCTTCTCTAGATGGTGTGCATTGGAATCACAAGGGGTGCATGTTAAAATTTAAATCCCTAGGTTCAGCTCAGGGATTCTGAGTTAGGATATATGGGATGGGGCATGAAGACATGTCCCTGTAACCACTGCAACCAAGTGGTTCTGCTGCAAATATCTGGAGGCCACACTTTGAGGAACACTGCACTAGGATGTATCAGCCAGGGAGAGTTTTATCGGGATAGTGGCATCTAGGAAATTGTATATTAGAAAATATAAACAGTCAGTACCTCACTTTCTAATTACAGTGATGGATAAATGGCATACTATGAAATGCATTTTTTATGAAATGAAAATGAAAATCCCTATGAATATTCATAGGGTTCCCTGGTTGGCTCAGTGGTTAAAAAAAAAAAAAAACACAACTATCTGCCAATCCAGGAGAAGCAAGTCTGATCCCTGGGTGGGGAAGATCCCCTGGAGGAGGTAATGGCAGCCCACTCCAGTATCCTTGCCTAGGAATTCCCATGGACGGAGGAGCCTGGCGGGCTACAGTCCATGGGTCCCCAAAGAGTCAGACACGACTTAGCGACTAAACGACAGCAACATGAATATCCTACTCAGAGTCTTCAGATTCCCTGTGTGCCTCTTATACTCCTTTAGCATTATTTTCTCTGATTTCTCTCTCACTTTTCTCTCTCACTCTCACATTTTATCCCTCTAGTTTTCCTTGTCACTTGCTCAACTCTGATTTCTCTTTCACTTTCACTACATTCCTTTCCTTGTCCCTGACTCTCTCGCATGGTTTCACCTACTTTTCCATTCTGTTGTCTAATTTCTGCCTCTCCCTTTGTCATTGCAGAACCCACCTTATAGAGCTGATTTCACTACTGATTTGTTTGTAGGTTTCCCTTGGTGCTGAACTGTGTCAAATACATTTTTATATCTATTGAGATGATCACATACTTCTTTATTCTACTAATATGTTGCATAGTGCTGACTGATTTTTTGATGTTAAACCAACCTTGCATTTCTTTGATAAATCTCATTTACCCATGACATTGTGAATTTCTACACTTAATTTGGCAAAATTTTGTTAAATGTGTGGTATCTGTACAAAATGAATTTTTTGGTTCTTGTAGTGACTTAGTCTAGTTTTTATACAAGGTAATGCTGGCTTCATAAAATTAGTTGGGAAGTGTTTCCTCCTCCTTTTTTTAAATGAAAGAATTTTTATGAAAGAAAGAAACATCAATTATTTCTTCCTTAAATTTTGGATAGAATTCACCAGTGGTGCCATCTGGTCAAGCATTTTTCTTCTTCAGAAGGTTTTTAATTATGAATGCAATTTCTTTAATTAATAAAAGTCTACTTAGTTTTTCTATTTCTACTTAGGTTACTTTTTTAAAAATTAATGTCCTTGAAGGAATTTTTTGCATTTTATTTAATTTGTTAATTTGACATAAATTGTTCATTCAAATTCTGTATCTTTTTTTACCTTCTGTAGTATCTTTGGTAATGTACTTACACATGGCTAAATTCATGTGGTCCAGTGGTCCAGCCAGAATAAACCACAGCTTGTTCTGTGTGGACTTCAAAAAGATTTTGCTTATTATTTATTTAAAACAATTATTAAAATCATTTAAAACAATTTTGAGATGCATTCTTACTTCACAGATGTTAAGCTGCCTTTGTTTTATAATCAAAGAAATTGGAGCATTATGAAAGAAGGAGAGAAAACATGAGAATAAGAAAGATACAGTTACATTCATAAATATAAAATAAACCCAAGGAAATGGTAAATAACATAGACTGATGGATTTCTACACATTATTTTTTTTCCTTCCATGTTTTGCTAGAATAAATGCATTATTTGTACAAGAAAGTGTATTTTAACAAATGGTGCTGAAACAGCTGGAAATATGGGGGCCAAATTCAATCCTATCTTGAACTGAATACAAACTTAAGTATAACTGGCTAAAAAAGAACTAGAAACCACAGAGAATACAATGCTTTGACCACTAGAATCAAGAGAAAGATTTGTGTTGTGAAGGTTTGTGCATATTGAGACTGGGACTTGGGAAGTAAGGAATGACTTCCTCTGAATAAGTGTGGGTGTTAGTTAAGTGGATAGTAGAAGAGAGGGACGTTCTGAGCACAGCAAGCAGCAAACACGAATGTACAGACACACAGTATTGCCTGGTTATTTCTTTGTGTTGAAGTGGAGTGTGTGATTATTCAGCCAGTTAGTGAGAGTTCACAATGACTGAGCGCTGTCGTAAATGATTCACATACATCACCTTGTTTAAGCATAGGAGTTACCCTTATTTTTAGGCTAATTATCTACCTACCTCAATCATCCCCTAAGAAAGTCTAGAGACTGATGTCAATTCCCAGCAAGTCTTTATTACAGTTTCCTTAAAAGACATGAGACGCTTTTTTGTATTTTTCTATATAGATAGATATATACATGTATAGGTAGGTAGATATACAGAACTTTCCTAGATTCTTATTTTATATTGTGAAGAGAGAATTACATAAATCATTGAATTTGACCATATTTCTGACTTGACTCTGTTATTTCGTTTTTATATCTCATGTCACAGTCCCCTCTTTACGTTATCAGCCATCAAATTAAAAAAATGAAAACAAAAAAAGCAAATAAGACTTCTCAGATCTTTTGTGATTAATGGGAAAAGAAACACTGAAGCAGAGAACAAGACTAGCATGTGTTTGTGCCAAAGAAACAGAAGCTGCAGTGCCCCCAGCCATGCCTACCAGACGCAGCCAGCACTCAGCCCAGGACTGGAACATTAGCGTCCCATCCAAGTCTGTCCCCAGGTCTCACTTAAGGTCATTATGCCAGGCTCACGTCTGTCCTCCACCCATAACCCCCAGGAGCTGCTATCAAACCTCCTCCAGTGGAGAGGCTGTCCAGGTGCATCTTGGGAAAGCAAGATGAAGTTTGGCAAGGAGAGTCTTCACCCACATAGAGGTTCTGGCCTCAGACTGGAGCCTTTACAACAGGCCATCTGTCTCGAGTTGTCAATCCCTAAACTCTTCAGGGATCAGAGAAATGGGCTGCTTCGATCTGAGTCTTATGCTAATGTGTCTCCTGACACATGGTTTGTAAGAGCAGAGAAAAACACAATGTAATATTAACAATGGCAAGCCTCTGGTGACAGGCTTTGTAAATTGTTTTCTGTATCTGCTTAGAAAAAATTAAAATCTGTTTTAAGCTATGAATACTGTACTGTTTCTGTCCTCTTCATTTTATTCCTGTCCCATTTATTTTATCACTTATCACATGTACATTGACATATCACCTTAAAACTTTGAAACTTTGTCTTCATGATTTTACTTCAAAATATCATTAAAAAAATTATATGACTTGACTCTGGGCAAGCTCACAGTATTATTGAAATTTGTGATCTTGTTGGGGACATTGTCACTTGTCGGTTTTCACTGCATTAAAAGATCTATAAAGTAAATATGCCATAAAAGAGAAGCTTGTTTGCCAACCAGTATTCCAGAATACTATGTATCCATGAACAATGAGTGATGTTAAGGGGACCATTTTCTTCTGTGCTGTGCATAGGAACAGAGCCGGGTTGCTGTATATTATGAGGCTTGTGGCTGAGACAAAAAAGCACATGATTTAGACACTCTGACACATAGGTTGCTATAATACGCAATTTAAAACTAACATTGACAATGATTCTATAACCTGTCCTGTGTGAAAATATAAAAATATACTTTCTATCTTCAAGAAATGCATAATTAACTTTCTAAGAAATATTGGACAGTCCCCCAAACATACCCACTTCTTTTTTGTTTGTTTTTGTTTTTTATTTTGTTTGTTTTTTGTTTTTTTCCTTAATTTTTATTAGTTGGAGACTAATTACTTTACAATATTGTAGTGGTTTTTTACATACATTGACATGAATCAGCCATGGATTTACATGTGTTTCCCATCCTGAACCCCCCTCCCACCTCCCTCCCCATCCCATCCCTCTGGGTCATCCCAGTGCACCAGCCCCGAGCACTTGTCTCATGCATCCAACCTGGACTGGCGATCTGTTTCACACTTGATAGTATACATGTTTCAATGCAGTTCTCTCAGATCATCCCACCCTCGCCTTCTCCCATAGATTCCAAAAGTCTGTTCTATACGTCTGTCTCTTTTTCTGTCTTGCATATAGGGTTTTCGTTACCATCTTTCTAAATTCCATATATATGCGTTAGTATACAGTATTGATCTTTATCTTCCTGGGTTACTTCACTCTGTATAATGGGCTCCAGTTTTATCCATCTCATTAGAACTGATTCAAATGGATTCTTATTAATGGCTGAGTAATATTCCATGGTGTATACATACCACAGCTTCCTTATCCATTCGTCTGCTGATGGGCATCTAGGATGCTTCCATGTCCTGGCTATTATAAACAGTGCTGCGATGAACATTGGGGTACACATGTCTCTTTCAGATCTGGTTTCCTCGGTGTGTATGCCCAGAAGTGGGATTGCTGGGTCATATGGCAGTTCTATTTCCAGTTTTTTAAGAAATCTCCACACTGTTCTCCATAGCGGCTGTACTAGTTTGCATTCCCACCAACAGTGTAAGAGGGTTCCCTTTTCTCCACACCCTCTCCAGCATTTATTGTTTGTAGACTTTTGGATAGCAACCATTCTGACTGGCATGTAATGGTACCTCATTGTGGTTTTGATTTGCATTTCTCTGATAATGAGTGATGTTGAACATCTTTTCATGTGTTTGTTAGCCATCTGTATGTCTTCTTTGGAGAAATGTCTGTTTAGATCTTTGGCCCATTTTTTGATTGGGTCATTTATTTTTCTGGAATTGAGCTGCATGAGTTTCTTGTATATTTTTGAGATTAATCTTTTGTCTGTTTCTTCATTTGCTATAATTTTCTTCCATTCTGAAAGCTGTCTTTTCACCTTGCTTATAGTTTCCTTCAAACATACCCACTTAAAATACTATGTGATTCAACCTGATTTTAAGGTAAATCTAATATTTCACGTTTGTCCTTATTTCAGTGAATTTGTTACTTTCCCTTTTCAAATTTTTGTTTTGTATTATATAAAAATAATTCTAAAGCATTTTCTCCCAGTAGTTTTGATTTCTACTACTATTGCAGGGCTTCCCTCATAGCTCAGTTGGTAAAGAATCTGCCTGCAATGCAGAAACCCAGGTTCAATTCCTGAGTATGGAAGATCCTCTGGAGAAGGAAATGGCAACCCACTCCAGTGTTCCCACCTGGAGAATCCCAGGGACAGAGGAACATGGCAGGCTACAGTCCACAGGACTGAAAGAGTCTACTTACTTAGCGACTAAACCACCACCACTACCACTATGGCATCATAGGAAAATGACCTCTGAGCGGAATTTTCATAAGCTCAGTAAAGCTACATATTTGAATTAAATTTTCCTCTGTTCTTGTTGCATTCTAAATCCTCTAAACAGATTTCCAAGAAAGGAAAGAGCAAAAGAGATAGATATAGAGAACTGATGGTATAAAAAGAGGAGAGATAAAGAAAGAAAAGCAAAGGTAGGGAAGAAAGGAAGGAAGAAACACAAGGAAAGAAAAAAGATGAGGACAGAACAGCAAAGAAGGTGCATGGTGCAACCAATGATAAAGATGCTTCAAGCACTGATGAATTCATAGCCTATTTTTTTTTGTTTCCAATCTGAAATATAAGACATGCAAGAAATTATTATGCTTTTGAACTGTGGTGTTGGAAGAGACTCTTGAGAGTCCTTTGGTCTGCAAGGAGATTCAACCAGTCCATCCTAAAGGAAATCAGTCCAGAATATTCATTGGAAGGACTGATGCTGAAGCGGAAATTCCAATACTTTGGCCACCTAATGCAAAGAACTGACTCATTTGAAAGACCCTGATGCTGGGAAAGATTGAAGGCAGGAGGAGAAGGGGACGACAGAGGATGAGATAGTTGGATGGCATCACCAATTCAATGGACATGAATTTGAGTAAACTCTGGGAGTTGGAGATGGCCGGGAGGCCTGGCGTGCTACAGTTCATGGGGTCACAAACGGTCTGAGCGACTGAACTGAACTGAAATAAATTATCCTAGAAATAAAGATAGATCCTTTTTTTTTTTAATTCTCTAATCTGTTCAATCATCTGTATAGTTTGATTTTCCAAAACTGCTGGATCCCCCAAATCACTTCACTTATCAACTCTCCATGAGGTTAAAAAATCTTTCCGGCACCAATAGATATCATCCTCATCTTCAAAGAAGACCAGAGAAACCATTTTTCCATCATCTTAATGAGCTGAAAGACCACAAGTTTAGGGCCAACAGAATCACCTCCAGATTTCAGGTAAGCCTTCCCAAAGATAAACAGCTGGTGAACCTGCAGTCTGAGATGACTGAGACTGATACTCATCTTAATAATCAGTCCTGGTGATTCTGTTCCCACAGCACATGATGGGAATTTTACCTGAATGTCATCTCTTCACCTTCAAATTTTCTAACTCATTTTAAAATTTTATTTTTTAACTAATTAATTCATTTTAATCAGAAGACAATTACTTTGCAATATTGTGATGGTTTTTACCATTCATCAGTATGAATGTGCCGTAGGTGTACATGTGTCCCCTACATCTTAAAGCCCCCTCCCACCTTCCTCTCCACACTATGCCTCCAGGTTGTTTTACACAGTTTCAGTTGTACTGTCTGAATGCTTGCTCTTATACCACCATACTTCCTGGAATATGGGTCACACTCTTAAACTCAGGGCTTCCCTGGTGGCTCAGAGGGTAAAGAGACTGCCTGCAATGCAAGAGACCTGAGTTCAATCCCTGGGTCAGGAAGATCCCCTGCAGAAGGGAGTGGCTACCCACCCCAGTACTCTTGCCTAGAGAATTCCATGGACAGGGGAGGCTGGTGAGCTACAGTCTATGGGGTCACAAAAAGACAGACACAACTGAACAACACTCACTCACTCACTTAAGCTGAGCTTTACCTCTGTGTGTTATTTTTTTGTTTGTTTCCAATGACCATCATGGCCCCATGGTTCCTTCTAAAGTAAAAGTTGCACTTACCTTTTCTGTTTACCCTTTGTTGTTGATTGAGCACCTACTGGGTAAGAGAAACTGTTGTATCTATAGGAGACACAGAGATAAAAGTAAAGTCTCTGACTTTAGGGAATTGGTGCTCAGAGAAAGAATAACCACTTCTAAGGTAGCTATGAATGGGAGCTGGTAACTCTAAGACATCATATTGATCACAGATTTTAATCTCACTAATGACATATTTCCATACATTTTTTTCATGTTTCTTTACTAGTGTTTCAGAAATAGCTCAGCATATGTCCCCTATCTAAAAGTTTACTTGAGATATCCATCATACGAAAGTTTCATCTTCTTAAAAAGACCATAATAATAGCTGCTCAGTACAAGCTGGCATTACTCCTTAGTGAATCCAGCTTCTTTATTATGTAAAGAAACTCAAAGTCAAGGAGTTTAAATTCAGTCCTGTATGACCAAAGAATACCAGGAAACTAGTTAAAGAATATTTCCCTTTCCCTTAACATATCAAATTTACCAACAGTTTTTGCATCTTCCCACCTCCAAATTTATTTTTAAAACATTGTGCAAGTACAGTGATTTACTGTATATGAAGGTGTAGTGTAAACTGTGAAGAGCCAAATCAACTGTGTGATTCAATGGGATTATAATGCACAGAAAAACTAATTAAAGCCAAGGGAACCAAAAACAAGCAGTTTAAGGAAACAGCTTCCCCAGAGTCAGAGTGGCAAAGACACTATTGATACTTTATATTTGGGTTTTTTTTTTTTTTTTTGGCTGTTATTTTCCTCTTATAAAAGAAGGCTTATTTAATGCTATTTCAGCCCTTGCAGGGTTTGTAAACCAGAGAAATGTGAATCTTTTATGGGAGTAGAAAGTAGAAGCAAAGAAGAAAGATTTCAACAGTGTGTCGCCAGCTCTAACATGCACCATTCGTAATGAATTGCCTGCAGGGTCTCAATATGTTGCTGAGAAATGTGGACAAGACAGATAGCAGTAGGTCCTAATTTAAAGCAAGTGTAAGTTTAAGACAAAGCCCCTGAATCGTGGCAACTTTATTCCAATAAAATGCATTATTTTGGTGGAGATGGTTGTACTATCTCAAGACTTCAGTGGTGGTAAACTATTGTATTTGATCTCTCTGTATTTTTTTTTTTTCTCTATAGAATCAAAAGCTTGAACAAGGTACCCGATAAGGGACAAACTCATCTCTAAAAGTGATCATGAAACATCAATCCTGCAGCTAAGTTATTCCCTCTTTTGGTGTCTTGCTGATACTTAATCACAGTCTTGGTGAATGGGAAACAACCATGGACTCTTCATGGGGTGCTTTTAGAAAATTGTATTCAATTTTTTATAGAACCCAATTACATGCACAAGCTTTAAATTCCACAGACAACTGACCTGCTTCCACTCTAAAGCTGGACTTTTATTTCTTTACATTGATTTCTTGATCTTAACTCTTTAAAGAGGCTTGAATCTTTTTAAGTAGCTGAAGTCCTTGCCTGTCCCTCTTTTTGTGAAAATCAGGCTGATTTCACATTCATTCCAACTCCATCTACTTTAAGACACCTCCTCTCTGGAGTAGCTCACAGCCTTGCACTTGTGGTCTCCCCTTTCCTATATCATCTCCTCTCATAATTCATCTCCTCTCATTTCTTTTCATCTCATGGTCATAAGCAAGTGGTATCCTCTCCTTGGAATTTCTGAATTTCCTGTTTAATAAGAGCTTGTTGTTTCCATCCATCATGGTAAATTTCTATCATTATTATTTACCAGTTCTGCAACCTGGATTCTTGCAGTGCAGTCATAGTAATAGTTTAAACCACTGTCAACATGGATCACATAGAATTATACATGAATATCTTCCCAGAATTGTATGCATGCCTATCATTTCATACGGGTTCTGCTGACATTCCTGGGGTTTTGTTATATATTCCTGGGTTCCACTGCATTCCTGCTTTTTCTGTATTAAGATGTGCCATTTTAAGACATCATGATGTAAAATCAGAGCTCAACAGAAATACCATCATCTCTAATGAAAAGTGAAAGTTGCTCAGCTGTGTCCAAGTTTTTGAAACCACATGGACTTTAGCTCACCAGGCTCCTCTGTCCATGGAATTCTCCAGGCAAGAATACTGGAGTAGGTAGCCATTCCCTTCTCCAGGGGATCTTTCCGACCAAGGAATCGAACATGGGTCTCCTGCATTGCAGGCAGATTCTTTACTGTCTGAACCACCAGTGAAGCCCCTGGAGAGAGTCCAAACAACATTCTCAGTCTTCTAAAGAAGTGTGTTCTCAGAAGGATCAAGAAGATCTATAGTTGTTGGACAAATTTTGTGTGACACGTTTCTAAGGTCAGTAGCACAGACCTGGGTTGATTTTTTTTTAATATAAGTATACAATATTAATATAAGATCCCAGATTTCTTAAGTAAAATGAACACATGCATGCCTTGAAGACAGCTTTTCACTGCCAGCTAGAGGAGGCTACAAGATGAGCTTCAGCCTTGTGAATAGAGCTGGGTAAAGATGTCTTCTTGGATCACATGCACTACGCTATGTACGCACTTCTTTGTTTAGCTATTCATTTCCATTTGTTCCTAATTTCTGCCTATAAACATAGGGTACATGGGATCTGATGGGAAACTTTGTTTCTGATCAACTACAAAGAAGTTTTCCAGCATCTGTTGAGCTCAGCTAGTAAGCACGATTTATAAAACAGTGAATGACTAACCCCTGTAACCATTTTAATGACCCTAAAATAAAGTGCTTAGAGCAACATCTGTCCAAGCAGCTGGGTTCTCTGCATGAGTGGGCAGAGCGACACACTGGGACAAATTCTGTTCTCCCTTTTGACAGAAACAATTGCAGCAGATCATTTTTATCGTAATCAATTTAGGTACAGTTTCTTGGAGACCATCTGTGTAGTGTTCATAGATTGTGCTTAAGAATTTAAATGTGTATATTTTTGGTCGCTTGATGTAGCATCTGCTAATGGCCACATAAGTTCCACTTTTTATGCAGAAAGCTGTTTCCTTGTAAAGGGATTAGTAGAATGACTACTTGATTTTATCCTTTTAACTACCCAGTAAACTTCTGCCATTTGAATGACATCCATCATAGAATGTTAGTTGTAGAATAAATGGTTCAATACATTAAACCTGGAGTTAAAGTTGTAAGACAAAGATTCGGTGGAACATTTTGTGTTTCTGTATTTATGTCATCAACACAGTTAATATGGTCGTGTCTAAGCAACTAAAACTAAGGAAAAGTAGCTTTTGATAATGCTTTTTCATCCACTTTTATCCAGTTTCTATTAACTTATGGCTTTAAGCTATTAGTTAAATAATCATACTCAGAAATCAAACATCCAAAGCAACCGGCATTAACTTTAGTTTTGAGAATAATTTTGGAATCATGTTAAAAGATAATTGCTTTTAAAATACTTGATAATGAAAACTGAATGGCTTTGGTGTAGAAATAAAGGATTTGCCTGAAAAATGCTATTAACTATATTTTGGGGATGCAGTACATTCTGTAATATAATTGAATCTTAATAACACATTTTGAGTAGAGAGATTCCTTGTCTTACTCGAGTTTTCCTCTTGAATTTAGCAAATATGGCATTATCTGATAATCAAAGATATCTGAGTATGTTAAGATATCCATGGTTTGAAAAGAAAGAATTTATTTTTCTCTAGTAACAGACATTTCTGGGCTTTTCTCTATCAAATGTTTTGAGAACCCACACATCTAACTGGTTAAGTAGATAAAATAAAGTAAAAATTCAAATTCTATGAATTATGATACACATAAGGTTGCATCATTTTTATTTTCATAAATACTAAAGTAGAAATTTAGGATCAGTGTGGGTTTTGTGTTCATTCATATAAACACACATTCAGTGTATATTAGGTGGAAGAACTGAGGTTACAAGATGCATGAGAAGTAATTCTAAGTAGGAGGGGCTCCCTGGATTAGTGGGAAGGAACTGGAGTCATTTCCTCCATGTTCTCAAAATGCTACTACAGACATATCTCAATTTGGTACAAAACTTGAGTGGTTTGTTCAGCAATTAACCTGGTCAGTATCCATGTATTTCCCTATTGTTCCCCTGTGGTCACCAATCTTGTTTGTAAAAAAAGAGTAAGCAGTGAATTGCTTGTAATAGTATACAGGTGAGTCTAATCATCAATCATTATTTATTAAATGGGTTGTATGGCTTTGCATTAGTTAATTGAGGCACTAATAAAATTTGAAATTAGAACTGCTTATAAAAATGTTTCATTGTTCTTCTCTGTCCCTGAAATTTGCAAATTGTTTACTCTAAGACATGAAAAAAGAAATACAGTGGTTATGGAGGTTTGCTTTCATAGTAAGCATACTAGAGGTGATGGGATAAATTTCCTAATAAAGTTTCTACTGTAGATAATTCAAGAATATTCAGGAAACATATCAGCAGAATTAATTTATGATAACTACTAAAAGTGGCAGGAGGTGAGATACTTAAAGCATGTGCCATTTTTGGCTCCCTAGTCTAGAGAAGTTCTTTCTACCCGAACTATCAATCAGCTAAATTATCTTCAAACTTAATTAGATGAAAGAATTTGGTACTATGATTCTATGTGCTGGAAGATGTCCAGACTATTAGAAACGTCATTTCAATAATACCCTTTCATGCCATCTGTAAGAATCACACCAAACAGACTTAATGCAGATGAACATAATACAAAGCAGAACTTACAGCCAAAGAGAGGTACATACACACACACACACACACACGCACACACACACACACTCCTCAAGCCTCATATAGGTACAAAAATACACATAGAAGTCATATAGAAGGTTGTGGTTCAGAAGCAGAGGAGAAAATTAAAGACTTCCTCCATTTTGAGATCCACATTCCTCCAAAAACAGCTTTGTACATTAAGCTTCGAATTACCTGCTTTTTTCCCCCCTCAGATTGTCTCTTAGGATGGGGTCCTTTGGGAAACCATGTTTTTTAATTTAGATATGTGTGTGTGTGTGTGTGTATACATGCCTATGTCTATGAGGTTTTGAGCATGTAATATCAATACTCAGCCATAGGTTAATGAGGTTTTTCTTTTTTTCAGGTACTTAAATCAGAGGTTGTTTTGTGTTTTTGTAGAAGATACATGCTGGTTACTCTCTCAGGCTTGATTACCCAGCATCTTTTAGGGTGTAGAAGGTGAAAAATGTAATGTATATAATGTATGTACACGTGTACCAAGATTCCAAGATAAAAAGAGATGGCCATTGAGAAAAGCAGTTTCAGGCTGAGGAATTCCAGGGAGGGAAAGATTCTTTTCTATTGAAGGATTGGAAAGTTTTCCTATGAAAATGGTGGCATTTTGGGAAGTCTTCCCTTGGCAAAGCACCATTTTATTTGAGATATGCATGGTAAATAATTTTGGAATTGCAGGTTAATAGAAAAATACGAGCAAAAGCTAATAGTTGTTATATCTTCTTGTCTGAATTTCAAGATCCCTTGAGATGGCCATGTTCATGACTTTTAACTGCTCATGGCTGGAAGCACCAAATAGATTCAGGGAAAGGGAAAGTGAAAGTCACTCAGTCGTGTCTGACTCTTTGCAACCCCATGGACTACACAGTCTGTGGAATTCTCCACGCCAGAATACTGGAGTGGGTAGCCTTTCCCTTTCCAGAGGATCTTCCCAACCCAGGAATCGAACCCAGGTCTCCCACATTGCAGGCAGATTCTTTACCATATTAGCCACAAGGGAAGCCCAAGAATACTGGAGTGGGTAGCCTATCCCTTCTCCAGGAGATCTTCCTGACCCAGGAATAAAACTGGGGGTCTCCTGCATTGCAGGCAAATTCTTTACCAACTGAGCTATGAGGGAAGCTAGACTCAGGGGGTACAGTCCAATTAGAGGTCCACTGTGGGCTAGACCCACCAGATTCCTTGCTGTGCAGGGTTTGGTTTAATTCACATTGTACAAGGCAGTGGTCCTCAAAGTGCAATTCTTGGATAAGCAACATCAACAACACCTGGGAATTTTTTAGAAATGCAAATCTCTGGGCCTCACGTTTGAGGATCCTAGCATGAAGCAAGGATAATTAAACCTACTTTGAGCTGGTGGCACTTCTCCACTTGAGCTTTCTTTCTGATAAAGTACTCGGCTGGGTTTTTCAGTCTTTCTTGTGATTCCACAGAGAACTTTGGTAGGTGCTCATCAATGACTATTTTTAGGGAACTTTTGGTAGTTACTCTTGCTAATGATTTGTCTGCTTCTTTGCTTTACAAAATCACACACAGTTGCAATATTGTGGGCTCATTCATGCCTGGAAGCCAGCAGTCCCTTTGTTGCTCTGCTGAGCTCTTCACACACCAAACTTCAAGTGCTACAGGGTAGAAGAAAGGGGTGTCCAGGACTTTAGTTCCCAAACAGATGTGACTCACAGGTTCTCTTCAGAATATGTGGATCACGAAAACTCTTTACAGTCACACCCCTTCAAGTCATCTACAAGATCCTTGGTTTCATCTCTAAGTCATGTCCATCTCTTTGCAATCCCATGGACTCTTCTGTCCATGGGATATCCCAGGCAAGAAAACTGGAGTGGGTTGCCATGTCCTTCTCCAGAGGATCCTTAGAAGATGGTTGCTTTGTGTGGTGTAGTTGGGTGAGATCAGTGGCTCTTTTAGTTCTGTTAGAGACCAAAGGATGCATTTATGCAGCTGTACATTGATCCAAAGACTATTATTTTTTTTAATTAACTAATTATTTTATTGAAGATAATTGCTTTAAAGACTTTTGTTCTTCTCTGTCAAACCTCAACATGAATCAACCATAGGTATACATATATCCTTTCCCTTTTGAACCTCTCTCCCATCTCCCTCCCAATCCTATCCCTCTAGGTTGATACAGAGCTCCTGCTTGAGTTCCCTGAGACATACAGCAAATTCCCGTTGGCTATTTTGCATATGGTAATGTAAGTTTCCATGTGACTCTTTTCATACATCTCACCCTCTCCCCATGTCCATAAGTCTATTCTCTATGTCTGTTTCTCCATTTCTGCCCTGTAAATAAATTCTTCAGTACCATTTTTCTAGATTCCATATATATGAGTTAGAATATGATATTTATCTTTCTCTTTCTTTCTTCACTCTGTATAATAGGTTCTAGGTTCATCCCTCATTAGAACTGACTCAAATGTTTTTATGGCTGAGTAATATTCCACTGTATATATATACTACAAATTCTTTATCTATTCATCTGTTGATGGACATCTAGTTTGTTTCCATGTTCTAGCTGTTGTAAATAGTGCTACAATGAACAATGGAATGCATGTGTCTTTTTCAATTTTGGTTTCCTCAGGGTATATGCTTAGGACTGGGATTGCTGGATCATATGGTGATTTTATTACTAGCTTTTTAAGGAATCTCCATACCGTCTTCCATAGTGGCTGTATCAATTTACATGCTCACTGACAGTGCAAGAGGATTCCCTTTTCTCCAAGCCTCTCCAGCATTTATTGCTTGTAGACATTTTGATGATGTGTGAGGTGATATCTCATTATAGTTGTGATTTGCATTTCTCTAATAGTGATGTGAGAAACTGACTCATTGCAAAAGACCCTGATGCTGAGAAAGATTAAAGGTGGGAGGACAAGGAGATGACAGAGGATGAGATAGTTGGATGGCACCCCTGACTCAAGGGACATGAGTTTGAGTAGGCTTTGGGAGTTGGTGGATGGACAGGGAAGTATGGCGTTTGGCAGTCCATGGGGTTGCAAAGAGTCATACATGACCGAGGGACTGAACTGAACTGAATAATGAGCAATGTTGAGCATGTTTTCATGAGTTTGTTAGCCATCTGCATGTCTTCTTTAGAGAAATGTCTGTGTAGGTCTTTTTCCCACTTTTTGATTGGGTTGTTTGTTTTTCTGGTATTGAGTTGTATGAGCTGCTTATATATTTTGGAAATTAATCCTTTGTCAGTTGTTTCATTTGCTATTATTTTCTCCCATTCTGAGGGTTGTCTTTTCACCTTGCTTATAGTTTCCTTTGCTGTACAAAAGCTTTTAAGTTTAATCAGGTCCCACTTATTTACTTTTGTTTTCATTTCTGCTACTCTAGGAGGTGGGTCATAGAGGATCTTACTTTGATTTGTCCTTGAAGGGTCTGTCTATGTTTTCCTCTAGGTGTTTTATAGTTTCTGGTCTTACATTTAATTCTTTAATCCATTTCGAGTTTATCTTTTTGTGTGGTGTTAGTAAGTGTTCTGATTTCATTCTTTTACATGTCTGTCCAGTTTTCCCAGCAGTCTAAGGGCCTGTTGCTGTCTCTGTGGTTCTCCCACTGATCTCTGGTGCCCATGCCTTTTAGGACCAGCCCTATTCACCATGAATGAGATTTACTGGTGGGATTGACCCAACTCCAATTGAAATCAAAGAATCTTAGTGTTCCCACCGCCATCCTATTGACTAGAAGGTGAGAGAAGTTCTCTAAGGTCACCGAGTGGGAAAGTGCTCTTCAGAGCTCCTGTCCATGTGCCATCCCTGCCAGCAGAGGCTGTGCCGATAGTGACCAGCGAGGGACACAGTTGCTTCCAAGAGTAGGCTGGTGATGGCACTGACCATGTCACGAATGGGTTGGGGGGAGGTTGGGAGTGCCTGTCCACCTAAAGCAAGCGCCAACCTATGATTGCCACATGAAAACCTGGGCCCAGTGTTGGCGGATCAGACTTTCTAATGTGCAAACTCCCAATTTTTAGAAGTTGCCTCAAATGAAAAATGATCATGTGAGATAAACAAACATGTTTATAGGTCTGAAGGGGGCCATGGGCCACCAGTTTGAAAGCTCCACCGTTTCCAGTGAAGTCGTGCCCCACACTGATTTTTCTCATTTTTTTCTCAGTTCACTTAGTTTGAAGTCATCCCTTTTCCAGCCCTCCCGCCTAGAGCAACATCTGCTCTTATCTCTCTGACCTACTTTTGTTCCTGCCATTCTTTTTGCCTGTTATGTATAATTGTCTCTCCCATATCCAGTTCAATTTAAACGTCTTTCAAGATCAAAGTCAAGTCACACCGCCACCATGCAGCCTTCCTTGGCAACCCTAGCTAGCCAGGATGGCTGGCATCCTGAATGAGCAAGGCATTGGGTAAACAAGCACATTTGGTGCTCAGCTAACAGCCTATGGCAGGCGGTGGGCATACTCAACTCTGATTGATTCTAATTTGCCAGAATGGAAAATGGTGGAGGTGGTTAATGATAACTTATTCAAGGGCATGTTTTGACTAATCAGCTTATAATTGATTTTTTTTTTTAAAGCAAGGAGGGGGGTTATATTTACTTTTTTCCCACAAAGGAAAGATGAAGAGTATTTCATGGAATAGATGGTCCATAGATACACATAACCACCAGCAATCTGCTAGTCCGCAGACTGCCAATGAGTGTGCATTTCTGCTAGATCTCTTTACGTTTGGTAACTTACTGTATTAAGAGTTCTTATGAAGCATAGGGCACGCTTGAAATGGTCCAGAAAAAGGAAATGGGGTCATTTTGGCCAACACTGTTGCTGATCTTCTCTCTGTGTCCAGGTATTTGCTGATGACTACGGTCAGAACAGCCTTAGATGAACACAAATGGGGCACAGAAGGCTTGGCCTGTTCTGCATGAGCGATGGAATGGGAGAAACATGACTGTATCAGCAGTACTTAAAGTATTTCTCTCCTTTCTGAGACAGTAATTTGGGTCTCAAGACTCAGTCTAATTATAGAATACAAAAAAACTAAATAATACTTATTATACATAAATTTTTATCATGCTACCGAATGATCAAAAAAAATTAAAGAACACAAACATCGAAATCTCTGTGGTAAAATACTGTGTATGTAGCCATTAAAAATGTTTTACAGTCCCCATTGGACTAGCATGGAGGTTGAGTTCATTTTATACTAAAAAAATAATTTATTTCTTTATCCTTTCAATTAAACATATATTTATTGAAATCTACCATATACAAGGCATCAAGATAAATGTACATAATTATCGTGCACATGTGAAACATTACAAAATTTTGCTACTCTCATGAAGGTATCTTTTTGTTTTGTAAATTAATTTATTTATTTTAATTGGAGGCTAATTACTTTACAACATTGTAGTGATTTTTGCCATACATTCACATGAATCAGCCATGGGTGTACATGTGTCCCCCATCCTGAACCCCCGTCCCACCTCCCTTCCCATTCTCATGAACTTTTGAACTTTTTCATCATGTTTTCCAAGTAGTTTTGAGGAATTACACTGGATTTCTGTATGTATTTTTCATTTACTTTAGCATTTCATGATACTTAAAATAGTTTGTTTCTTCAGTAGGTTTTTTGTATGGGCAAGTTCCCCCTCAAGAAATAACTTGGCCTCTTGGATAGTAAAAGATAATATTTCTTATTTCTATTTAATGTGTGTTGCTTGCCAAGAAATTGACAACGATATAATTTGGGGAACAAAGGGTATTTTGTCTATCGTCTGGTTATAATGGGAGTGTCTTACTAATACTCTCAGTTTTAATGGGGTCAGAGAAAATACAGATGTGTGGACAAATTTAGGGAATATTTTGGAGGTGAATTCTATAGGGCATGTTGATAGTTCTGATGGCTCAGAGAATCACTGCTAAGTTTCTACCTTGAGCAACTTGCTAAATGGTGAAAAAGTTTGAGATATCTGTAGGACACCCAAGCTAAAATATCAAGGAGGCAGTTGGCTTTATAAGCATGAGTGAGTGAAAGTTGCTCAGTCATGTCCTACTCTTTGCGACCCCATGGGCAATGCAGTCCATGGAATTCTCTAGGCCAGTATACTGGCATGGTTAGCCTTTCCCTTCTCCAGGGGATCTTCCCAACCCAGGGATTGAACCCAGGTATCCTGCATTGCAGGTAGATTCTTTACCATCTGAGCCACCAGGGAAGCCCAGCTTTATAAGTATAGAAAATATCAGTTGATATCACTAGTTCCATATCTGGTGCCTGAAACCCAAGGAATATGTGAGATGACATCTGCAAAAAATGTGACAGAAGCTATTAGACAAAAGGGAAAATAGTTTAGGAAAGAGTACCAGAGTCTTTCAAAACTTAATATTTGGGAATAATGGAGGGAGATGTGAAATTTCTCATTTATCTATCTCTCTACATATATCTATATGTGTGTTTATATATATATGTATATATATATATATATGTACACATAGATTATATTGTAAAGATCATATATATGTGTATATATACCCCTTTGTACATTACTCTAACAGTGCATACCTCTCATTATTTTGTCTTTTTCTTTTTACATATCTATGTCTGTACTAGAATGTAACTCAGTGGATAGCATCTTTCCTACCACTATATTCACAGTGTTGGTTAGTGAGCTGGATGCTGAATAATGGATGGATAAATGATTGAATTAATGAATAAAAGAGGGTGCTATAAAAAGTCATAGCAAGTATTATTGGTTAGTGCTATGAACTACATTTTTTGTTTTCCTCTAAAGTTCATGCATAGAAGCCTAACCACCCATGTGATGATGTTTAGAGTTGGAACCTTTGGGAAATATTAGGCTATGAGAATAGAGATTATGAGTGAGTTAATTTTCTCTTTAAAAAATGAGGAGATAAGGGATTTCTCTCTCTTTCTCTTTATTTCTCTGCTTTCTACCAAGTGAGAATACAAGAAGATAGCCATCTGCAAACCAGAAAGTGAGTCCTATGTAAACATAAAATTTGCAGATGCTTTGATCTCAGACATTCCAGCCTTCAGAGCTGTGAGAAGTAACTTTCTGAAGCTTAAATCACCCATTCTATTATATTTTCGTTACAGCAGCCTGGACTGATTAAGTAATACATACAAAGATTTTCTTGGACTTCCAGGTTGTGCTAGTGGTAAAGAATCTGCCTGCAATGCAGGAGACACAGGAGATGTGGGTTCAATCCTTGGGTCAGGAAGATCCCCTGGAGGAGGAAATGGCAAGCCATTCCAGTATTCTTGTCTAGAGAATCCCCATGGACAGAGGAGCCTGGCAGGCTACAGTACATGGGGTCACAGAGAGTTGGACACGACTGAGGTGACTTAGCATGCATGCATGCACAAAGACTTTCTTAACCAAGAAGTTATTTTCCTATAAATACAATCATCATTCAACTTAAGAATAAGCACCATTGTAGTTTATTATATTTTATAACATTATAAATTAAATGATAAAGGCAATATGGTCATGGTACAGAAGAAATAAAACCATTTGGGGAAAATCATAATTTACTTAAAGAAGTATTGATAGAAGTCCAAGAGCAGAAGAGAATCTCCTTAAACTGATAAAACATAACAACTCAAAATACGTGTCAAATCTTACACACATGGATAAAATTTTAAAAGCATTCTCATTTAAATCAAGATCAAAATAAACTTGTGATTTCATCACTAAAATTCAGTAGACATAGCCAAAGAAATAAAACCAGCAAATGCAAAAAGAGCTATTAGAAGAGACAAAATTATTTTCTACATAAAAAGTCCAATAAAATTTACAGACTATGAGAACTAAAATATAGAATACAGTAAGATATTGGGTAATATAGTCAATATAGGATATAGTCAATTTCTAAAACCAGTGTTTTAATTCACAATTCAAAACTAATTATAGGTTATTATAGAGAAGTACTTATTATAATAACAAAGTGATGCATCCAGCATGAGTCCATATACGCAAAATCTAAAAACAGGCAAACCATTACTACTACTACTATTATTGTTTTTAACAACAAAAATAGATGTGAACAAGTCTGAAACAAGAGACGAAGAAATACATTAAATCTGTAACAGAAGCTGTTTCCGGGAAGGAAGGTAGTAAGTAACTGGGAGACTTACCTGAACTACAAAAGTATTTCAACTTATGTGTAAAATTATATTTTTAATTAAAATCAGTTCAGTTCAGTTGCTAAGTCATGTCTGACTCTTTGTGACCCCATGGGCTGCAGCATGCCAGGCCTCCCTGTCCATCACCAACTCCGGGAGTTTATTCATGAGTTTCTCTCATGTCCATTGAGTCAGTGATGCCATTCAAGCATCTCATCCTCTGTTGTCCCCTTCTTCTCCTGCCCTCAATCTTTCCCAGAATCAGGGATTTTTCAAATGAGTCAGCTCTTTGCATCAGGTAGCCAAAGTATTAGAGTTTCAGCTTCCGCATCAGTCCTTCCAATGAATATTCAGGACTGATCTCCTTTAGGATGGACTGGTTGGATCACACTGCAGTCCAAGGGACTTTCAAGAGTCTTCTCCAACACCACAAGTCAAAAGCATCAATTCTTCGGCACTCACCTTTCTTTATAGTCCAACTCTCACATTCTTACATGACTACTGGAAAAACCATAGCTTTGACTAGATGGACCTTTGTTTGCAAAGTAATTACAATAATCTGAGCCAAAAGTTAATGTCTATCATTTCTGTGTATAGAACTTTGTTATAGTATCTTATGTAATTTTTTTTTAAAGTTGAGGTAATATTGTATTTTCAGTTCAGTTCAGTCGCTCAGTCGTGTCTGACTCTTTGCAGAGTCAGAATCACAGCACGCCAGGCCTCCCTCTCCAGCACCAACTCCCAGAGTTTACTCAAACTCATGTCCATCGAGTCAGTGATGCCATCCAGCCATCTTATCCTCAGTCGTCCCCTTCTCCTCCTGCCCCCAATCCCTCCCAGCATCAGGGTCTTTTCCAATGAGTCAACTCTTTGAATGAGGTGGCCAAAGTATTGGAGTTTCAGTTTCAGCATCAGTCCTTCCAATGAACACCCAGGACTGATCTCCTTTAGGATGGACTGGTTGGATCTCCTTGGAGTCCAAGGGATCTCAAGAGTCTTCTCCAACACCACAGTTCAAAAGCATCAATTCTTCGGCACTCAGCTTTCTTCACAGTCCAACTCTCACATCCATACATGACCACTGGAAAAACCATAGCCTTGACTAGACGAACTTTGTTGGCAAACTAATGTCTCTGCTTTTTAATATGCTGTCTAGGTTGGCCATAACATTCCTTCCAAAGAACAAGTGTCTTTTACTTTCATGGCTGCAATCACCATCCACAGTGATTTTGGAGCCCCCCAGAATAAAGTCTGACACTATTTCCACTGTTTCCCCATCTATTTGCCATGAAGTGATGGGACCAGATGCCATGATCTTAGTTTTCTGAATGTTAAGCTTTAAGCCAACTTTTTCACTCTCCTCTTTCACTTTCATCAAGAGGCTTTTTAGTTCCTCTTCACTTTCTGCCATAAGGGTGGTGTCATCTGCATATCTGAGGTTATTGCTATTTCTCCCAGCGATCTTGATTCCAGCTTGTGCTTCCTCCAACCCAGCGTTTCTCATGATGTACTCTGCATAGAAGTTAAATAAGCAGGGTGACAATATACAGCCTTGATATACTCCTTTTCCTATTGGGAATCAGTCTGTTGTTCCATGCCCAGTTCTAACTGTTGCTTCCTGACCTGCATACAGGTTTCTCAAGAGGCAGGTCAGGTGGTCTGGTATTCCCATCTCTTTCAGAATTTTCCACAGTTTATTGTGATTCACACAGTCGAAGGCTTTGGTGTAGTCAATAAAGAAGAAGTAGATGTTTTTCTGGAACTCTCTTGCTTTTCGATGATCCAGCGTATGTTGGCAATGTGATCTCTAGTTCCTCTGCCTTTTCTAAAAGCAGCTTGAACATCTGGACATTCATGGTTCACATACTGCTGAAGCCTGGCTTGAAGAATTTTGAGCATTACTTTACTAGTGTGTGAGATGAGTGCAATTGTGCGGTGGTTCATGAATCAAGGCAAATTGGAAGTGGTCAAACAGCAGATGGCAAGAGTGAACACCAACATTTTAGAAATCAGTGAACTAAAATGAACTGGAATGGGTGAGTTTAACTCAGATGACCATTTTGTCTATACTGTGGGCAAGCATCCCTTAGAAGAAATGGAGTAGTCTTCACAGTCAACAAAAGAGTTCGAAATGCAATACTTGGGTGCAATTTCAAAAATGACACAATGATCTCTTTTCATTTCCAAGGCAAACCATTCAGTATCACAGTAATCCAAGTCTATGCCTCCATCAGTAATGCTGAAGAAGCTGAAGTTGAACAGTTCTATGAAGACCTACAAGACCTAGATTAACACACACACACACACACACAAAAAAAAGATGTCCTTTTAATTATTCAGGGGAGTGGGATGCAAAAGTGGAAGTTAAGAAATACCTGGAGTAACAGGCAAACTTGGCCTTGGATTACAAAATGAAGCAGGGCAAAGGCTAACAGAGTTTTGACAAAAGAATGCCCTGATTATAGCAAACACCCTTTTCCAACAACACAAGAGAAGACTCTACACATGGACGTCACCAGATGGTCAGTACTGAAATCAGTTGATTATATTCTTTGCAGCCAAAGGTGGAGAATCTCTATACAATCAGCAAAAACAAGACTGGGAGCTGACTGTGGCTCAGATCATGAACTTCTTATTGCAAAATTCAGACTTAAATTGAAGAAAGTAGTTAAAACCACTAGACCATTCAGATAAGACCTAAACCAAATCTCTTATGATTATGCAGTGGAAGTGAGAAATAGATTCAAGGGATTAGATCTGATAGAGAGAGGACCTGAAGAATTACAGGCAGAGATTCAGGACTTCCCTGGTGACTCAAATGGTAAAAGCATCTGCCTACAATGCAGGAGACCAAGGTTCAATCCCTGCATCGGGAAGGTCCCCTGGAGAAGGTGATGGTAACCCACTCTAGTACTCTTGCCTGGAAAATCTCATGGACAGAGGAGTCTGGTAGGTCACAGTCCATGGGGTCACAAAGAGTTGGACATGACTCAGCCACTTCACTTTCTTTCTTTCATGACATTGTATAGGAGGCAATGATCAAGATCACCCCCAAGAAAAAGAAAGCCAAAAAAATATAATGGTTTTCTGAGGAGGCCTTACAAATTGCTGAGAAATGAAGAGAGGCTAAAGGCAAAGGAGAAAAGGAAAGATATACCCATTTGAATGCAGAGTTCCAAAGGATAGTAAGGAGAGATAAGTCTTCCTCACTGATCAGTGCAAGGAAATAGGGGAAACAATAGAATGGGCAAGATTAGAGACCTCTTCAAGAAAATTAGAGATACCAAGGGAACATTTCATACAAAGATGGGCACATTAAGGACAGAAAAGTTATGGAACTAACAGAAGCAGACGGTATTAAGAAGAGGTGGCAAGAATACACAGAAGAACAACAGTACCAAAAAAAAAAAAAATGTTCATGGCCCAGATAACCACAATGGTGTGATCACTCACCTAGAGCCAGACTTCCTGGAATGCAAAGTCAAGTGGGCCTTAGGAAGCATCACTATGAACAAAGCTAGCGGAGGTGATGGAATTCCAGCTGAGCTACTTCAAATCCTAAAAGATGATGCTGCGAAAGTGCTGCCCTCAATATGTCAGCAAATTTGGAAAACTCAGCAGTGGCCACAGGACTGGAAAAGGTCAGTTTTCATTCCAATCCCAAAGAAAGGCAATGCCAAGGAATGCTCAAACTACCACACAATTGCTCTCATCTCATACACTAGCAAAATAATGCTCAAAATACTGCAAACCAGGCTTCAACAGTACGTGAACTTCTAGATGTTCAAGCTGGATTTAGAAAATGCAGACAAACCAAAGATCTAATTGTCAACATCCTTTGGATCATCGAAAAAGCAAGTGAGTTCCAGAAAAGCATCTACTTCTGCTTAATTTACTACACCAAAGTCTTTGACTGTGTGAATCACAACAAACTGGAAAATTCTTCAAGAGATGGGAATACTAGAGCACCTGATGGGCCTCCTGAGAAATCTGTATGAAAGTCAAAAAGCAACTGTTAGAACTGGACATGGAACAACAGACTGGTTCCATATTGGAAAAGGAGTATGTCAAGGCTATATATTTTCACCCTGCTTATTTAAATTATATACAGAGTACATCATGCGAAGCACTGGGCTGGATGAAGCAGAATCTGGCATCAAGATTGCAGGGAGAAATATAAATAACCTAAGATATGCAGATGATACCACCGTTATGGCAGAAAATGAAGAACTAAAGAGCCTCTTGTTGAGAGTGAAAAGGGAGAGTTAAAAACTCAACATTCAGAAAACTAACATCATGGCATCTGGTCCCATCACTTCATGGCAAATAGATGGGGAAACAATGGACACGGTGAGAGACTTTATTTTTTTGGACTCAAAAATCAGTGCAGATGGTGACTGCAACCATGAGATTAAAAGATGCTCGCTCCTTGGAAGAAAAGTTATGACCAACCTAGACAGCATATTAAAAAGCAGAGACATTACTTTGCTGACAAAGGTCCATTTAGTCAAAGCTATGGTTTTTCCAGTAGTTCTGTATGGATGTGAGTGTTGGACTTTAAAGAAAGTTGAACCCTGAAGAATTGACACTTTTGGACTGTGGTGTTGGAGAAGACTCTTGAAAGTCCCTTGAACTACAAGGAGATCCAACCAGTCAATCCTAAAAGAAATCAGCCCTGAATATTCATTGGAAGGACTGATGCAGAAGCTGAAGCTCCAATATTTTGGCCATCTGATGTGAAGAATTGACTCATTGGAAAAACCCTGATACTGTGAAAGATTGAAGGCGGGAGGAGAAGGGGACAACAGAGAATGAGATGGTTGTATGGCATCGCTGACTTCATGAACATGAGTCTGAGCAAGCTCTGGGAGTTGGTGATGGACAGGGAAGCCTGGCCTGCTGCAGTCCATGGGGTCACAAGGAATGGGACATGACTGAGTGATTGAACTGAACAGAGTGATAATCCATCTGCCAGTGCAGGGGACATAAGAGATGCAGTTTTGATCCTTAACTCAGGAAGATCCTCTGGAGGAGGACATGGCAACCCACTCCAGTATTCTTGCCTGAAAAATTCAATGGACAGAGGAGCCTGGTGGGCAACAGTCCACAGGGTCGCAAAGAGTTGGGCATAACTGAGTATGCCTAGAGAATGTTAGTCACTCAGTCATGTCTGGCTCTTTGCAACCCCATGGACTGTAGCCAGCCAGGCTCCTAGGTCCATGGAATTCTCCAGGCAAGAATACTGGAGTGGGTTGCCATGACCTTCTCCACGGGATCTTACCAACCCAGGGATCAAAGTCAGGTCTCTGGCACTGCAGGGGGATTCTTTACGGTCTGAGCCACTAGGGAGGCCTGAGTACCCCTAGTATTGGCCTTTTCCCATCTAATTTATTTCACTTAGCATTATCAAGTTTTACCTACATTGTCACAAATGGCAAGATAGTATTGTTTTCGGCTAATATTCTTTTGTGAACATATATGCATACATGCACCATTCTCATCCATTAGTAAGCACTTAAGTTGTTTTTGTACCTTGGCTTTTGTAAGTACTTTTTTGATGAGCATAGAGATACATACAATTTTTCAAAGAGGTGCTTTTGCATTATTTGGTTAAATATCCAGAAGTGGAATACCTTGATCATTTGGTAGTTTTACTCTCAATTTTTTAAAGAATCTCCATACTGTTATCCATGGTGACTGTATCAAGTAACATTCCCACCAACAGTGTATGAGGGTTCACTTTTCTCCACATCTTCTTCAATACTTGTTATTTCTTGCCTTTTTGATAGTAGCTATTCTGTCAAGAAGTGATGTTTCACTGTAGTTTTAATTTGCTTTTCCCTAATAATGAATTATGTTGAACATATTTTCATGTAATTATTGGGCATCTGTATGTCTTTGGGAAAATGTCTATTCAGATCCCCTACTCATTTTTAATCAAGTTTTCTCTTCTTTTTTGTTGTTACTGTTGAGTTGTATGAGTTCATTTTATATTTTGGAGATTAACTGCTAAGTAAATACATGATTTTCAAATATCTTCTCCTATTTGGAAGGCCATCTCTTAATTTTGCAAATATTTTCTCCCATTTGGTAGGTTGTCTTTTTGTTCTGTAGTGTTTTTAAGCACAAAGAAAGAAGCAGAGATAGGGTTGCTGGGTATAGAATGTCAGGGCTCAGCATAAATGCAGAGGAATTGGGGCCAGCGTTTGAGTCACCACTGAGAAATGACATGTTTTATCAGGGAGACAGCCACCAGCAGAGAGCATGTTGGAAGCTAAGATGTGCCTAGAGGAGAAGACTGGCTTGTCCCCCTTTATGTTGTAGAGAAGGTCCCCCATGAAAGGCCATGGACACACAGCTGACTCCAGTGGTTTGTTCAGGAGTTGAGCATAGGAAATTCTACACATAGAGCATATTAGTGACTCTACTTTCTAAAAAAAAAAATAAATAAACAGCTTACCTATTTCTAAATGTTCCTAAACACAGAAAAAATTCTATATTAGAAAATGCCTATTGGAAATATTTGTGAGGGACCAACCAGGAGCTATCTGGATTATATAAAGAGTTCAAAGTTGTTATCAACTCTCAATACTTACTGATAACTGTGTTGGGGCCTTATCTCCCAAGAAGTAGGCATTCTTGACTTTCCCTTGGCCAAAGCAGATGGTGAATCGTTTAGAAATTTGATTCATCTAGAGCATTTCTTTTTAGAGCAGTGTGGTGAGTTCCATTTATGACTTTGACAGGTAAGGTGTAATAGCCAGTCTTGATACAAAGCTTTCTCTGTGAGGCATGGATATCTGAGCAGCAGTGTCTTGTAAGCACAGTCCATGGGTAGGGACGATACATGGGCAAATTGAGTCCTTCTTCCTTCAAAAACCTTTCTGTTCTACCTGCATTTCTGAAGACTTTGGACACCACATTTCAATTTAGGGAATGAGATCACTGTGCAATTTGATAAAATTTTTTAAGTCTGTTTGTCCCTGGTGAGTTTGCAGTTCAGCCTTCATATCTAACAATATTTGAAATGAGCGGGCATGTCAGATTTGCAGCTCTCAGTCAAGGATGTTAGGAAGAAGCTGCAGTGTCAGAGAGATCATCAAACAATTTTGCTTGCTCTACATAAAGAAGCAAGTTAGATTCCGTGCCCCCCCCCAAATTCCTATGCCATAAAATGTGCCATTTTCCTGAAGAAGTGGCCTTTTTGTTCTCTTTAGAATGTTTTGCTCAGAAATAAGTGTTCATCTTTGGCATCTGAGAGCATGAGTTGGGATGCCACCAGCTGGTCCTTGCTGTGTGTCTGAGAACAGCTTCCTGCCTCCTGTTGTACCCCGGGTTCTCATGGGTACAACAGCATCACTAACAGTGTCTTCAAATCGGGTATTGTTGAGGATCGAGTGAGTTAGGACTAGTGAATTGCTCAGAACAGAACCGCTCTTGGAGCAAGCATTCAGTAAATAGCCGTGGTCATTAGACAGAAAGTGACTCATGTAATGGACATATTTCTTATTTTTGGTTTGGCTGAGAGGGAGCTCAGAACTAAACTTACAGTCCAATAGAAATGATTGTACAGGCTTCACAGTCTGAATATTTATGTGGTAGATTTCCCTTTCACTTTGTATTTTCTAAGACTTTGCTCATAGTCTTTTACTTTTCATTTTCTGCTATAAATTCTTATCAGGTAATCTCAGTTATTTTGAAGAAAGATTGAAACAGAGAATGTGTGTGAATGTGTGTGTGTGTGTGTGTGTGTGTGTGTGTGTGTCTGTGTGTGTCTGTGCTAGAAGTACCCTAAAATGAAGGCTTAGTAGCCAAATTACCACTTTCTGCTCACTTTGTGAGTGAATAAGGAGATCCCAGCTAAGGCACCAGAGGAATGCCTTTGGATACAGGACACCCGATTCATGCTTAAAAGTGATGTCTTCCTGTGGGGCCATAGCAACTCTGATTGGATGAGAAAAGGGTGACCAGAGACCAAGGCTCGGTTGGGCAAGACAGTGGGGACACCAGTGGACAGCAGAGGAGATGATATTGTATCTCTCTAGAGGCAAGTTTACAAACTTACATAAAATTAGACTGTAAGGAAATTCTCGTGGGAAAGTCCCAGGATTAGATTGAGAAGGTCTCCAGGGAATGCATTTGGTAAAAATTCAGCCCTTGGTATTAAACTAAGTCTTACTAGAACTCAGACCTTCATCCAATCACTCCATTTATCCAAGCCGCCATTTTCTAGAAATAACACTGGCTATTCAAAGGATGAGGGCTTCCCAGGTGGTTCAGTGGTAAAGAATCACCTGCCAATGCAGGAGAGTTGGAGACCCACATTCCCTGGGTTGGGAAGATCCCCTGGAGAAGGAAATGGCAACCCACTCCAGTATTCTTGCCTGGAAAATTCCATGGACAGAGGAGCCTCGCGGGCTACAGTCCATGGGGTCACAAAGAATCAGACACAACTGGCTCAAAGCAGTAGCAGCAGCATCCAAAGGATGATTGAGGACTGAATGAGTCCAGGGTACAGATGTGGTTTCCAACTCAAAAGCATCCCCGTGTTCGAGCTGTCATTGTTATTTCAATTTCTTCACGGAGGTTGTCTTCCAGAGGGTGGTCCCTTCTCTTCTGGAGACAAGCTGAGCCTAAAATTTCTCCCCGGAAGGCAGGTAGGAACAGCCTCCTCCAGGTACCAGAGTCAGAGGAATAAAGGAGAGAGAAAAGAACACTTGTGTAGGAAATTGTGCAGTGGGAAGATCCACAATGATCTTTGCCTCTGCTCGCTCACAGCCAGCCTGGCGAAGGGTCATTAGCTTAATGAGCTATTGTATTTTTTTCTCTTTCTCTAAAAAGTCTGCTGAAACATCCTCCCAGGAGCCAAATGAGGAGGCGAAGAAATAAACAGCAGCTGATGGCTGAGGGAGCTTAGCCAGAGAGCCCTTCAGCTCAGGACGCCTCTGAGTCTGCTTGTGTGTGTGTGTGTATGTGTGTGTGTCAGGGTGGGGTGCAGGGGAGGGTAGGCAGGTAGGTGAAGGAGACGTCTCACAGTGTATGGGGTATGAGCAGCCCTCCAGAAACTTGCCCCAGAGGGGGCTCTCGCTATCGAGAAAGTAAGCTAAGTGAATAGGTAACATGAAGGTGGGTTGTTATTTCCTGGCGGAAATGATCAAGGTGGGCGTGGCCCACTCCCTGTTAACAAGTCTTGATTTTAGACATGAAGGCCCAGGCACAATGAATTACTGGACATAGAGTCGTTTTCCGTAAATGCCCAGGGAAGGACTAAATGAGCCTGCTCACTGGTGCCAGTCAGAGCCTCAGGGCCAGAGGCAAGGAAGAGCCAGATGGGTCCCCCTCCCCTCCCAGATATCCACCAACTCCCCTTCCAAGACCAGCCCTGCAGGACCTTCTCTGAGTTCCAAGGAGCAGGTTCAGTTTCAAAGAGTTGTTAATTAGGGAAGGGATGCAGAGACTAGGCGAGTGCAGTCAAAAGAAACAATAGTGCAGCCTTGGGGCAAGATCTAGGTCCCTGTCAAGGGATACACCTAACAGTATTTTTGAAGCTTCCCCGGTGACTCAGACAGTAAAGAATCTCCCTGACATGCAAGAGACCCAGGTTCAGTCCCTGGGTTGGGAAGATCCCCCGAAGGAGGAAATGGCAACCCACTCCGGTATTCTTGCCTGGAGAATCCCATGGACAGAGGAGTCTGATGGGCTACAGTCCATGGGGTCGCAAAGAGTCGGATACAGCTGAGTGATTTAAACACACACAGATAATGGGGGCAGAAGTTCACTGTGTGCTGCCCACAAGCATGGAGATCGCAGACCAGTTGGAACAAGAATGTCAGCGATGCTGACTCCCACTTACCTCACCACCAACTCGTCAGAAGACTGTCCATGAGCTGATCATGCCCTCAGTGAGCTATTTCCATAAAACTCCTCTCCACTACCCCTTCCATGACTGGACACACCTTTTTTTAAAAAAAAAAAAAAAAAAAACAACTATTAAATTTACTTTAGACTGTGCTGGATCTTTGTTGCTGTGTGGTATTTTCTCTAGTTGTGGCAAGTGGGGGCTACTCTCTAGGGGCGGTGCTCAGGCTTCTCTTGTCATGGAGCCTGGACTCTAGGGCATGTCAGCTTCAGGAGTTGCAGCACATGAGCTCAGTAGCTGCAGCTCCCGGATCTAGAGCACAAACTCAGTACTGTGGCCCACAAGCTTAGTTGCTCCACGGCATGTGGGATCCTCCTAGATCAGGGATCGAATCCACGTCTTCTGCACTGGCAGGCAGATTCTTTACCACTGAGCCACCAGGGAAACCCTGGACACACAGCCTTGAAAGCATGAGACTACTGTGGCCCCCTTTGCCTGGCAAAGCAACGCAGCTATTATTTTCTGCTTCACCCAAAGCTCTATCTCTGAGATGTAATTCAGTGTCGGGGTACAGAGACCTGATTTGGCTTCAAGTGTGTGGTGCATCCTTGAACAGGGATGGAGGGCTCAGAGTCCCCCCAAGGCTGCACCGTCCCCCTAGGGGAGTTGTCCGGATCACTTTCTTGGGGAGCCGGCGCCCTGCAACAAGGAGGGACTCGCTGGGTGCGGGCTTTGCAGGGGCCTTGTTTCCCTAGGCAACCTGCTCTCTCTTTCAGAAAGCCTCTCTCATCTGCAGTTCTGGGGCCTGCAACTTTTGCCATATGTCGGTTGTCTCTGCCTTCATCATCCCAGCCATATTAATGTTATAATTAGAGCCAGTATTTATACAGGCTTTCTTCTGAGCAGCAACTCCTCGTGTTTGCAGGAGAGATTTACTTCATCTTCCCTGCATGGCTGGTTCAGGGTTTATTATTCCATTTTATGTTCGAGGACAGATTGGGCGGAAGAGGCGGGGAGGGGGGAGAAATGTGGCAGAGATGGAGAAAGAGAAGGGCCCAACGCATCCCACTTCCAGTTCCATGAGGCTGACGGAGGGTGGTCAGGAGCACCACGCCGACCTCTCTGCTCCAGCCGTCTTGGTCTTCCTTCCATGAACAGTCCCCCGGCAGCCAGATGGAGCCTCATGTCATGTAACTAGATCCAAGACTCGTCCGCCACTCACTTACCCGTTCAGAGCAGCTTCCAGCACTGGGAGGTCCTGCTGTGGCCAAGTCCCAAACTCCAACCTCAGCCCCCATGACCCCTCCTGGAAGTCTTGGGGGCTCACTTGCTGACCCTCAAACAAACCCTGGGCAGTCCTGCCCCTGACTTGACCGCGCTGTGCCTGAGAATCCGCATGGCCTGTCCTCCCTCTGTTAGGTCTCCTCTCTGGTGTCTCTCAGAAGTGTCTTCTGAACCTCGTCCCCAGCTGACACCATGCACTTTCCTGCTGGGTCACAGGCCACCTCCTCTGCTAAGACGCATGTCCATGAGGGCAGTAACTTGGTCTCTCTAATTCACTGGAGCGTCTCAGCATCAAGAACGCAGGCACCTAGGACTGTTGTAGGAGGGCATCCTCAGGGCTGAATGTCCAGGTGACACTCAAGCTGGACCCGGGCAAGGAAGCTCCTCACTCCCTCCCCGTTCCCCGGAGTCTACGATCTGCCCAGTGTGCCCACACTGAGAGCCATGTCCAAGCCCTGAGAAAGCACTTCTCATGCCAGAAGTGATGGAACTTCTGCCCCAGAACCCAGCTAAGACCTCTCTATACACTTAAGATTCTGGCAGAGGGTGAGAAGGTCTACTCACTTTTCAGCTTCCCCAAAACCATCTTGTGCATAATCTCCCTTGCTTATTAATCCCACCACCCACCTATCTTCCTTCAGTCTTTCCTTGATCTTTGTGTCCAGGGCCCAGTTTGCAAACCAGAAAGTATGCTCTCAGGAGATATTTATTAAAGAAAAATGAATAAAGCAAGAGATTCGTGAATCAACCCAGGAGCAGTTCTCCATTTCCACACCCTTTCTTTTCTGCTGATTCAGTTTATTTTGGTTGAGCCCAAAGAGGCAAAGTACTAGCTTCTGTTTGAGGAGCAGTACAGTTAACACAATGTTTTACGTCTGTCCCCACGACGGATTCTCTCAACCAGCCTTAGCCACTTTGTCAGGCTGACAAGGAAGGCAGATTATAGTGCTCAAGGTCTGGGCTGGGACCCAAGTGTCTCCTAAGTGCCCCAATGTATTAGAATGTGCTGCACATGAAGGTGCACACGAGGACCAGCTTCTGCCCTTTGTTTACAGATGATGTGAGCATCACATTCCACTCTCCTCCTGGCGATGGCCTCTCAGAGTCAGCTCTCCTCTGTCCGTCTCCACTTTCCCCGTTGATGTGATCTAATACATGTTCACAAAGCTATTAGCATTCATACTGTTATTCGGTGACAGTCAGTGTAAATAAGATTTTCACTCCCAGTTCTTCCTGCTATAATCGCTAATTCCTACACCCCGTGGGCGAGGAGGAAAGGGAGATACTTTTTCCTGCCTTTGAAGCACTCGAGTTCAGTCTTGGCACCAACCATGTCATGTGAGATCTTACACATTTTTAAGGTTACCAACTGCTTCGTGATCTTCCTTCACATTATGCTCCGAATCTCAGCGTTCTCTCCCATCAAGTTCAAGTTGCTTCCACCCCTCTTGCTTTCACGTAAACTCCACAAATCAGTGCTGCTCGCTTCAAACTTATTTCATCCTTTTGCCATCAAACTGTCCAAAGTGGTGACACTAAAGTAATTTATCTGATCTGCAGCTGCGGGTCTATCCGAAAGAAATATGAATTTGTATAAAGACAGTCCTATTACTTTGTTGTAAAATTTTGAGTTCAGGGGCCCTCCAGTCCCAAGGCCTCCCCCACCCATACCCACATGGCATAAAAAACAGAGTATTTACATTTGGGCAAATCGAAGACAATCCCCCTCGCAATGGGTTGCTGCCCAGAAAGTGTCAGCTACCCATTCTCTGTATTAATACATTGTTATGGGTCACTCTTGGAGCGAGGAAAAAATGACAGGAATGTTGTATATATTTAGCTGAATAACTCTGGCCGAGTCCCTAAGGGGTGGGTATGGTCATCTCCAGGGTACAGACAACAACATCTGAACCCATCACACACCCAGGGTCTCCAACAGCTCAGACTTGAGAGCTCAGTTTTCCAATGCTAAGCCCAGTCCTCATCTTCTTCCACCAAAGGTAAAAGTGAAAGTGTCAACTGTTCAGTTGTGTCTAGTTGTTTCTGACCCCATGGACTGTAGCTTGCCAGGCTCCTCTGTCCAGGGGTTCTCCAGGGAAGAATACTGGAGTGGGTTGCCATTCCCTTCTCCAGGGGATCTTCCTGACCCAGGGATCGGACCCAGGTCTCCTGCATTGTAGGCAGACACCCTCTAAGCAGGTGTGGGTGTCCTGAGAGGATTAAGGCAACAACCTAAAGGCGTCACAGAGATTTTGCGGGGGAAAGCCGGTAAAAACTGCGAAAGCTCAAGAGTGTAGCTCTTTCTTATAACCATCTTCTGCAGATAACAGAATAAATGTCTAGCCTATTCACTAGCAAATTATTCTGTGTTCATCAAGTCCAAGTGTGCCACCCTTGAATTTTGTTTAGCTTATGAAAGAAATAATCCTCAGAAATTCATATCTTGTTTCATCACATCAGGTCAGGAAATATGGGATTATTCGGTGCTAAAAACTCTGTCTTAATTCACATACTTAATTATGTATTTTATAACTGAGAGCAACATTAAGGACACGTTGATGTATAAGGATAACCTCGACTAAATAGTGCATCCAATGTGGTATCTTTTTCCTAAGGATTCTGTATTCTTCATTAATTCAGCTAGCAAATACCACCCCATCTGAAACCAGGTATCTCTGGCAGATGGAATCAAAGTAGTAAACGAAAAGTATCAATAGTGTAGGCAGGCTGGGGAATGTTCACCGCCTGAGTTATTTTTGGGTGGTTCAGCAGATTTCTTCTTTCCATAATAAGTGAATTTTCTCCACAGAATTTTAAATTTAACTGATTTTTCCTCAACAAAATAAAGTTACTCCAAAAAGGAATGTCTATTAACTCTTTACTATGAGTTACTCTTATGATCAAACTTCAAAAAGAGAAAAAAAGAGTCAAGTCTCAGTTTTGGATTTTATCTAATACTCTGTAGTCTAGTATATTATTCTGACTTTTAAAATTAAAAAAAAATACTTAATGTAGAAAAAGGGTGAAAAGTAGCTAAAATATTTCCCCCTAAATAAACAAAAGACAGCGCTGTCACCAAAGGGGGGGAAATGTATTATATATTATATATTATGTATTATTATAAGATGTAACCATTATTAATGGCTGAGGAACTGGCACTCTTGATAAAGCACTTTTAAAATATGTTATTAAAGATTTATGAGTTGGAAGTGATGCCCTTGATTTGACTTTAAGTGTGTGAAGCTGCTGGAACGCTAGCAGGGGCCTGGGGATGAGAAAACCTGGTTTTACCTTGCAGCTTTCACTCTTTCATTCTGCGATCTTGGCTGGATATTTGCCCTCCACCCCATCCTCAGTTTTTCATCTGCAAAATGAGAATAAAAACCTTCCTAAATGTTTATACAGCTCAGATGAAAAGAGATCACCCCAAAACACAAATCAGGCTTATGCCCTTAGTATGTGCTGACTGCCTTTCTGTGTGTGTGTTTTGTTTTGTTTTGTTTTTTCATAAATGACATAACTTGCTCTCCCTGGTTGGACCCCGGGCTGTGGTCTCCATCACTGTCTTTGCTTCTCTCCTGTTCTGCAGTTGGCACCAGCCGTGTGAACCAAGTCCCTATTCTGGCAAGGACTGTGCTCTGTTGGGCTTTTTTGTCTGTGCTCTTTGCGGTGGGAAGGATCTGGTAGGGGGCAGGTGCTTTTCCTAGAGCTTTCCTCCCCAGGCCTCCGAACCCCTGCCCATCACCTGCTGCAGAGCAGGTGGCCCTGCTTCTGCCCCAAGAGTGCACTGGGGATCATGTTCAGGAACCCAGGGAGTCTGAGGGGAGATTTGGAAGCAGCAGTTTCTATGTATAGTTAGACCACACAAGCGGGATAAATTCACTTCCATAAAATACCTAATGTCAGCATAAAGCTTTGGCTAAAAATGGTCATATTAGATGTGGACATTTTTTCTTGAAGGAAAACTCCCTCTAATATTAAAAATGAATCACATCTCCAAAGATGGAGTCTAACCCCCACTCCAAAAAATCAATGGGGTGTCTTCCCTCTCGGCAGACAGGGCAGCTACACAGGACACACCCCCACCAGGAGAGAATTCACGGTCACAGCCCAGGGTCCCAGCCTCCGTGGGCCTGTCCACACGGGACGGCACCCGGCTAGATGGGTAAGGGCCAGGGAGGACAGAGTCCTCCTCCCTGAGTTGCAGGACAGACATTCCCACCACCTGATTTTCACATACGAGCTCACAGCAGCCTGGGGTGGACTTGCCACGTGGTGGGGGCAGGGGTTAGTCCTTCCTTCCTTTGCTGCGAGGGATCAGCCCAGAGCCAGTGGGCTTAAGCATGCTCCATTTCCTCCAGGTTTCCTGCTCCCCGCTGGACAGCGAAGGGTGGATGGCCCATGAAAGCAGCTCTGTAGAGAAGCCACGGGCTCTACCCATGGCCCACACTCACCTGCATCTGACACAGAGGAGACGAGGAGCTCCCTTTCCCGAGATGGCTCTTCGCCTGTGACTCCACACACATTGCAGCTCTGCCCCCAAGATATGTAAAGTGTGCCGGCCATGTGCCCCCAGAGCTCCATGCATGTCCCCAAACACACAGTTCATAACACTGATTGTCAGGACTTGTTTGGCTTTTGCCTTAAATCACATGCTTCCTGAGAGGAGAACACATGTGTTTCCTTTACTATTACAGGTTTACTATTACAGGTAGATAGAGTATTGATTTGCGTGTCTTTAACGAAGGAAGGAAGAAAGGAAGGAAGGAATGCTCTGTAGCAGTCCCCAGTCTTTTTTGGCACCAGGGTCCAGTTTCACGGAAGACAATTCTTCCATGGACTGGGGCCAGGGGGATGGTTTCCAGATGATTCAAGCACATTACATTCATTGTGCACTTTATTTCTATTATTATTACAACAGGTCCACCTCAGATCATCAGGCATTAGACCCCAGAGGATGGGGACCCCTGATTTAGAGTGATTTGAGAACTCTGACTGCGTATACAAATATGTGCGTGCGTGTGTGCTAAATCGCTTAAGTTGTGTCTGATGATTTGCCACCCTATGGACCACAGCCCACCAGGCCCCTCTGTCCATGGGATTCTCCAGGCAAGAATACTGGAGTGGGTAGCCAAGCTGCTGTTTTGAATCACACAGATTAAAGTTCTGCAACTCTGTCTCATATGAAGCAAACAATAGGATCGGTGCTGTGTGAGGATTTTAGATAATTCACATGTTTGATCTTGAGGACTAAAAACCGGTGAGTTTTGTTTTTTGCTGGTTAGTGGCTATATTGAATAGACTTGCCTTGATAATTGGATGGCCACTTTGCTTGCTGACCAGGGAACACAGGTTCATTTACACAAACTCCAGTTGTCCCCACATGCAAATTTAATGCCAGAAACCATGCATCACACAGCAGCTCTATACTGGCTGTCCCCGGTGACCTCTGAGAATCAAAGCTCTATTACCGAGGTTGTGTGCCTGCTCAGATGTCAAGCCCCCAATTGAAAAAAAAAAAAGAAAAGGATTCATATTCTAGGTTTTTAACTTCTCTGTGGCAAATAGACACGGATTCTTTGACACAGCTGAGCCAAGAACGGCTTTCTACCATATGAAAGGAGTATTTGGTTTTGACATTTTGAGAGCACAGGATCCAAATTACCTTTGAAAAATAAGTAAAAGAGCCATCAAATCAGTCATTACACTGAAAACCAAAAATCTGTGGCTCCTGGCATCTGCGATGCCCGTTTCCTTCTCCCCTGCGAGTGCACGCACAGGGCCGATTGTTCCAGGAAGCACTGAGGCATGTATTTTGCAGAGTTCCAGGCAGCTCAACTTATGGCAAGTTGTCTCCCACTGCAGCCCTAACCCAGAGATTCCGAGCGCTGCTTGAGTGACTAAATTGGCCATAGATTTCCCCCACACCCCTAATATTATTGCAGAGTTCCATTATCATGTGGGCAATAGCTGGTGGGGAAGCTTCAGTTACAGCCTGGCCAGAAAATGTTATATCCACAATACTTTATGTCTTTAAAATAGAGGTGGGGGGGTGGAGAAAAAACTCATCTCTGAGTCACTGGCACTTTCGTCAAAGCAAAACATGGCCCCACTGCTGTGTAATGCATTATGCATCATCAAACTGGTGTTGCAGCTTCAGCATTGTGTTGGCTGCACTGCACCCTTTTATGAACGTTTGAAAGTCGAATCCAGCACAGAGTTTGAATGTGTCTGTTCTGGAAGGGAGACAATGCTGAATGGGAAACAGGAATGCCAATGGTGCTGTGAGGGGCCATTTCCCTCTGCAGTTACAGGAGAGAAATGTACACATGATGCTCTTCCAATCGCTCTGGGTCACACAAGGCTGAGGAATTTTCCAGCTCAGCACAGGGGAGAATGCAGAGGGCCCTGGGCTTGAAGAAAGGGATCGGGGTCACTGAGGACATTACATCTTAGTAGGAAAACATTCACAGAGTTGGGAATACAGTCTAGTTTCCGACTCTTTTGGAAGTAAGTGGCATACCAGCCCTCTTCATCATGTGCTTGCTGTATGGGGTAAGATTCTTCTTGGGAGCCAACGACACCAGTCAGAAATGGGCTGATCAGAAAATATCTTCACTTAAAAGGAAAAGAAGAAAATAGAAAACATGCCGAGTCACAGAAAGAGGGAACATTTTTGAACTGGTGATACCTTCCCAGTATCCTTAGTTCTCAAATAACATAACAGAAAAATTATTGAAATATCATCATTCCAGTGTTAACCATGCCCCAGGGAATCTTTCTAGTGAGGACTCGAACCACTGAAGAATAACTTGCTTCAGAATCATGAAGAAGCATCATTGCCAAATTCTTAGAGTGACACTTGTAGTTGGTAATTACTTCTAGACAACAACATTCATTCAATAACAAAACGCTGGGCACTTACAAAGCACCACGAGGTGATGAGATGGTAGGCATGTAAATTCTGAGCTGATATGGTAGCTTTAGATTTCTTTCCTTATCATATCCTTTATGATGTGTCCAGCCTCAATCTGTAAGCTACTTTGGAATATCAACACTGCAGTAAGCATTATCAATAATTGGAAATGTATTGATCCTGACAAAATGGGTAGATATTTAAGTGAATAAAAACTGAGCAATTTAGCCAAAGTCAGTGGTAAGATATTACTGAATCATTTTTGATAAGTGAGTAGATTGTTTGAGCTGTCCACTGAAGTCCCTACCATATTATTAATTCCCTTATTACTTTCAACCAATGAACATTTGAGTTTCAGAGAGAATATAAATTAAGAAAACATTGAGAGAACAAAAACAGGAGTGACAAAAATGATTATTAACTAGCACTACTAATGACACACTATTCTTATGGTATAACACTATATGTTCTGTTTGTAGCAAAAAAATTATAAGTAGCAAATTATGGGATTAGTTGTTATATGTTTTATATACTAGAATCTAAGGTTCACTGATGCAGGGATAACATGTGCCTCGCACACAGCAGTTTTCCTGATGCTCCACACATAATTGGCGCTACCCATATATTATTTATCATTTCATTTTCTGTCATCTGCTAGGATGCTCTGCTCAGCACCACTTACTATTATTGTGAATAGCCTTTCTTTGGATCATCAACTATCTCTGTGAATTCCACTGTGTGCAGTGGAATTCATATTGTATATGAATAGAGTTCAGAGATGTATGTGACTCATCTCTCGTTATTTCCTCATCTTGTTATCAATATGGTGGACAGATTGATTCACAAAATAAATACATGGATACAACTCTTGGCTCATCTACATTTCCTAAGCATTTGCAGATAGAGCTGTGTGATTAATTTTGACTAGTAATATTTCATAGAAATAGCAGGTGTCATTTCTGCAGTAAGGGGCTTCAAAGCCGTGTGTGATGGTCAGCTTCTCTTCCTGTGATCATGATTAAGGAAGATATCCAACCATCTGGGTACCTGGGTGACTGTGTGGAGCAGAACCATCTGCTAGTCCACAGGGAATGTCATGTAAACCAAGAGCAAAGTTTTGTCGTTAAGTTGCTAAATTGTGTCCGACACTTTTGCAATCCCAGGGGCTGTAGCCCACTAGGCTCCTCTGTCCATGGGATCTCCCAGGCCAGAATACAGGAGTGGATTATTTCCTTCTCCAAGAATAAAGCTGGTTTATGTTTTTTAGTATAAACCCACTGAGATGTTGAAGTTGTTGTTACTTCCATGTGATATAGCCTCCTCTGTCCTACATGGGCCCTGACACTATTGATTCTTCCTTTGCAAAGTCCAGCCACTTTACATCTCATGTTTTTACCATGATCATCATCTCCCTGCTATCATTCACTCCTGTTCCAAACCATCCTGCTCTTGTTGCTGAAAGGATCACTTAAACTGTATTTGATCACCTCATTCCTTATCTCAAAATGTTCAGTGATTCCTATTTGACCTTTAAGCTACAGGTATAAACTCTTTACTTAAGCGAGTTGTTTCAACATTTGGATCAAATTATAGATCAACGTCCTTTCTTTTATCTACTCTGTGTGATCCACTTGCTCTTGGAAACTGGTCCATTTATTCAACCAACAAATGTTTATTCTCAAGTTTTACTTTAGTGTACTGGAGGTATGATGGTATACAGAACAAAAGTCCCTAGATCTCATATTAATAGAACTTACACTCAAAAAGAGAGGTGCCTACAATGATAGAGTGTTTTATATCTACATTTTGTAATACCGTAATTACTACATACATGTGACTTTTGAGTGCAGGACATTTGGCTATTGTGACTGAACCAGAAATTGTACTTTTTCACTCTAATTAATCTAAATTTAACTCTAATAGTCAGATTTGTCTAATGTTCACTGTATGGGCCAATGCAGTTTTGCAGGGAGGGAACAGATATTCAATCAAACAATAAATAAGGTAAAACTATCAGACAGTGAGAAGAACTGTGAAAAGAATTAAAGCAGTAATAGAGGATAGGATTAACTGTGAGTGCCATTGAAGGAAGAGCCATTTCAAACTGTTGGGTGAGAAAAGCCCTTCTGATCAGTGACGTATGATTGACAAGAGAGAGTTCCTCATGAAAACATCGGAAAGAAGATGGTCCAGGAAGAGGGGATGATGCAAAAGCAGAAGGGTTGGAAGTGGAGGGAAAAGGAATGGATTACTATGAGTAGATTGTGCCGCCAGGGAGATGCTAGATGAGACTGATGCTCTTGGTAGTGAATGAGCCCTACCTGTCATACTCACCATTCTTCCATTTTTTCTGTTCCCAGTTGCAAATTATTTATTCTTCACAACCTCTTCTTGTATGAAAACTTCTCATCTAAAATAAAACAAAGAAAGCTCTTTCTTACCAAACCTATATGTTTTATTTTCTGGGACCCTATGCAGGAAATTTTAAATTTTGGTAACTATTCTCATGTCTATTGCCATTTTATTTAATTTCAGGTTAAAAAAAATGATTCTGTTTTGTTTTTATAAATTTATGGCTCTTCTCCTGAGCACATTTAAATACGTTGAGATTGAGGCCCACATTATTAATGGATTCTGGGTTGGGAAGATCCCCTGGGGAAGGGAATGGCTACTCACTCCAGTATTCTTGCCTAGAGAATTCCACTGACAGAGAAGCCTGGAGGGCTACAGTCCATGGGATCGCAAAGAGTCAGACATGACTGAGCAACTAACACTTTCACAAAGTATCTAATAGAGTCACGTTATATAAATACATAGACTGCATATGTAGCTTAGGTTTATGATAAACTGCAGTTTGTTTAAGTTAGGATTCATGTATTTTTGCGTGACCACTATTTTGTGTTAAGTTTCACTGACTGGAACACACGTTTATTTTAATTATTCTCAAATATTGAGAAGAGGACGAGTTCCTTTGACAGACTGTGAGCAACATAAAGGAAGCAATTCATTTTTGAATCCTTAGCACCTGGCACAAAATAGATAATATTTGTAGAGTAATATAATGAAACCATGATGTCTTCAATAGTATTATGAAAAACATACACATTTTGGCATGCAAATTAGCAAGTTAAAATGGAGATGTGGCTTGATTTAATAATCATGGCACCACCCCAAACCAGAGCTTTAACATATTGTAGAAACTCTCAATATTATCTTTTTTCTCTTCACTCACAGCAGATGAAGCATTTTCTCTTTGTGAAGAAAGCCTGAAGGATCTGGCATCCTATGACTGCCTAGCCCACCAGCTTTACATAGTTCCATTCTAGGCTAGAACATTTTGCAAAAACCCCAGCACACAAACTTAACTTTCCAAGTAAGTAAGAGTGCTTTCGCTTCTGAAAACATTCTTAGATCTTTCTTATTATCTGAGATTTCTTTTAAAGGCTAGAAAAGGCAATTCTCTGGCAGTGCGAGGTGATGGAAAGAATACCTAGATGACAAATCAAAAATTAAATGTGTCTACAGAGTAGACAACAATATACCCATGACAAAGTTGGCAGACAACTGATAGTGAGTGGTGTGGGTACTAAGTGGGAGGGCCGGCTAACCACGTGGCTGTACTGCTGTTGATCACGTTTTAACTAGAATCAATCAAAGGGCATAAAGGAGACTCAAAGATGGAGAAAGTGGCAGCTGGTGACTCGGTAGCAGGCCCCTCATGCCTCCAAATCTTTATGCCCCCAATTTTCCTGTTCCCACTAGTCAGCTGTCCCTACCTAGTCAGCCCATTCCCAACCCCTGACCCTCACTCTCATGAGAAGGCTTTCACGTGTTTCCTCTGCCAGCATTTGCCGTCTTGTCTAAAAGGAGTAAGGTCAGGTCGAACACACAAGAGGTACATTCTTACTCGGAGCTTCACCATTTTTATCTATCTTGATCTGGATTCCATTCAACCCCTCCATTTCTTGTCTTCTTGGATCACAAGACAGAGGAAATATTCCAAGCTTTGCCCATATAGTGTTGTGATAAGTGCCACAGATAACGCTGGGTGGGTAGTTTGTAAACTACTGTATTGATCTGAAAGGTAGTCATGTCTTCTAAAGTGTGTGCTAAAATCGTTCGTTCTATAAGTGTTGACAGACATTATCAATAAAAGATTCCTTGTAAACCAGGATGGGACGTCTTGGCATGAGCAACTTCAGGAAGGTTCTTCTTATGAACAGTTCCTCACCGCCTCTCAATCCAATATACCCTGCAAGCAAGTATCAGAGAAGAAGAAATAGAGGCACTTTTCAAAGTTGTTGAACAATAAAAACTTGTGATTTTGTTGAACGTGTCACATCCCTGGCATCTTGGGCTTCACTGAGTGTGCTGCCTGGAATATATGCTCCAGATGCCTGTGAAATTCCTTCCATCTACACAGTGAAGTGCAGCCAAAGCCTCTATCACTGGTGAACAAGAGGTGTGTGGGGTGACTTGTGGGCAGGATGCTGGCCCTGCCCCAGTGAGAGGGGTCTGTTTATGTCTCCAGGGAAGAGCAGGATGGAGGTGCTTGGGGGTTTGTTGGGTTGGCCATGCAGGTATCACTGGAGTCCTCCCATCCCCAGGTCTATCTCCCCAACCCATCCCACTGGCTCCAGGTAGAACAGTCTTGCTTCCCTGTTTGATTTAATAGATAGTTAAAAATCAACTCTAAATATAGTGGAGTGTAACTGTGTAATGATATGTTTATGTTCAGTGAGGGGGAAAAAAAGGAAGTGAAAAGACTAACAGTTAACAGTGTCACCTCCTGTTGAGCCCAAACTGTGAGATGTAGAAATTTGATACAGAATGAATAAAATTGAATTGCTGGTCCTTTGCAACACATTTCTTTCCCCAGTCCTTGGCTGTTCCGCTGGAGAACTCAAGCTGTCCCTTGCCAGGACTTCTGAGGAGAGAAGAGAAAACTGGATCCCTGCAAAATACCTGTTTATGCCTGGACCACATATCCCCCACCCCCCAACCCCCCCCCACACGCATGACCGGCATCTGTAATAACTTCCTCCTCAACTACAGGAATGCCAGGAGACCTACAGAAACTCAACTTTGGGCAAATTAAGTCTATGATTCCTAGCCTTGACTCGTCAGTTATATGTTGATGATCAGAGATCACTAAAGATCCTTGGAGCGGTCACCATCAGGACCATGATGCCTTGTGAAACCCCCCTGAATTCAGGAAATTCAGTCCTGAACAGGCCTGGTCAAATGGTGTTTTCAGACTGTGTCTGCAGCCCATAAGGACAAGGAAGAAACTTCTACTGTACTTGAAAGGCCATAGTTGAATTTTCCAAGACTAGATTTATGGCCCAGGATGTGATCTATTCTGGAGAAGGTTCCGTGTGCATTTGAGAAAAAGGTGAAGTTGATTGTTTTGGGGTGAAATGTCCTATAGATATCAATTAGGTCTAGCTGGTCCATTGTGTCATTTAAAGTTTGTGTTTCCTTGTTGATTTTCTGTTTAGTTGATCTATCCATAGTTGTGAGTGGGGTATTAAAGTCTCCCACTATTATTGTGTTACTATTAATTTCCTCTTTCATACTCGTTAGTGTTTGCCGTACATATTGCGGTGCTCCTATGTTGGGTGCATATATATTTATAATTGTTATATCTTCTTCTTGGATTGATCCTTTGATCATTATGTAGTGTCCTTCTTTGTCTCTTTTCACAGCTTTTATTTGAAAGTCTATTTTATCTGATATGAGTATTGCGACTCCTGCTTTCTTTTGGTCTCCATTTGCATGAAATATTTTTTTCCAGCCCTTCACTTTTAGTCTGTATGTGTCTCTTGTTTTGAGGTGGGTCTCTTGTAGACAGCATATATGGGGGTCTTGTTTTTGTATCCATTCAGCCAATCTTTGTCTTTTGGTTGGGGCATTCAACCCATTTACATTTAAGGTAATTATTGATAGGTGTGGTCCGGTTGCCATTTACTTTGTTGTTTTGGGTTCACGTTTATACAACCTTTCTGCATTTCCTGTCTAGAGAAGATCCTTTAGCATTTGTTGAAGAGCTGGTTTGGTGGTGCTGAATTCTCTCAGCTTTTGCTTATCTGTAAAGCTTTTGAGTTCTCCTTCATATCTGAATGAGATCCTTGCTGGATACAGTAATCTAGGTTGTAGGTTATTCTCTTTCATTACTTTCAGGACATCCTGCCATTCCCTTCTGGCCTGGAGGGTTTCTATTGATAGGTCAGCTGTTATCCTTATGGGAATCCCTTTGTGTGTTATTTGTTGTTTTTCCCTTGCTGCTTTTAATATTTGTTCTTTGTGTTTGATCTTTGTTAGTTTGATTAATATGTGTCTTGGGGTGTTTCGCCTTGGGTTTATCCTGTTTGGGACTCTCTGGGTTTCTTGGACTTGAGTGGCTATTTCCTTCCCCATTTTAGGGAAGTTTTCAGCTATTATCTCCTCGAGTATTTTCTCATGGCCTTTCTTTTTGTCTTCTTCTTCTGGAACTCCTATGATTCGAATGTTGGGGCGTTTCACAGTGTCCCAGAGGTCCCAAATCATTCCAGTCATCTTTTCTGACCACAGTGCAGTAAGATTAGATCTCAATTACAGGAAAAAAATTGTTAAAAATTCAAACACCTGGAGGCTAAATAACACGCTTCTGAATAACCAACAAATCATAGAAGAAATCAAAAAAGAAATCAAAATATGTATAGAAATGAATGAAAATGAAAACACAACAACCCAAAACCTATGGGACACTGTAAAAGCAGTGCTAAGGGGAAGGTTCATAGCATTACAGGCTTACATCAAGAAACAAGAAAAAAGCCAAATAAATAACCTAACTCTACACCTAAAGCAATTAGAGAAGGAAGAAATGAAGAACCCCAGGGTTAGCAGAAGGAAAGAAATCTTAAAAATTAAGGCAGAAATAAATGCAATAGAAACTAAAGAGACCCTAGCAAAAATCAACAAAGCTAAAAGCTGGTTTTTTGAAAAAATAAATAAAATTGACAAACCATTAGCAAGACTCATTAAGAAACAAAGAGAGAAGAACCAAATTAACAAAATTAGAAATGAAAATGGAGAGATCACAACAGACAACACTGAAATACAAAGGATCATAAGAGACTACTACCAGCAGCTCTATGCCAATAAAATGGACAACTTGGATGAAATGGACAAATTCTTAGAAAAGTATAACTTTCCAAAACTGAACCAGGAAGAAATAGAAGATCTTAACAGACCCATCACAGGCAAGGAAATCGAAACTGCAATCAAAAATCTTCCAGCAAACAAAAGCCCAGGACCAGATGGCTTCACAGCTGAATTCTACCAAAAATTTAGAGAAGAGCTAACACCTACCTTACTCAAACTCTTCCAGAAAATTGCAGAAGAAGGTAAACTTCCAAACTCATTCTATGAGGCCACCATCACCCTAATTCCAAAACCTGACAAAGATGCCACAAAAAAAGAAAACTGCAGGCCAATATCACTGATGAACATAGATGCAAAAATCCTTAACAAAATTCTAGCAAACAGAATCCAACAACATATTAAAAAAATCATACACCACGACCAAGTGGGCTTTATCCCAGGAATGCAAGGATTCTTCAATATCCGCAAATCAATCAATGTAATACACCACATTAACAAATTGAAAGATAAAAACCATATGATTATCTCAATAGATGCAGAGAAAGCCTTTGACAAAATTCAACACTCATTTATGATTAAAACTCTCCAAAAAGCAGGAATAGAAGGAACATACCTCAACATAATAAAAGCTATATATGACAAACCCACAGCAAGCATCACCCTCAATGGTGAAAAATTGAAAGCATTTCCCCTGAAATCAGGAACAAGACAAGGGTGCCCACTCTCACCACTACTGTTCAACATAGTGTTGGAAGTTTTGGCCACAGCAATCAGAGCAGAAAAAGAAGTAAAAGGAATCCAGATAGGAAAAGAAGAAGTGAAACTCTCACTGTTTGCAGATGACATGATCCTCTACATAGAAAACCCTAAAGACTCTACCAGAAAATTACTAGAACTAATCAACGAATATAGTAAAGTTGCAGGATATAAAATTAACACACAGAAATCCCTTGCATTCCTATATACTAACAATGAAAAAACAGAAAGAGAAATTAAGGAAACAATACCATTCACCATTGCAACAAAAAGAATAAAATACTTAGGAGTATATCTATCTAAAGAAACAAAAGACCTATACATAGAAAACTATAAAACACTGATGAAAGAAATCAAAGAGGACACAAACAGATGGAGAAACATACCGTGTTCATGGATTGGAAGAATCAATATTGTCAAAATGGCTATTCTACCCAAAGCAATCTATAGATTCAATGCAATCCCTATCAAGCTACCAACGGTATTTTTCACAAAACTAGACCAAAGAATTTCACAATTTGTATGGAAATACAAAAAACCTCGAATAGCCAAAGTAATCTTGAGAAAGAAGAATGGAACTGGAGGAATCAACCTGCCTGACTTCAGACTCTACTACAAAGCCACAGTCATCAAGACAGTGTGGTACTGGCACAAAGACAGAAATATAGACCAATGGAACAGAATAGAAAGCCCAGAGATAAATCCACGAACCTATGGACACCTTATCTTTGACAAAGGAGGCAAGGATATACAATGGAAAAAAGACAACCTCTTTAACAAGTGGTGCTGGGAAAACTGGTCAACCACTTGCAAAAGAATGAAACTAGAACACTATCTAACACCATACACAAAAATAAACTCAAAATGGATTAAAGATCTAAATGTAAGACCAGAAACTATAAAACTCCTAGAGGAGAACATAGGCAAAACACTCTCCGACATAAATCACAGCAAGATCCTCTATGACCCACCTCCCAGAATATTGGAAATAAAAGCAAAACTAAACAAATGGGATCTAATGAAACTTAAAAGCTTTTGCACTACAAAAGAAACTATAAGTAAGGTGAAAAGACAGCCGTCAGATTGGGAGAAAATAATAGGAAATGAAGAAACAGACAAAGGATTAATCTCAAAAATATAAAAGCAACTCCTGCAGCTCAATTCCAGAAAAATAAATGACCCAATCAAAAAATGGGCCAGAGAACTAAACAGACATTTCTCCAAAGAAGACATACAGATGGCTAACAAACACATGAAAAGGTGCTCAACATCACTCATTATTAGAGAAATGCAAATCAAAACCACAATGAGGTACCATTACACACCAGTCAGGATGGCTGCTATCCAAAAGTCTACAAGCAATAAATGCTGGAGAGGGTGTGGAGAAAAGGGAACCCTCTTACACTGTTGGTGGGAATGCAAACTAGTACAGCCACTATGGAAAGCAGTGTGGAGATTCCTTAAAAAACTGGAAATAGAACTGCCATATGACCCAGCAATCCCACTTCTGGGCATACACACCGAGGAAACCAGATCTGAAAGAGACACGTGCACCCCAATGTTCATCGCAGCACTGTTTATAATAGCCAGGACATGGAAGCAACCTAGATGCCCATCAGCAGATGAATGGATAAGGAAGCTGTGGTACATATACACCATGGAATTTTACTCAGCCGTCAAAAAGAATTCATTTGAACCAGTCCTAATGAGATGGATGAAACTGGAGCCCCTTATACAGAGTGAAGTAAGCCAGAAAGATAAAGAACATTACAGCATACTAACACATATATATGGAATTTAGAAAGATGGTAACGATAACCCTATATGCAAAACAGAAAAAGAGACACAGAAATACAGAACAGACTTTTGAACTTTGTGGGAGAATGTGAGGGTGGGATATTTCAAAAGAACAGCATGTATACTATCTATGGTGAAACAGATCACCAGCCCAGGTGGGATGCATGAGACAAGTGCTTGGGCCTGGTGCACTGGGAAGACCCAGAAGAATCGGGTGGAGAGGGAGGTGGGAGGGGGGATCGGGATGGGGAATAAGTGTAAATCTATGGCTGATTCATATCAATGTATGACAAAACCCACTGAAATGTTGTGAAGTAATTAGCCTCCAACTAATAAAAAAATTAAAAAAAAAAAAAAGAAAGGCCATAGTTAGTTTTCCCTCCAACCAAACCCCTCTCCTTGGTATTGAAAACAAGGCTTTCCCTAGAACGCCCTCAGTGTCTCCTCTGCCCTGCCTCCTGCCACTCTCCACTCATCAAGCATCTTCTGTTTGCCCCTTCTCTAGCTGCTCCTCTTTTCCCTCTCCAATTCTGTCTCCTTTACTCATTTCTTCTCTCTGTGTTGGGGTGCCCCCAGAGGTCTACCCTCTGCTCTTGTCTCATCTTTATTAACATTCCCCATCTTGATAAGTTCCCCAATTCCCATGGCATTTCATGCCGTCTCTATGCAACACTTCCCAAATTTATATCAGCCGATCTGAAACCTATACCAAGATAGTCTTCCTACTGAAAATGTAATAAGATTCCCAGACTTACCCAGTGCCCAACGGAGCCCCTGATTGCCCTTCTCTAACTGCTCTTCTTGCCATTTCCTCTGTCTCAAGAGTCAGCAATTCTAATTTTCCAGTTGTGAAGGCCTTGAGTTATCATTGGGTCCTTTCTCTATCACACTCATTCTCACATCTGAATCCATGGCCTTTCAATTATCTCCAGAATCCAATCACTTTCATCACCTCCACTGATGCTACTCTTCTGAAAACCACTCTCATCTCTCACCTACATACTGCAACAGCCTCTGTCTCTCCAACAGTTACAGAATAGCCATAATCTACAATTCTCCCTGTATTCATGCTATTTGCAATATATCTTTGCATTTGCTCAAAGAGGTAAAGTTCACTTCTCACACACACTTGAATCATGCTGGTGACTTGCTCAAAATGTGTCCACATGCTAACTCAAAGCCTCAGCTTGAGTCCACAATTCCCCTTGAAATCCTGCCATCACCGCGTGAATAAGCCAGGCTAGCCAGCTGGATGAGAACTTGGTTTTCCTGGCCAAGACTGGCTCGGCCAGCCCACAGCCAGTGAACTGCAGACGCGGGGCTGAGCCTGTCCGAGGTCAGCGAGGAACCCACCTGTCCCAGAGCTGACAGCGTGAGCCCGATCAGACTCACAGAAGGATGCTGTGTGCTTGTAGAGTCACATTGCATGCTTTGGTTCAGCTTCTGTGTGTTTATTATGCAGCACTAACTGATCCAACCTTTCACTCACCTTCCTGGTTCTTCCTTCGCTCGCCTACAATCCATTCTCAACCCCACCCTGTGAATTATTTTACCATATTATAAATTACATCATCCTACTCTGTTTTCTTTTTCCCCGAAGCCCTGCGATGCGTCCCCTTTCTCACTTGGAATAAAAGCCAAAGTTCTGAAATTTGACAATAAGGCTAGCTTGACTGACCTCCTGCTCACATGCTACCGCTCTAAAATTGTCTGCTATTTTCCTTTTGCTGTCTGTGTTCCCATCATGTCGGCCTTTTCACTACCCCTCAGACACCAAAACATGTATCTCTGTAGAGCCTTAGGGAACACCCTGCCTAAAACGTGCTCCCTGTGAAGATGGCTCAACCCTACTTCTTTAGCATTTCAGTGAGGTCTTCCCCAGGCTACCATCTATGGTGGAAAGCACCCTGATTTACCCTAACATCTTCAGTCTCTATTTTCTGCTTTATTTTTCAGCACATCTACTCTCCCACCCAACAAACATGTGTATTACTGTTACTTTCAGTACATGCCTATAAGTTCTGTTGGGGAAGAAATTTCTGTCTATTTCTGTAAATTTACTCATTGTTGCCCTTAAAGAGCTTATTGGAATGGACTGAGTTTGTGTCCAAACTCATGGCAATCAAGTCGGTGATGCCATCTAACCATCTCATCCTCTGCCATCCCCTTCTTCTCCTCCCCCAATCTTTCCCAGCATCAGAGTCTTTTGCAACATAATTATTGGAAAGGTTAAAATTCTACCTCCTTAAAAAAATAGTCCCCGGTCTCTTGCAACCTTTTCCTCTAAAGGAAACTTACATTTGAAATGTTTAATGCCTATTTAGATCAGTATCTTAGCTTATCATCTGGTTTCCTCCACTGGTTGCTTCCAGTTGGGCCAGATTTGGTAAGCTATTCACTAGTGTTTGATTCCACTTACACAAGGTACCTAGAATAGTCAAGTTCATAGTCAGAAAGCACATGGATGGATGCCAGGGCCCAGGGGTAGGGGGGTGGGAATGGGGAATGGGGACTGTGTTTAATGAAAGGGAAAATTCAGAAGCTGGGTGATGGTGAGTGTATGGTATGGTGTGTAGTCACCGTGTATGGTACCTGGTTTGGTATGTACGGTAAGTACAATGTGAATGTACTTAGCGCCACTGAACTGTACAGTTAAACATGGTAAAATTAGCCTGTTTTATATTATGTGACTATTACCTGAATTTTTTTAAAAAATTAAAAAAAAAAAAGAAACTAAGCTATTTGTGTGTTTCTGTGTCCTCCAAGGTGGTTTAGACAGTGCTGACTGGTACAAATCTCTGATATATCTTTCACAAAAAGGTATTGTGATAAACAGGAATACTAAAAAGAAGAAATAATAAGAAAGTCAATATGGCCTGAATGACTCGTTTTTCAGTTATTCAGTATTTTCATGAATGAAAAGGGCTTCCTTGGTGGCTGAGACGGTAAAGAATCAATAACTTTGTTGAAAATACAGAAGACACATCATTTAGATGTGGGAATATTAAACAGCAAAGGTGCAGAAGGTCGGAGAGTTCAACACAAGGAGTTATGGGGCAAAACGCGATATGAACTGTAACAAGGACAAATATGAAATCCTATGTTTAAGTCCAAGCAACCAATAGTACAGGGACCCAAACAGGGAAAAACTGAGGCTGTTTGTGGCATGGAGGGAAAAAAAAAGGTCCGTGGCTTTAGGGGATTTCAGGATCAGAAGTATCTCCAGCATGAAATAGTGATTAGAGAAAAAGCAGTAAACAACATTAGGAAACAACATGGTCCAGAACAAAAGAGGAAATGATTTTGTGCCAATCAAGCCACATCTGGAGCATTCTGTTTAATTATGGGTGTCGCATTTTAAGATGTTGAAAAACTGGAGCACATTGAGAGGAGGGGGGAGCCTACGAGGTGGTTTGAGAACTGGGCCATTGGCGGATTGGTTAAACAATTTGGGGAAGCAGTGTCTGGAGAAGAGAGGAAAAGAAATTTTTCAATACCTAGAGGAGAAAGGCTTCTGCTGGGCAGGTGGCCAGGAATGATCTAGAGCCCACAGGAGAAGGAAGAAGAAGCAGCCTCCTGTGGTCACGTGGAGGAACCACCACCTGCTAGACAGGTAAAAACCTGAGCCCCATCCACAGCCAGCAGAAAGGCAGAAGGGGCTCTCCCCCAAGAGGCAAGGTGTAGTGGGGGTTCTGGAGTGTAGAGGAGTCTGGGCAAGGTGAACACTCAGAAACTCTACGATATCTGAGATTTGAAGTTGTTGTTGTTCAGTCGCTGAGTCATGTCCGACTTCATGGACTGTAGCACATCAGGTTCCTCTGTCCTTCACTATCTCCTGGAGTTTGCTCAAATTCATGGCCATCCAGTCAGTGATGTCATCCAACCATCTCATCCTCTGTCGTCCCCTTCTCATCCCGCCCTCAATCTTTCCCAGCATCAGGGTCTTTTTCTAATGAGTCAGCTCTTCGCATCAGGTGGCCAAAGTACTAGAGCTTCAGCTTCAGCAGCAGTCCTACCAATGAATATTCAGGGTTGATTTCCTTTAGGATTGCCTGGTTTGATCACCATGCAATCCAAGGGACTCTCAAGAGTCTTCTCCAGCACCATCATTCAAAAGCATCAATTCTTTAATGTTCAGCCTTGTTTATGATCCACCTGTCACATCTGCACATGCCTACTGGAAAAAACATAACTGTGACTATAAGGACTTTGTTGGCAAGGTGATGTCTCTGAGATTCAGCGGTTCTGAATATTTTATTGGGAGTGTTTAGAACAAGCCTAACTGATGGCTGGACTCTGTCTTGTGAGAGTTTGGGGCTGTAGCAGTAAGCAGTGGGTCTGAAGTCAACTGAGTATTGGAAGAGAAATGGAGGATGTGGTGGGATGCAGGCAGACTGCTTGCCAGTCAGAGGATTCTGACTCTGGTGGTGATGGATCAACAGCACCTCCAAATTTCTCAAGTCAAAAAAGGCACTTAAGGACGGGGAATGCCTCTCTGTCTTTAAAGAGTTGCTGTGAGTTCCATGTGTACATATGGGTGTATGACCATTTTAGGGTAAACATAACATACAGATCATGTTTATATATGTATGAAGTGATAACTGTATTTCTTTTTTTTTTTTTCCAGAATTTTAAACAGGTATTTCAGGGAAACTTGATGGATCAGAACTTGAGCATTTTGCAGGATCTCCAGTGATATTTTGGCCTAAATATAGATGGCTCATCTGGATGATGGTAAACTCAGAAGGATTTATAACTGAATGAAAAGCTCTGCCCTAAAAGATGCTCATTTATAGATCAATGCCAACGTAAATAAAGTTTAATGACAGGCCTCTGTCTCCAATCCCTGCCCTGAGTCACAACAAGATCAAAACAGATGGAAATAAAGCTTAAAAATTAAGGTTAATATGGTGGAGGATCATGTATTATACTTGGTTCTAAGAAAGCACCTTAATCTCAGAAAGGTGAGGACTATATTTAAAAGTGTCATCATGAATTTAGTCAGTAGAGTGTAAGGCAACATTGAAACTTGGTGACCAAGGAAGATGACATATTCTCAGGCTATGTTAGTAGAGGGATAACTTCTAAAATAATTGTGAAGGTCATCATTGAGTTCTACTTTGTATTTGTTGAGCTGACTATTCATATGTGCATGCTGGGTCACGCCCGATTCTTTGCAACCCTGCGGAAAGTAGCCCACCAGGCTCCTCTGTCCATGGCATTTCTCAGGCAAGAATATTGGAGTGGGTTGTCATTTCCTCCTCCAGGGATCTTCCCAACTCAGGGACTGAACCCGTGTCTCCTGCGTATCCTGCACTGGCAGGCAGATTCTGAGCCACCTGAGAAGCCATTCACTTCTAGGCATCTCAATGTCAAAAGATTTTTGATCATTCAGAGAGTACAAACTCAAAGAAGAGTAGCATAATATATATCTGAGACTCTTAGCATTAAGGATAAGGGGGAGAATATTTATCCTCCAAAACTAAGACTTAGAAGTTGCGTGAGCACTGTAGTTCTGTCTCCAAGTCCAGATTAAGTCGTGTTCTTTCACTTCTCTTTCCAAATTGTTCTCTTCAGGTATTCACATTTGTTAAGCCATCTTGGAGATCCACTACTCTTAACTTTCCAAGGGCCAATATTTGCACACACACAAAAATGGCACACACATACACACATATAATCTCTTTTAAAACTAGCAATAATTTTCAACTTTCAAGCAAAGGTCCTTTGTCTTAATCTGGACTTGGGAAAGAAGTGTTCTTTTCAAAGAGAAGGTACCCACAGAAATGCAGCTCTGTCCCCTAGGAACAGAGCCTTCCACACTGTTATTCACAGCAGTTTAAATCCATTCCAGAAGAGAGTCTTTGATCTGCGTTTGCATATACAAAGGTCCTTGGGGTGGTTTTCCCAGAAGAAAGGAACAGTCTTCATCAACGTCTGGCATCCACCTGGTAGGAAGCACAGACCTGTTTGCAAATTTTAAAGAGAAAGTATTGCTATCTGTCTTTTCATCTGGGTTCAAAGATCTCGAGGTCCATTTTCAACTGGGTCGTCTTGTCAACTGTAACCAATGTGGAGGAAAGAGTGGGTGGTTGCACTTGAGGTAAGCTCATTGCTTTGCAACAGGTGATCCAGTGGCCAAGCCTCTGTGCATTCTAGCACCAGCTTACCCCTCTGCTCACCCTCACTCTGCTACATGGATGGAAGAGAAGGTGGTAAGCAGGGAGATTTAACCATGGATGAACTAGAAGATCATCCTCCCACACTGACCTGTGGTCAGGGAAAGAAAGAGAGGCACCTGTCGAAGTAGAAAAGGTGTGGACTGAGACCTTGGCCCAAGGTCTGGAGAGAGTGGGATTTAGCAGAGAAGGTGGTGATGTCAGCAGGTGGGGCAATGCTGAGGGGAGCTGGCCAAGCATCCAAGTGGGGGTGGAAGGTACAGCTCAGGGCACAGCGTCTGCTCCCACTGGTTGACTTGTTGTTCCCAATCCTTCAGGCATCCTGGTGCAAACTCCAGAATGAACAGAGGCAGCATTGCTGGCTTCCTTCACACCAGCCTCCTCCGAGATTAAGGATGGTTCTTAGGAGCCCGTTTCCCTGTTGACATGATTGGTAACAACCACAGAGAGTCATCTTCTGGGGAGTGGAGGGGGCCTGGTGTCTCCAGGCCTCCTTTCTGGAATCCCACATGGATAGCTGTATTCACAGCATAAGCTGCACTCATAGCCCCACACTTACGGGCTATTGAGGGCAAAGATCCCCAAGACACCTGTTGGCCCTTAAACACTGAGGACTTCTGCTCTTCACATAGACCTCGATTTCTCCTTGTTTGGGCTACAGTTATGGTATATTACTTATCATTTTTTGTTCTCCTAAACTACTCAAGTAGGGGACCGCTACTGAATTCCTCCATTTGGGTTTGGAGAGCTTGTCCTTTTGGCTGGAATCAGGTTGTGTTTCAGATCTTTGATGGATCAGCACCCTCTCCTTCATCCTTTTCATCATCCATTACTCCTCCCAGGATTCACTTAACATCTGCCTAGTTCTTTTTACTGTTACTGGGGTGGTTGTAAGTATGATGGAGAAACAGCATCCTCGGCTAGGTACTGAGAAAGAAAAGGAAGTAGCTGCTAGTTAGGCGGGGAGTTGTGGACACCAACATTCCTAGCAAGGCCCTTCAGCCCCTTACTTCTCCCTCTACATAATATAAAGTACTTTGACATGTAGCATCTCATTTTATCCTGTGAGGATAAGTAAGGTAGAATTTTCTATAGTCCTCATAGTACCAATGGAGAAACTGAGGCCTAGAGATGCTAAGGAAGTTAAATAAACCAGACGTCTAGAAAGATTGGACTTGGAGTCACACGTCTTTGGAGACACTCTCTTACCTTCCTGCTCCACGTTGCACCCAATGGACAAAGTAGCAGAGACAGTGGTGTTGGGAGATTAATATTTCCACATCAGCAACTTTGTGAAAAACCCTCTCCTGTGTACTTTTTACTTCTCTAGTGTCAATCTTCACCAAAATATGGCCTATTTCTTGAACCCCCTGCCCCATTTACAGACTTTAAGAATTAAGACTGAATAGGAGGGTGTGACAAGCCACTTCAACATTCTTGCCTGGAGAATCCCACAGACAGCGGAGCTTGGTGGGCTACAGTCCACAGGGTCGCTGAGAGTCAGACCTGATCGAAGCAACTAGGCATACACACGCAGGTCAGAGCAACTTACCTAAGGGCACATTGTAGGTTTAGAGTCGAGAAGCCCCAGCCCTGCTTCCCCCTTCATCCCGTATCACCTGCCCAGGAGGCAGTCGAGTTCAGGGCCCCGGGGAGCGGTTCCGAGGGGAAGAGCGGCAGGAGTCCAAGGCCCCCACCAGCCGCAGACTGGGCAGCTGTCCCAGAGAAAATGGGCTTGACCCTGGCAGCCTTCCAGCTCTGACAGCTACGTCTCCTGGGGGGTCAGGGTTGGAGAGAAAGAGCACAATCACTGCTTATTTCCTAGCTGGCTGCAAGACCAGGGCCTCACAAACTGATTTCACCTAAAGCCGGCAGGAAGGATGAGTGTCTAGAGGGGTGTGCCTCTCTCTGTCCTGAGGGGCGTCCTCCAGGCAGGGGTGGGTGGCTCCTGACCTCAGTTGACCACCGTTAAAGGCAGCCCTGGCTGAGTCTCAGATTTGGCTGAGAGCTCTGCAGAGCAGAGCTCCTGATATTAAAGGTACTGATTTTAATCAATTAAGTGAAAAGGAGTCTTAATGAAACCTGCCCCCAGCCTGCCCCAGCCCTCGTCCTTCTCTCCTCCTTCCCTCCCCCCTGCCATCACCGTAGCTTGTCATCTTGCTTCCGAGTGGCTCCTGAGTTGCCACCACACCGAGTGTGATTCACAAAAACCGTGTGTTTAACACAGCCACGGCGATACCTATAATGAGAGAGAGGGTGGGGGCGGGGAGACGGCACACTTCACCATCTCCATCTAGATGAGGAGCAAACAAAGAGATAATTATAAACTGTTTCTCTTATTGTTGCACTCGCATTAGACATGTGCGTCTCTCTCTCTCCCTCTCTCTCTCTCTGTTTTTTTTTTTCTCTCCACTGAAAAGTAATTCTGTTGTGGAGATGGTACCAGGTGCACGGGGTGACCTCACACACACCAAATCGGGAGCTGACATCCATCACACTTTGAAATTTTGGATTTCATCATTTCCTGATCTTTCTAAAGGGATCACAGCACCTGGCCCTCACAGCTGTAGTTCATTTAGAAAGCAATTTAAAAACCGAGAAAAAAGCAAATGACATCTTGCTGTCTCAGCCTTGTCATTAAGTGCAGCAGAATGGCCTTCATTTATGAGGCACATGGCTAAGAATTAATATCTTTCAGGGCTTTCTCGAGCAGAGATTACAAAAGGTTTGAAAGACCACTAAATAATTAGTGGTATGACTGAGGCAAGCAAAAAAAAGTGGGGGAAGAAATCCCTCTTTTTCGTTCTGCGGAAGATGATCAGAAATTACACTGGCTTGAGTGTACCCTAACGTTGGGAGTCATCATTGCAGCATCCTTTAGGGACCACATTCTGGGCTTCCCTTTGCTTTCTTGCCCTCGCAGTATACTCATTACTCCCCAGGGATGTGTGTTTTACTTCCCCAGATACTGAACATCAGTCAGAAGTAAAAAAATTAGTAATTCTTTTTCAAATGCTTTCTGTAATGGCTGGGCACAGCCTGAGGGTAGATGCTCTAACCATTTTCAAGTCACCTAACAGATATCCCTATTCCATCCTTTCCCAGATTGCAAGCCCCTTTAGACCAGGTTTAAGAGAAATATTAGTCCTCTAGAAAGCCAGCACAAGATGGAATGGCACCAGATAATAATATTAGTGTTCCTGTTTTTCCAAAATCTTCCCTTCTTAGCCAGCTGAAATTTGAAAAACTGCTTCCTGCTCTGGATCTCATTTTTCTTAGACAGTAAAACCAATGGTTAAAGGCAAGATTTCTGGAATCCTTTGGAAAGCTAAGATTCCAGTATACTGAGCTGGATTTCCAAGAACCACTCAGTCAGCTCAAAAGTTTGGCCGGCACAACTCTAGGTAGGGGATCTCAGTTCCAGACCTCAGATGGAGAATAGAGTGCTAACTTGCTTTCGAAACTGGGTCTTGGTTTTAAAATTAATAATTTGTTAGGCTTCCCTGGTGGCTCAGAGGTTAAAGCGCCTGCCTGCAATGCAGGAAACCTGGGATCGATCCCTGGGTCTGGAAGATTCCCTGGAGAAGGAAATGGCAACCCACTCCAGTATTCTTGCCTGGAGAATCCCATGGACAGAGCCTGGTGGGCTACAGTCCATGGGGTTGCAAAGAGTCGGACACAACTGAGCGACTTCACTTTCTTTACAATATGGTACATGGTGTTCTTCCATGATCTATAAGGTTCCTCATCACTCTTCAAGGTGGGAATAACTATTCTCCTTTTAAAGTCATTGAAACTGAGGTTCAGCCAGCTTCAAAAACATGCCAAGCAAGTAGGAGGTAAATTTCAACCTGAGATTCCTCGGGTCCCACTGGACCAGTGATGTTTTAGAAGCGTTGCAGCAACCACTGCGGTTGAATTCCTAAAATGGTGTCAGTTTGGTGTGTCTCAAACCCTGGAGTTATCTGGTCCCTCCCCCACTCTTACCCGCACCCCACATTCTGATGCTTCTTTTACGTAATTGGTTTTTAGATAACCAACATGGAATTGTCCTGGCAAGTAGGTGTTTCCCAACATTCGTTAAAAACATGGGCTCCTAAATGCAAGAGAACATCTGCTGCAAGAGAAAAAAGAATACTTACTGCTCACATCGTTCTAGAAACTTGCATGCATTTAGATGATGCCCATGAATTACACCAATGAATTCTCGCAACAACGTAAAGTGGGTTTTATAATCCATCTTTTATTAGCAGGAGACCCAGCTGAGAGTCCCTTGGGCTGCAAGATCAAACCAGTCCATCCTAAAGGAAATCAGTCCTGAATATTCATTGGAAGGACTAATTCTGAAGCTGAAACTCCAACACTTTGGCCACCTGATGTGAAGAACTGACTCATTGGAAAGACCCTGATGCTAGAAAAGAATAAAGGCGGGAGGAGAAGGGGATGACAGAGGATAAGATGGTTGGATGGCATGACTGACTCAACGGACATGAGTTTCAGCATGCTCCGGGAGTTGGTGATGGGCAGGGAGGCCTGGCGTGCTGCAGCCCATGGGGTTGCAAAGAGTTGGACATGACTAAGCTATGGAACTGAACTGAATTGAAGGCTGAGGTAGGTTAACCAGCTACACAGCCTAGACCATGGGCTTCCGAGGTGGTTCTAGTGGTAAAGAATCTGGCTGCCAATGCAGGAGATGTTAGAGATATGGATTCTATCCTTGTGTTGGGAAGATCCCCTGGAGGAGGGCATGTCAACCCACTCCAATATTCTTGCCTGGAGAATCCCGTGGACAGAAGAGCCTTGTGGGCTACAGTCCACAGAGTTGCAAAGAATTGAAAGAGTTTGGGTTCCGGCTCACTCGCATGGGACCTGCAGTGCCTGCTGTGTAGGGGGGCATGCCTCCTCCCTACTGGGGTTGCCGTTGGCCGTGTGACTAAATCGAGCCAGCTGTCCTATTCCTCATTCGAGACATAGCTTAAACCCATTTTGTGTTTCCCTCAGTTTTCTGGTACCTTCTCTCTGTCAACAGGTGGCATGTTCCCATGTGACTGCTTCTCAAGCTTGGGCCCACCAACAAGATGTGCAGAGTGAAATGCAGACAAGCCACAGAGGTCATTCAGCAATGTAACCATGAACTGATTCATTTTCTGTTGGAGTTCGCCTGTTGCTCAGTGGTTAGGATCATGGGCTTTCACTGCCTGGCCCACGTTCAACCCCTACTGGGGGAACTGAGATCGATCCCACAAGCTGCACAGACAAAAAAAAAAAAAAAACAGAAAAACAAAAAACAACCAAAAAAAAAGTAATTTTTTGTAAAGCACACACTTTATTATTATTATCATTGCAACAAAACCCAGTGAAACCTAGCTAGTATGTTTGATCAGTGTCTTAAGTCAGGGTGCTTCTGCACTGTTATTCAAAGTACACATTAAGTTATGACTGGCCTGCGGTGCTATATAAAACTAAAACTGGACATTGTCAGCAAATTAAAAAAAATATAGAGTACAAAATAAAACGTAAGGATTGCTAGATTCCATGGCAGATGAGTCCTTGGTCTTCACGTGAGACATAAAAGGATCATCTACCTGGAAAGCAGATTTCTCCAAACAAGAGACATAGCCATGACTTTAAGAGATACACAGATATGCTGTGGCTTCCTAAAGAGAGAGGATATTGGCACTAATTCATCTCCTGCTTGGAGACTCTAGTCAACTCAGACTTTAAATACCTACCACACAGAAAGCTCTTGTTCTTTCTTCCTTATTTATTCATCTATGTATTTATTTATGTTTAAAGGAATCAGTTGGTTAGTTTTAGGATAACCATAAAGAGATGCCAAGAAAAGAGCCACTGGTTAGGAGGGTGCTTATCAAAGAGTCTATATATACTTTGAAACTGAAAGTCGCTCTGTTGTGTCTGACTCTTTGTGACCCCCTGGACCTTACAGTGCGTGGAACTTTCCAGGCCAGAATACTGGAATGGGTAGCCTTTCTCTTCTCCAGGGGATCTACCCAACCCAGGGATCGAACCCAGGTCTCTTGCATTGCAGGCAGATTCTTTACCAGCTGAGCCACAGGGAAGCCCAGGAATACTGGAGTGGGTAGCCTATCGCTTCTCCAGTGGATCTTTACTGACCCAGGAATCGAAGCAGGCTCTCATGAATTGCAGGTGGATTCTTTATTAACTGAGCTATAAGGGAGTTCAGTCAAAAGTATATCCACTTTTATAAGGGCAAAATCTTGTGTGTAGAGTGACCGGCTGCATCTGTTTACCTAGGAGTGAGGGGTTTCCTGGAGCGTGTGACTTTCTGTAAGAAATCCAGGAGAGTCCCAGGTAAACAGGGATGTTTGGTCACCCTGTGTGGTGTACAAGTCTTTTGATTGTAATATTCTTCTTAGGGGGCTTCCCAGTTGATGCTAGTGGTAAAGAACCCACCTGCCAGCATAAGAGACATAAGAGATGTAGGTTTGATCCCTGGGTTGAGAAGATCCGCTATAAGAGGGCATGGTAACCCACTCCAGTATTCTTGCCTGGAGAATTCCATGGACAGAGGAGCCTGGCAGGCTACAGTCCAAAGGGTCCCAAAGAGTTGGACATGACTAAAGTGACTGAGCTTCGGTGCTCACACGCATTTTTCCTAGAAGTACCCCTGGATCTTTATATCGTCTATGGAGCTCAAGCACTTCCTCATCTGTGAAGACTTCCTTATTCTGACCGCCTTCTAGAATTGTAATGAATTTGTTCTCAGAATGTAGGAAAGCTCTCTGAATCCCAGCATTCACTCAAAGGTTAGTATTTGCTTTCTATTTTGTTAGTTCTTCTGTGCTGTTTATCATATAGCAAGCTTCTTAGTGATAGCAGAATAAGAGGATTCTGATGTATTAACTCAGTAGCTGGATGTTAGAACTTGAAGGTGAACTTGAAGGATTTCTCATCTCTGAACAATTAAGTCAGGATATCCAGCGATGAAGCTGGAGCTTTGAACTTCATCATTTTGTTTTTTTGATGTCTGTTTTTTGTTTTGTTTTAAGATTTGCAGGGATTCTAATGCATACCTACAGTTAAGAGACACTAATATGGCTCAACTATCTAATAAAAACAATGACAAACAAGCTTTATTAAACAAAACTAACTATCTCACATCAGATTTTTATAAATTGCCAGCAGCATTTTTTAGATGAAGAGAAAATGAAAACATTAAACTGTCTAATCCCTATTCTTTTGGCATAATTTGTAAGTAGATCTATGCATTTATCCATCCATTTTAGCTCCTGTCCAGACTGAATGAGGCACAAGCTGGAATCAAGATTTCTGGGAGAAATATGAATAACCTCAGATATGGAGATGGCACCACACTTAGGGCAGAAAGTGAAGAAGAACTAAAGAGCCTCTTCATGAGAGTGAAAGGGGAGAGTGAAAAAGCTGGCTTAAAACTCAACATTCAGAAAACTAAGATCATGGCATCTGGTCCCATCACTTCATGGCAAATAGATGGGGAAACAA